>NW_004955461.1:884127-1094515 GCF_000276665.1 Chinchilla lanigera
AAAAAAAAAAAAAAAAGAAAATTGGGTTATATCAAACAAAAACCTTCTTCACAGCAAAGAAAATAATCAACAGGGTGAAGAGATGATCTAGAGAATGGGAGAAAATATTTGTAAACTATGCATCTGGGAGATGGTTAATAGCTAGAATAAGTGAGGAACACAGACAACTCGATAGCAAAGATCAAATAATTTGATTAAAAATGGGTGATAGACCTAAGTAGATATTTTTCTAAAGAAGACATACAAATTGTCCACAGGACAAGAAGATATGCTCTAATCACTAATTATGAGGGAAATTCAAACCAAATTCACAATGGGATATTGCTTCATTGCAGTAAGAATGTTTTTTATCAAAAAGACAAAAGGTAACAAGCACTGGTAGACAATAGGGAGCCCTTCTGCACTGATGGTGGAAACAGAAATTAGTACAGTCAAACTAACTCAAAATTAGTACCATCAAACTAATTTAATCAGTGCAGTCAAACTAAGTAGGACACACAAACAGCATGGAGGTTCTTCCAAAAATAAACAATAGAACTTCCATATGATCTAGCAATATCACTATTTGATATATACTCAAAGAAAATGAAATCAGTTTGTGAAAGGACATTTGTAATCCTGCTTATTGCAGTGTTATTCACAATAACCAAAAAAGGGAAACAACCCAAGAATCCATAAATAGATGAATGGACAAAGAAAATGTGATACAGACACACAATGGAGTAGTATTTAGGAATGAAAGGATGAAATCCTATCATTTGGACAACATAGAAAAAACTGGAAGGTATAATGTTAAGAGAAAAAATCCAGGTAGAGAAAGGCAAGGACTATATGATCTCACTCATAAATATGATCTAAAGTTGGCCTCCTAAAAGTTGGTGTCCTAGAAGTCAAGACTAGAAGCATGGTTATCAGGTTTTAAGTTGGTTTCCAAGAAGTGAAGAATAGAATCATGGTTACCAGGTTCTAAGGGGAGTGAGGAGGGGATGGGAAACATTTGACAATGGGTACTAAATTTTAGTTGGGCAGGAGAAGCAAGTTCTGGTGTTATGTTGCATAGTAGAATGACTGTAGATAATGCTAGTACATGATGTATTTTTTAAAAGCTAGGGGAAATGATTTTAAATATTTTCAACATGAACAAATGATGAATGTTTAAGGAAATTGATAGTCCTAACTGATTTGAACATTACACTGTGTATACCTGTATCAAAACATCATAAGTTTATACAAGTTTTATGCATTGAAAAAAAGAATAAAAGAAAATCAACTTAACTATTAGAATGAATTTTGGGTTAGCATTTTACTTTCATCTCTACCTCTGGCTGATTAATCTTGATCATAAAAGAATTTAGAAAGAATAAATAGTAAACAAAATGACCTTTTAACCTAGTTATCTGAAGAAAGCTTTCCCTTTTTTTCTACCAATCAGATTTTATTGGTATATTTTATATGTACGTAATGATCATATTCATCATAAAGAATTTGTACCTGTACATGATATAGCTTGTTTCTTTTTTGCCAATTCTACTCTCCCTTCAACAATTTTTCCCCTCCCCACTTACAAAAACTTTGTTTCCAATTTTCCTTCTTCTCATTTTTAAAACTTTTCCCTTCTTCTCTTCTCCCCCCTCCCCCTTCCCTCTTCCCCTCCCCATCGGAACATTTTCTTGGTATTTCACAATACTTATTATATATTTTGTTCCTTACTTACACTTTTTGTTCCTCATACCAATTCACCAGTCCAAAGAAACAGATTGGCAGAATGGGTCAAGAAGAAAGAGCCAACAATATGCTGCCAACAAGAAACACATTTAATTAAAAGAATTTCGTAGACTAAAAATCAAAGGTTGGAAAACAACACTCCATGTGGCAGAACCAAGAAAAAAGGAGGAATAGCTATTCTACTTGCAAACAGAGTGGATTTCAAGCCAAGAGTGATGAAGAGAGACAAAGAAGTTCTCTAGATCTCTGTAAAGGGAACAATCCAAGGGGAAGAGATACCAATCAAATATATATGCAACAAATACAAGTCCACCCAATTATGTAAAACAAATATTAACATGCATAAAAAATCAAATAAGCACTAACACAATTTTATTGGGAGATCTCAATACACCACTGTCACAAACAGATCAACTAGACAAAAAAAAATCAACAATAAAATATTAGAATTGAATCAAACTTTTGAACAGATAGACTTAGTAGATGTTTACAGAGTGTTCTACTTTACAACATGCATACCCATGTTTAGCAGCGCAGTTTATAATAGCTAAATATTGGAAACAGTCAAAATACCCATCAACTGAATAGATAAAGAAGATGTGATTTTGTTATACAATGAAATACTGCTCTGCCATAAAGAAAGATAAGCTCAAGAAATTTCTAGATAAATGGATACACCTTCAGACCACATTCTTAAGTGAAATAAATCAGAAGTGAAATAAATGAGACACACGTGTAAATACCTCATTTCTTCTCTGGTGTTAGAAACAAAAAGTGTAAAAAAGGACCAAGATATATAATAAGTATTGTGAAATAGGAAGAAAATGTTCAAGTGGAGGGGGGGGGGGAGAGAAAAGAAGAGAAAAGTTTAAAAAATGAGAAAAGATGGTTGATGTTTATAGCTGATATATATTGACTTATCCTTGTCATGTTATTTTCCTGTCTGTGGTTTCCTTCCCCGCTCCCAATTTAATTGCCTTGCCTGGTGGATTCATTCTGCTGGTGTTCATGGAGTTGTAGTCCTTTTTATCTCTTTCTAGAATGCCCTTCAGAACATTTTTGAGTGTTGGTTTGATATTCATGAGTTTTCTCAGGTGTTCTTTGTCATGGAAGTATCCTAATTCTCTATCAATTTTGAAAGATAATTTTTTGGGATATATCAGTCATGGTTTGAATTTGTTTTCTTCTAGAATTTGAAATACTTCACTACAAGCTGTCCTTGACGTCAGTGTTTATGTTGAAAAGTCAACTGTGATTCTAATGTGCTTTCTTTCATAGGTAATTTGTTTCTTTTATCTAATAGCTTTTAATATTCTGTTCTTGTGTGGAATTTCTGGAATTTTGATTATTATATGCCTTGCTATAGATGTTTTTGTTATCATGGCTAATTAGAGTTCTATATGCCTCACTTATTGTATGTCAAATTCTTTTACCTTGCCAGGGAAGTTTTCTTCCATGATGTTTGTGAACAGTTTTTTTTTTTTTTTTTAATATCATTTGTGGTATCTGTTCCTTTTTCATTGACTCCAATCAATCTTAAGTTATTCTTTTTTGTATCATGTAGCAGGTGCTGTATTGATTTCTCATGATCCCTTGTTATTTTTAAGAAATTTTTCTTTTCATAATCACCAACCACAAGCCTGTCTTCTATGTCTGAGATTCTGTCCTCACATTGGTTTATTCTGCTGTGGATATTTTCAATGGAATTTTTTAGTCTCCTGGATATCTGCTTGAATCTGTTTTATGGATTCCATTTTTTTTCCTATGTTGGGCATTCCTGGTCTCCATTATTTTCCTAAGCTCTCCCATTTTTTTTTTTAGCTCTATCTCCTCTAGAGTCACTAAGCATGTTTTTCATTGTGGACCTCATCTCTATAATTGTTTGGGAAATTATTTCTGATTTAATTTTTTAAGAGCCTCATTCATTTGCTTTGTTGTTACCACTTTCAGAGAGGCCAGACTGGCAGTTTTTGGACTGTGCCACTTGATTTCCCCTGGATTTGCTTTTGGTGAACTGGATATCTGGGGTTGCATCTTGTTTTGGTGTCTTCTCATTTTCTATTTTTTTAGTTTAATTCTTGGATTGATGCTTTATTTCTAGTATTTAGAACAATTAGGAAATGACTACTTCTCAGAGATATCTTCTGTAGCTGGCCTTTGGGTTTTGAGTCTGTTGCAAGATGCTACCTCTTTAATTTATTGTGGATGAAAAGTTTCTACCTGCTTAACCCAGCCCCTGGTTCTTTGACACTGGCCCACAGTATTTTTTATGGCCCTTACACAATCTCAGTCTTGGTATACCAGGAAGAACAATTATGGTTAGAACAATTATATCACTTTGGCTAACATAGTATAATAAGGAATAACAATAGCATCAAACACCACCTAAAATGCAAACTGAGTTAACCATGCATTTTCCACGTTTAAGCATAGGAACCAGATTTGTGGTTATATAACAAAATCTAAGACAAACCAGAAAATTGCATGCACAATAAGACCTCAATATGCCAATTTAATCCTCAGGGAGAAAATTTAAAAGGGGTTAGAAGAAGAATAGATAAATAGAAGAAGAGGAAGAGATTAGAAACAAAGCTGGTGGACAAAGGAGGATCACCAAACTTTGGGCAATTGGTGCATAAAACAGAGGGAAAGAGAGAAGGAAAAAATAAAAGGAAGAACAGAACAGAACGACAACCACAAAAAAACTAGAAACCATATTTACACTCATATGAATATAAGATCAAACAATGAAGAAAAAAAAAAAAAAAAAACAAGGAAAGACAGAGTAAGGAAAAAAATGTCCACTTCAAGTTTTGCGTCTGTTGTCACTGGTAGACAACATGTGGAGATAAGAGTCCAGGTCCATATTGGTTTATTCTAGCAAACCAGCAGTAGCTTTATGGCAGAGTAGTGGGTAATCTTTATCTTTATTTCTCCTGAAGTTCAGGCTAGCTTCTGGCTGTGAGGCTGGAAGAAGACATGTTCAGCCTGCAGTAGTCAGTGCACATTCTTTCGAAATAATGACGGGAGCAAGAAACTAGTGAAGAGAGGGAAGATTTTTAGTCTACTATTCCTAGGGTAATGTGGCCATAATGAGTAGTACTGGCCAGAAGTAATGAGTAGTACTGACCAGAGCAGGAAAGGGTAGAAGAAAGGAGAAGCCAGACCTCAGCCTTCAGCAGAGCTGGCTCATCATCGGCCTCCTCACAGTTGTTTTCTCAAAGGGATTGTTCACCTTGTTCCTCTCAGAGGCAAGGTGAGAGAGACTCTACGAGACACATCCATCTGTCTACTGTTGTCCCATGGGAGCTTGGAGAAGCATCAGATATTAGAGGAAAGAGAAAAGCTATCTACTCAAAGCTCTGACCTTAAAAATTGTTACCCAGTTGCTGCTCCCAAATTGTCAGCTTTGTCATCTGGCTCAGGTGTCCAATGCAAAGGGGAAGAAAGGTAATGGAGTCTTTCTTTTCCTGAGGACAGGTTAGAAGAGGGTGATGCACATCAGGAAGGCCAGACAGGCAACGTCATTTGGTCTGTGCATCTGATCTGGAACTAATGTTCATACAACCGTTCATGTGTGTGTCACCATCCTTCACCCTTTGCCATCTCCCATTTCAGAGAATGTATGTCATTTTAATATTAGACCAAAACAAACCTATAAGGTAAATATGTTGTCAAGGTAAAGCAATACATGCAAACCAAACTAAAATAACCTGATGTCCGCTGCTTGAGTAAGCTTCACAGAAGACAGAAAGGAAACTGCAATGAACTATGGCCCTTTTGGTTCCTTTGACCATCTCAACAGGACTGTGTCCTTTCCTCCTCTAACCTTTGTGCCTTCACTGTAGTTCTTTGCAGCCGCAGACTTTGGTTGATATAAGTAATGTGGAGCAAAGGATCCACTGAAGTGAAAAGAAAACTCAGCTTGGACTCAGCTGGGAGCTGTTAGATGGAAGCTGCAGTTGTTCCGAGTTCTGAGCTCAGATGGCCCCTCTCCAACATGGCTCCTTGCCAATCACCCTCTCCCCTGGGCTGGCCAAGTCTGCTCCACTCATCAGCCACTGCAGTTGCTGGTAACTACTCCTCCATTGTACTGGTGCATCTCTCAGTGGAGACCTCTGCGGTGGTCAGCAGTCACCAAGTATCTGCAGGCTTGAGCTGCTCCTTCCACGCAGTGAGTTACAACTCAGGGAGAAGGTTCCACCCACAAGCTCCTTCTTCATTATAATTTTTCTCTTTATTCTCCCTGTGGGCTTGAGTTCTTGCTTAAGATTCTTCCTGGTTTCAGAGGACCTACTTCTTCTCTTCATGTTGCTATATTCCAGTGTCTGAACAGCAAATCTCAGAGAGGCTCTTTCTCTGCTGCTCACCACTCTGCCATTTTCCTGCAAGTCTCCTTGCTGAGTCTAGACAAACTCATCAGTTCTTACCACAACCCTCTGGGATGGTTCCTATTATTTTCATTTTCACATGAGGGAATTTTGGATTAATGACATTATGTGGCTTGAGCAAGGACACACTGAAGGCCCACAGAGCATTTGTATAACTAATCTAACTCCTTTAGACTAGGGTTTCCCAGAAAGCTTCCTCTGTTTGAAAAATCTATTAACTGTGTTAAGTTGTGCTTGGTTTTTTTTTTTTTTTTAATTTTTTTGTCTTTTTTGGAGACAGGGTCTTGCAATGCAGTTCAGGCTGGCCTTGAGCTCATTTTATAGCCCAGGCTGGTCTTGAACTTGCAATGATCCTCCTGCCTCAGCCTCCCATGTGCTGGGATTACAGGTGTGTGCCACCGTGCCTGGCTTTAAGTTATGCTTGGTGTGTAGTATTTTATAAAGTTTCCCTGATACATATGCCTTTTCCACTGCAATAATCTAGGTTTCTTTACTTCTGAATTGTTTGTTTTTAGTAAGTTTTTTTTCTTGGCATGCTCTTAGAGGCCATTAGCCCTTACCTATTTTTCAAATCTATTGTGTCCTTTCCTTTAACTATGATTTCATTTATCTGCCTTTCCTAATCCTGTCTTCTTGGCTCTCACTGTGATTTGGGGTGCTACTTACTCTTTTTTAATGTTTTTAGTGTGATCCTTTATTACTGATCATTTTCCATAGAATTCTTTTTTGAGCTGTGTATTTGGTGATTCATCTTGCTTTGTCTTATGTCCACAGAATTATTGAGTGGATTTTCCTTCTGCTTTGAACATGTATTTTAAAGAGACAATTGTTCAAAGAATTTTTTTGATAAGCTTGATTATGATTTTAATCTATTATTACACTTTTAAGAGCATGTTTTCCTTGTGGTATTCCTTGGTAGTCAGGTTATTTTTATTCATTCATTCTTTATGTATTAAACATTGTATTTTGAGGAGGATAGTTCTTTTTGGATAATTACTTGACTTTTAAATGTGGTGAGATTTTCATATAATAGCTTTTTATGTCTGATTTTTGTGAAGGAGGGGCCAGACCATTTACTTAGTAGAGTGAGGATTGTCCTGGCTCACAGTAAAATTTTTCTTGACACTTGGTTGTGTGTACAAGTAAATTCTTCCAGCTAAACTATCTTGGGTCAACAGATCTCAATGAACTGAGCAGCTTCTAATTTATAGCCTCCTCCAAACCATCTCTTGGTGCTTGATTGTTGTGATGACACAGAGGGTCCAGGGCTTCTCCCTTCTCCAGTTCTTTTACCCCTGCTCCAGTTGTTATAGAAAAATGATATTTATTTTGACCCTTAGGTTATGCTACCTGCTTTTGAAACTCTGCTTTACTCCCTCTGCCTTTGATTCAAAACCAAAGATGTCCAGAAACTTGAATTTCACCACATTAGGCAACAGTTTGTCACACATACAAGGCCTAATTACTGTTGTCATTATTCACATTTTACAGAAAGATAAATGAAAGCTCAGTGAAATTAAATTGAATCACCCAAAAGTACATAAGTAATAAATGGTAAAACTGAGATTTAAATGTAAGTCTAGGACTCTGTGTGTGTGTGTGTGTGTGTGTGTGTGTGTGTGTGTGTGTGTGTGTGACCTGCCCCATACCCCATGCAACCTCATTTGTTTGACACTTACACTTGTTCTAATTTGTTCCCTGATTGATGTTGGTGTGAATGTCTCATGAACATGAGATGATAATTTCTTGAATTTAAAGAACACATTTTCTATTTCTAGGTTGCTAAGACAGCCATACGCTTGATAAAGTCTTCTTTATTCCTGTATCAGGGTTAAATAGGGTATGAGTATGTAATGATGAAGCCATTTAGATCAATGAGAGCAACTGTAGTAAGAATAACTCTTACTAAGTCCCTTCTTGATTTTATTTCAAGGACATCCCACTCTGTTTGAAAACAGTCCGTGTGATGTGTTATTAGTTCAGGATTGTAGTCTTGCATCTATTTTTTACCATTTTGCCATTGGGAAGTCGGGAAGCTTGTCTCTGGGAGATCTTACATGTAGGTTTTGTTTGGGCAAATCATTCAACAGACTTTATTGACTTCTCTTTGAAATTCTAGTTGTACCATTTTAGTGCCAGTCATGCACCAAGAAAATGAGAAGAGTTTAACTAGTAAGATGAATTCTTGAAAGTAGATTGATATATGAATAACTTATTTCTTGCTATGTGTACACAATGATGGTGGAATGCTGGTAATCCTTTCTTGGAGTTGTTTGGCCTACTGAGGACAAGCAGTGATCACAGAGGGAAAAGTGTTAGTAGAATGTGTTTGTTACTTGACAACATTAAAATGACATCCAACCTTCTAGATTTGATTTCAGGTTTATAGCTGCACCTTCCCATCCTTGATCTTCAGCTCTATGAAAAAGACTCAATTCTAAAGATGAGCAATTTCCTCTTATCAATGTAGGGTTATGATTAAATTTATTGGGAAAGTTTATGTTTCATTTATCTGAGAGCCATTTTGAGTTCCTTGATGTGGAACTGTTCTCTGTGGAACAGAAAATCAAAACCAGTGGCCAAAATCAAAACTAATAACCCAGAAAATTTATGTAGAATTTAAAATAATGCCCCTGTCCCCTTTAACACATTGTTTTTCTTATGTTCCTTTCCCTTTCTAATTTACCTACAGACATATTTTAATAACATGGATACAAGCTGACATGCTTCTTGCAGTCATCTTAACTTTCTTTATAATCTATCACAAACATTTTCTGGGATGAATTGTTTCTTCAAAATTTTAATTTTTGGTGGCATCATAAAAATCTACAGAGTTATAGTACTATAATTTTTTATCACTTTTATATGATCAGATTTTAAAGTTTTTTTGACTTAAAATGAATATCACAATAAATAACATCACAGGTTTGTAGTTTTGCTTGTCTTTATTAAAATATTTAAGAGGAATTATTAAGAGTAGGATTTATGAGGTAACAAAGATACGCATTTTTAGTAGTCTTGATGTAGACTGTGAAATGACTCTCAGAAGAATTGTCTAACCTCTCTGCTCCCAAGATGGAAGGGCACCATTGCTCCCGATTGCTGACAGGGCCCTCTAGTAGAAGTGTCCAAAGAGAGGCCCTACTGAGCAGTTCCACTGATGTCATTGGAACATAATCTTTCCTGAACTCTGCCAATGGCTTCCTTGATGGTGTCCTCTGTTTTCACTGTTGTCTTTTCTAAAGCTTTTTTACACATCTGCCAAGGCTTGTAATCCTAGCACTTGGGAGGCTGAGGTAAGAGGATCATTGTGAATTCAAGGCCAGCCTGGGCTACATAGTAAGTTGAAGACCATCTTGAACTACATAGCAAGAACCTGTCTCAAATAACAACAAACACAGCAACAATAGCACAAATATAATAACACTCAACTACCTGAGCCTTTTCCATTGTATTCACAAAGGAACCTAATGTCTTTTCCATGGCCTACAAACACTTCATGGTTTGGTTCAGCCCTACACAGTCTGGTCCCCATCACATTCCTTTTACCACTTTTTTTAAACTTTTTATTTCATTGTAACATTTTAGATATACATAATGATCACATTCATCATGGTGAATTTGTACCTGTGCATGGTATATCTTGCTTCCTCTATTTTTCCTTTTACCTACTTCTTCCCAGCCACAGTGGGAAGTCTACTTCCTAGACAGGCCAAGTTCATTCCTGTCTAGAGCACTTGCCTGCGTCCCTTGCTTTGCCTGTCTTTCATTCTCACAGACTCTCACACAGTGGGATGTTTGTTATTTTTCAGATTTCACTTCAAGGCACAAGTCCTTGGAAAAGCTCCCTGATTATCCTGGCTGAGTAGCAGCCTCTGCTACACTTTCTAGTCATTCTTTACCTGCTCATGCTGCTTTATTTTTCTATGTGGCAATTCTCTCTGTCTCTCATTTTTACTATTCTTTCTCCTTCAACACTAAAATGAGAACTCTGTAAGGTTTAAGGGTTACATCTATGTTATTCACTGACCGAGATTGTTCTGTTCACAGTTGTACAATTATATTATGGTTGAAAATAAATAGAGTTGAGCCTGGGAAGTAAAGTCTCATTTTGATCGTAAATTTAGGTTAGTTGCTCTAAAATGCACTCCAATTTCAAGTCTGTTATCCTATTTGGGTGTGCTGAGTCCTGATAATCTGGACAGGATGTCTAGGATCAAGAGGAAAATAATAGACTGTCAGTTTAAATGAAAAATGTTGCCTTCCATGTTGTACCTTTTCATTGCTTTAAGGTAATTTCTTTGAGAAATTACTTTTCCAGCTGCTTATCCAGCTGGTGGATAGTGTAACAGGTTAATCACTGAGGAACACATATAAGTGTTAAAAGCGATTCTTACCTCTTAGGAATGTACAATTCAATTGTAACAATTAAAATATATACATGCTTTCTTCCACCAACACACACATACATACACAGACAGAAACAGACACACAAAGAAATGGGGATATGAAAAAGCAACAAGAGCAATAGTAAAAATAAGTAATTTTATTTGCTTGTTAAAAATTTCAGGTGCTTTATTAAATGCCTTATGTAAATAACATTTAATCTTCATGACAATCATCTTTGGTTTCCATTTTATTTTCATTAAAAGAGAAAAACTTATACATATAGGAAATTGCATCTAAGAAAGTCGTATTCCAAATCTTGGATTTATAATCATCATACTATTAATAACATTTTGGATATGGATATAGGTTTGGCTATATATCCAGATCTTTCAAAGATAAAGCACATAAGAAAAGATATTTTAATTGGGAACACAATGTGAATGAAATCTGGCTATTGGAAATGTGAAATGAAATGGTCAGCTTAAAGCCTATAGAATAGAAACTTCTAGAATCTTCCAAATCTGTCTAGGGACTACTCGTGTCTGGAGTAAACAGATCTCTCCACCTATAGAATCAGACCTACTATATCAGGGAAGCTTATCAATAGTTTTGAATTTACTTTTTTCCTGAAAATATGAGGTATGAACTGTTCAGTTTGAGTTCAGAGTGTGACTTTTGCTTCATCTCTCCCTCCTTTCTGCTTTCCTCCTTTTTATCTTTTTCCTTTTTCTCATTCTACACTAATTGATAAACTAGTATGTGCCAAATTTCTTGCTAGATACTCAGTGTTGGAACACTCTTAAAGCACACTTGGGTAGGGATAGCCTCAGAGGATTCCTTCTTGTGCACTTACTCATGTGGGTCTTTTTAAATACAGCCTTGCTCCGATGGTTTGTAAAAACAATACATGGAAAATTATACAACCTTGACCAAAATGAACACATTTACATGGAGTTGAAACATTATTTTGGGAAACAAATAGTGGTGGCAAACCTGTGACAGACATATGGCAGCAGTGTGTGGTTTGTATCATCAAAAGCTCAGTTATTTTTTTCTTTTAATGTATGAGTTTTTTTTTTTTTTTCTAAACTAAAACCTCAGTTTTCAGGTTTAGTTACAATGTTGGAACTTTGGGAAAAATAAATAGGCCTTCGGTTGCAGTTTGGGCATTCTTTTCTTTTCTTTTTTTTTTTCTTTTCTTTTTTTTTTTTTTTTTTTTTTTTTGGTACTGGGAATCGAAATCAGGACCTTGCACTTGCCAGGCAGGCCCTGTGCTGCTGAGCTATATCACAGGCCCTGAACGTTCAGTTTCTAAAAGTTTCACCATCATTGAAATAAAAACTCCCATTACCACAAGCATGACTGGTACTTATTATCTACTAACTTGATAACTCCAAGAACCGCAACTTTTTCTATTATTATTCTCATATCAGTAACATTATAGAAAAGCTGATGATGCTTTATTAAATTTTACTTTTGCAGATGGGCTTAAAATATCTAATTTTTAAATCCTGGTTTGCCTGTAAACATGTGAGTAGATATTATTATCTATAAGATGGATATTTTTGTTCTCAAATTTCATAGATGAAGAAACTGAGGATCTAGGAAATTAGGTGAATGGACATGATCAACCAGCTAGCCAGGTGTGATGGCACAGGCCCATGATCTCAGCATTTGGGAGATTGAGGCAGGAGGATCACTGTTAGTTCAAGGCCAATTTTGGGCTATAAAGTGAGATCAAGGCCAGCCTGAACTGCAAGGTGAGCCCCTGTCTCAAAAACCAAAACCAAAACCAAAACAAAAACAAAAATCAACCCGGTAGTAAGTCTAATGTAGAATGGAATTTATGTAATGTGAGGACATTATCAGAAGTTTTTAACATATGACAAGTTTGGAGTATCCTTTACAGACTAACAGGATTGTTCCATTATTGGTATAACGATGAAATGACAGAATTTCACAGAGAGAAGTTAAAGCTCCAGAAGGACTAATGATATGCACTCTAAAATGCAGGTAGTAAAGGATTCCATATTTAGGTGTTAAACATTGACTTCCCAGTGTACTACTCAGTGATTATTAGGAATATTCTGGATAATTTTGCCTAAGAGTGTGATGATGTAATAAGGAACACTAACTACACAGGTGTTAGGTACAAATATTGGAACATATTAACAATATATACATTTTCAGGCACAGGTCTCAGGGTGACGTGATTGGGGATATAAGTCCACTGTGGCTTCCTACTACATGGTAGGACCTCATTACAGACAGGTAGAATACTATCATTGCCATATCTTCTGTCTGGAAACTGGAGTTAATGTAGGAGCCATACTCACTACACATCTCAGTCCTGTTGTATTCTCATATCCCTTTGTGAGCAAACTTATCCATTGAATTTACTATAGCAAAATGCAACCTGTATAAAATATGTGTGCTGGGGTGCATATTGTTACCCAACTCAAACTCTGAAAGAAATATATACTGTTCTGCTCTATATGAGATCATAGACTTCATGAGGAACTAAGTCTGTTTTATACAATGACATACTGTTGGGAACCACAAATTATATATTGACATAGAATCTGTCCAAGATCCTCCTTGCCCTGCCTTGTGGGCTGGTTTTGGAATGAGGAAATCCCACTTCTTTTCAGTCAGTGAGGCTGTAATGGTCACAGAGCAGAATGAAGTCTGCTGAGAACAATACAGGGAAAATTAGTACCAAGGTGTGGAGATGAGTCTTGTTTCCTTTATGATGACAAACTTGCTCATTCAACCACTATTTCTAGGCTGTTCCAGGAAAAGCACAGTACCCCTCCCCTGAAGGAGTTAATAAAAGGGCAGTTAGCTGGAGAGGCTTGGTCTTTGCTTCCAGAGAACATTGATCATCCCAGACCCCCTTTCCTTGCAACTCTTGTCTCTTCTTCTTTTTCTTTCTTGCCCTGCACCATAGCTCCAGTCAGGAGATCCAGGACACACTGCATGGGTCCCTGATAATGGGCACTGTTGAAAGGGTTAAAAATAACATCTCATGATGCTTACCTAAAATCTAGAACAGTGGCTAGAATGCATGTCACTTAAATGAAAATTTATTATTAAAAATCATAGTGATATTGGTCTGCATCAATCAGGAAGTATAATATGCACCAGAACTTAGTCTAAGTGGCTTAAGGAGGTTAAAACCTTCAATCTTGATAGGTTTTTTCACAGAATTTCTGAGACAGTCAGGAAATTATGACTGGAATGCATGTAGTCAGTAAAAACTCCAAGTTCCACTTCCTGACTGTTCCCGTTGAGACTCACTTCCTTCTGCCAAGCACATCAGCTTTCATGGCTGACACTGGTCATTGGCAACAGTACCAGGGAGCCACCTCCGAACACTGCATGTCACCACACAGCCCTTCAGGGATTGGACTTGGTGTGAAGGTTTTTTCCCTTACTCTCTTACAAATCACAGATACATCTGATGGTGGATTCTATGTCACTTTAGGCTTTGTTCGAGAGGAAGAGAGAAGTGTATTTATAGCTTCTTCTTTGGGGTAGAATGGTTCACATGTTGAGAATTTCTCTAACATTAAGCAAAAAGGCCTGAAAAAGGTCCCTTTTCATTTCAAGTTTTCTGTTATAGAATGTGGATTGTTAGGATGGTGGAAGGTCAGTTTAAAGAGAGAAGGGACTGGAGAAAATATTCATAGGAGACAAGAAGCTTATCCCCTATAAATTGCACTGAGTTCAGATTGGGGGACCATATTGTCCTCTTTCATTGTTCAAGGGACTTATGTGGCCCATAAAGCCTCTCAGAACCACTCTGGGTCTCCGGTTTACTTTTTAATACCAGAGGGTCCATGGTTAACAAGTGAGAAGGGCATTGAAATGGTCATATTCCACACTGATTCCCTCAAACTATTAGGAGCCAAAATGATTCTGTGGAAGTTATAAAGGTGTGGTAGTAAATATGTCTAGACATAGTTTGTAAAGGCATAAAAAGCAAAAGAACTAGTTGGTATAAAATCTTTCTATGTAGCCTCTGGCAAGAATGACATAAATTTCAGTGTCTGGAATTGTCAAACTGAATGAAATTACTTCAAATTAATTGGATTATTTTGATGAAATTTCTTGGTGTTTAATTTGATTTATGTGGTTTTGAATGGATAGACTTGGGAGTGAAACTGAATCTCAAAGGAATGTGTTAATAGGTGTGGAACTGCATGAGGCTGATGGAAATAGATTGGCAAAAATCATTTCAGAAGCACATTGGCAGCTCTCCTGGAGACTGCTTTGATAGCCTCATCAAATCCATGCACTGTCCAACAAATAATAAAACAGGAAAATGCCTGAGTTCTGTGTTAATGACCATAACTTGTTGATTCATGGTATTCCCATCAGTGTCAGGATACTTGCATTCTTGAGGAGAATAGAAAGGAGGTGACCAAAGTAAATGTGTAAGCCAGAGACATGGGTCAAATGCAAAGTATAGATTAGTCTTTTTTATTTTACCTATGATTCTGCAAGAGAAGGAAGATTCAAACACATCAATAATCACACAGGCTGCTCTAGTTCAAATCTAGAATGTCCCCCAAAGGCCCAGTTGTGAAAGACTTGGCCCCCACAAGTGGTAGAATCTTAAAGAGGTGAGAACTAAAAGAAAGTATTGGGTCATCATGGGCCTGCCCTTGAAGGAGACTGTGGAATCCATTCTACCGTTGCATATTTTCTCAAACTGTCCCGGATTTGCCAACAGGGATGCTCATAAATTTGGCTTCTGTGTCTTTAAAAATATTTTTCTGAGCATTTTCTTGCTTTCTTAAATCATAAGTTTATCTAGCCTTATCTTTTTTTTTTCCCTGTCCCTGTTTTGAATTGACTGTCTCTTTCTCTGATGTGTAGAGAACAACATTTGGAAATCAAGAGCTTCTTCCTGGGATTAGGACACTACTGCCTCTAATCCTCTCAGTGGACAGTTACATCTATTTCTACGTCCCTCTATCTACATGCATATTTTAAAAACATGAGCATATACTGATATTTTCAATTCTAGTCCAACACAATAGGATCCATTCTAGAATTTATCCTTGTTTAAACTCCTTTTTCCAACAGTAGGAACTGTGTTAATACATCATTATCTAATGATGTATTAACTCATTTTCTCAATCCCAGAATAATAAATGTAGTTTCTAAATTTCCAGCCATACCCTTATGAAAAATGATCTTGCTAACCAGAGTAGAATATTTGGGTATAATCCTTTGCATCTTTAACCTGAAAGTTCACAGTCAATACTTACATATTATTGACATTAAAGTCATCATTCACAGAGTACAATATTTCTGTGTATTTTTAACCTTAGAATATATATGCAACAATTGTTTTCTTGAAATAATGTTACATCCAGATCCAAGCCTCTGTCTCTGTTGGTTGGCAATAAATTCAATCCTAGTTATTTTCAGGATTCCCTTTCTGTAACCATAGGGATGTACCAAGATTGCAGCCACCTAAGTTGGAGAAACCCTTTGTGAGTATCCCTTCAGTATGCAGACCGCAAGATGCAGACAACAGACATTTCCCTGAGCTTGAACTTGCTGGTGTTCCTGATCTTGCTTCTCCAGATGTCCTGTTTTGCCATCCATCTGCACAGGCGGTCCCATCTGGAGAACTCCTAGAAGTGCTGTCAGTCCAAGTCTTGTGGATTTCTCTATTTTACTTGTTTTAACCAGGGGTAAAACATAGGGCTGTTTGATTTTTGAGTACAGAAAGTCAGTGATGTTATTGATTGTTTCACAAGTGATTATCTACATAGTTTCTCTTTTTTTCAGACCCCATTATGGCTACCATGGTTGCCAAGTCTAGAGACCCTGCAGGAAGAAGTGCGGACACTGCTCCAGGTCTCAAGTTAGTCCTCTTCATGCCCTTCCAGGCTGCAGTGTGCTCAGTTCCCTTCATCCACCACTACTCCATTGCTTTTCGGCTTCCTGAAATTTTTTCTTCTAGAACCTTCTAACTCTGTGATAGACCTATTCTCATTTTCTTGACCTTTGATGACTACATTCCTTTTCTTTTTCTTATTCCTTTATTGCTACTTTATTGAAGGCTGTCATCTCAGTGGTTTAGTCTACTAGCTTGAGTCAGAATCTCAACCTATATAAAATCTCAGGACATTTTAAGATGTTTCATTTGGTATTACCTTTTGAGTTGTTTATAAACTAAATAAGAAAATCTGGCAACTTTATATTATGGATAGACATTTGAAAGCCAAAATGATTCAAGTACTAATCTTGTCTGTTAAATAATCATTGTAGTTTGATATAATAAAGTCTATCATCAATTTGGGTAAAGATAAATTAATTTTCCCCAAAAGCTAACTCCCCCTTCAAACTTCTAGTGTTGCCTGAAAAAGGTGTATAGCTTTGTAGGATGAATATGTTTGAAGCCAAAATACTCAGATAGCTGTATATGTTCTGGTGTGTTTCCTACAAAATTATTTTTAATTATTCTATAGTCTTTCTATTATAGATATCTCTCCCACAGAAAGAAAATCACTGTTATTTTTAGCTTGAAATTCTGACCTCATAAGTTGGCCTGGCATATAAAGGGAACCTTTGATCTATTCCTTTCAAGGAACAGGACCTTCCTCCTCTGTTGGATGGAGGAAAACCTTTTCACTCAACTGTATAGAGTAAAGACAGGGGAGATGTCTGAATCCTTAGCTGATTTATAGACTTTCAAGTAGTCTCCCTTTTGAGGTCTTGCTTTCACCTCCATTTCCGACAGTTCTCCCTACAATCACTTCCTAAGCCCTTGAATGGTTCTAAGGGTTTCATCTCAGTTTTACCAATTATTAGTCAAGGAAGATTCATACGTTTCAGTGAAGCTATAAATGTCATCACTCATCTTGCTGTTTTCTAGCTTCCAAATATTGTTACTATTGTTCTGTGTCCTCTTTTCCCATGTGTCCATGTTTTGTTTGGTTGTTTTTAATCCATGTACAGTTCTAAGTAGAGTTCTGAGAGGGGGAAGAAGTAAATGCATATCCATATGAAATTTCCAGAGAAACACACCAGAAACCTGAAGGAACATATAGTTAGAAAGAGAAACACTTACTGTAATGGTAAAAGGAAAAATAGAGATATTGGTTCAGCTAAATTAATCAACAGTGTAAAAATACATTATTAGAAATGCTTATAATTATACATACAGAAAAACAAGTTGAGAGATTCTATCACTGTTTAGATGGTTGTATTTTTTCCAACAAACTATTACTTCCTTGGACTTTGATTTTTTTCTAGTTAAAAATTTGTAGATGGCTGAGAACTCATATTTTCTATTATTCTCTGTGCTGTTGCTTAAGCCTTAACCATCTAATATTTTAGAAAGGAATTATCATAATCATCATTTCAAAACAGAAATAAGGTCCATTTCTCACACTGACCTCATTCAAGTTCATCAGTCCATATATTTTCCTGTAAATAAAATTTAAATCTTTGAAGATTTTAAGTATATTAGGATCTATATAAAAGTTTGCTTATGCAAAATGTGTAAAAGGGCTGACAAAGTACCTCACACAAAATTGCTCAAAATAGTAAATACTAGTAAATCCAAGTGGAATATGTGTGTGTAGGTATATATATATATCTATGTGTGTATGTGTGTGTATGTGTGTAAGATTTAGACTTGATTATGATAACACTTTCTCTGTTGGGCATATTTAGCAGTCAATCATTAAAAATTTATGCTTTCTTAGTTATATTTTCTTCTTCTTCTGGGTCCAAAGTCAGTCTAGAACTAGGGTAGTATAATTAAGACTTGGAGAGAATAAACAATATCAAAATTTTATGCCAAAGAATAATAACTCTCTCAACTTTGTAAGACTTAACTGTTAAAGTTTGAATTTCCATTTCTGTCATTTTACCATGGTGATAACTTTATCATTTTGAAACAACTATTAAAAGAATCAAATAAAAACAACTCATGAAAGTGCCATGAGTTATAAACTAATATATAGAGCAAATGTGCTTTTGAAGGTAATGTGAGTAGTACTAATTGCATGAACAGTACCAATGCAATAGAGATCAGAAGCAGACAGAGGCATCCAGGTTAAGCACCTTGAGGGAGATCCACTAATCCACATCACATGACTGATGGAAAGGGATGTGGATTTAGGAGAATCACCCTGCCTGCCTTTCTGGGGGAAAAAAAAGCATTATGACTGCTGGCATTGGACAAGTAATGCCATACCCAATCCCCTCCCTTCACCCTGCTTCAGATCTCTGCTTTCTGCCCAGCTCGACTCAGTCAAATGGAAGGATGGGAACAATCACTTGGCGAGTATGAGCAAATGCAAAGCCAAACAAAACCCAGGGTTTTATCTAACTTATCCCCAGATCAGCTTGGAAAAAATTCCTTTTTCTTAGTACTAGGTTCCTGATTTCTTGCTAATGAATTCATCTTATTACTCTAGATCACGTAACCATATGGCATTAGTTATGGGTTGAGCAATGTGAAACTATACAGGGGAAAATTGAGATAAAAGAGGCTGTCATTTGGTTCAGTGAAATACCAGAAAGGCATCAGATGAGTGGCAGTGTGAACAGAAAGCAGATATGTTCTGTGAGACAGTGTTGTAGGTATTTAAATATCTTGCCTCTCTCCAACTGAGGATCCACTCCAAAGTGACTGGCAATAATTTACTGGAACCTGGATAACAGAAAGAGCAAATGTAGAACATCACAGAAATTAGACAATTCTCAAATAAAATTGTCTCAAAAAATTAGACAATTCTCAAAATTCTCTTTTTTTTTTTCAGATTTCAATAATGGACTCTGGTGTTAAAGATGAAGTCTTCTTGCTGTGTTAGTAGCCTGTGGCTCGGTGAGAATAAACCACATCAATATCTGTGGCTGTTACAATATATAATCATAGTAGTGGCTGCTTTGAACAGCAGAAATGTATTCTCTCTCCATCGTGGAGATCTTAAGTCTGAAACAAGGTGTTGGTAGCTTGGCATTCCTTCCAAGAGCCCTAGTTGAGGATCTGTTCCTGGCATCTTCCAGTTTCGGGTGCTCTAGGTTTTCCTTGGCTTATGGCTACAACCCTCCAATATCTTTATGTGGAATTCCTTGCATCTGTAACTCTTATTCTTTCTCCTATAAAGACACTTAATATTGGATTTACAGCCCATTCAGATAACCCAGGATGATCCAACATCTGTAAAGGACATTTTTTTTTTCTAAATGAGATCACATTCATAGGCTTTGAGTATTAGGGATTGGATGTGTCTTTTTTGGAGCCAGCAAGTAACCAATCATACTTGTTTAGATGTTGAAGGAAGGAAGGAAGAAAGGAAGGAAGGAAGGAAGGAAGGAAGGAAGGAAGGAAGGAAGGAAAGAAGGAAGGAAGGAAGTGCAATCTGCTAGCTTATGGGTTCCCCATATATGTGCTTTGTAGTTCACAGTGCTTTCTGTCATTCCTCTCAATCATGGGACTTATACGATAAGGAAACTCTGGTATAATAAGAGGGGAAACAAGAACAAATTGCTTTTATTGATCAGTGCATGACTCAATTGACAAAGAGACAAGCTAGGGTCATAGGAAAATCAACAGCACATCAAGAATGGGTCGAGAAGAACAAACAGCTGATAAGAAGAGAAAAATAACGAAAAGTGGGTGTTATATGATGAAGTGTCCCCTCCAGCTCCATATGGTGAATCCCTAACTCAAATTATGGTTGCATTTAGAAAAATGATCACAGTTAAATAAGGTCATGAGTGGGGCCTAATCTTATAGGGATGGAGTCCCTACAGGAAAGGAAAGAGCTGCAGAGAGTTCTTTCTTCTCTCTACACATGCAGAAAAGAAACCACAGAAGCACAGTGAAGACCATGTACAAGCCAAGGAGATGGCCTCCCTAGAAAGCAACTCTGATGTATCTTGACTTTGATCTTGGAGATGTCTGGTTTCCAGAACTGTGAGAAAGTACACTTCTGTTGTTTAAGCCACCTCATCTTTGGTGTTCTGGTATGGCAGCCACAGGTGACTAATTACAGAGGAACGATTACAACCAAAAGATATTCCAAATACTATTTACAGAACGAGTCTAGGAGATATTGCTTTCATAAAATAAGACTATGCTCCTGGGAAATCAGAACTTTCTGAGACCAAAAACCTTTTTAGAAATTTAAAACCTAATTTCCAAACTGAAATATTCAATAGGAGGTCTGGAATAATATTGAGAAAATCTCCTAGGGCAAAAGTAAAATGAAAGAAGAAAAATATTAAGAATAAGGCTAGAGATGTACAGGGTCAAGTAGATATATAATACCTGATTGATAGGATTTCAAAATAGATCAAGAAAATGGAAAGGAGAAAATTATTTTTAAAAATAGATAGATGAATCCTAAAGCTAAGGAAATACATAAGTGCCAAGAAATAAAAATACAAAGTCTCACACCTAGATAAGCCCTTATAAAATTTCATAAACCAAAGGATAAAGATAACACTGGAGCTTTCAGAGATAAAATGAAAATGCCTCTTACAAGGGAACAAAACTCATAGTGACATAAGAATAACAATATTAGAAGACAGAAAACAAGAAAGAAGAGCCTTCCAAGTTCCGAGGGGAAATGACATTGGATATTAATAACACTAAGAAACATTTGCTGAAAGCTGAGTGATAAGCATTGCTAAAAATGCTTTATAAATGATAAAGTTTAATCACCTCAGTAATTTTTTGAAGTAAACATTATTAACATTAAATACATTTTTCTAGGTGAGGACACTGAGGCAAGAAGGTTAAATGATGTGAACTAAGTAGAACTGCTGGCTGAGGTTCAACTAGGTTATTATTCATGTGTGAGAACAGAGAAACTAATTCAGACAGTCATGAAATCTCTTTGGGGGTCACATTAAAATTTATTCTCAAAACAAATACAAAAACCCAAACAACAACAACAACAACAACAACAACAAAGGTAATTCCAAAACAAATAATGCAAGGGATCCAAGAAATAGCTTAACTTGCCTAGCTAAGAAGAAATCCTGGGACGGCATCTCTATAGGATGTTTAGAAAATAGCTGGATTTAGTGCAAGTGGCATAATCTTAGCCACATAGTGAATAGGCCTATGTCCCTTTGATTTATAAGAAAAAGCCCTGAAATGAAACAAACTGCTTTGTGGTAGGATTAGGATTATGTGTGTATAGTGACAATCTGCTGAATTATAGACTTCAGTGTCATTTCCTTCGAGTCATGTAGATATGCTGACATAGGGATATAATAAAAAAATTGTTTGTTTTAAAGGTACATGATTGTGCTAAAATATGCATCCTCACATAATCATAGCAGATGCTATTTAGTGTTTTTCTGTGTTTAAAAACATGTATATTATATATATTTACATAATGAAAACATTAAATGTAAGCATTTTTGAAAGGGAATATAAGTAATCATGGCTCATGTAGAAGCTATGGTGCAGTAGACAGAAAACAGAAAGTGACTAGAGAGACTCAGGAGGGCGATGGGTAGAGGTGTGAAAGGAGATGAATTTAATTACCTCGTGTAACATGCAGTCAAGAGGTGCTGTTTCTCGGATCCTTGAGAAATAACACAGGGATGGAGCTAGAAGCACAAGAGGTTACCTGAGGGCAAAGCCTAGGCAAGACACAGGGAGTGGAAACAGGCCTTGGCTGGGAATGCCTTCAGGCTGCCCTGGTTCAAGGGCTTCCCAGAAAGGAAAAGAGGGTGGAAGCAGGATCAAGCAAGGAGTACCTCAGACCCTGATGCAGAGTGACAGTCAAATCACCATGGTGTCTGGAAGCAAAACCTGCTCATCAGAGGAGTCTTGGCAGATATATTGCTGCTGTGTATTTTCATTGACAGGCAAGTGGCCTGGAAAAGAATGGCACTGGCTCAAAAGCCAAAGCAACAAATCTGGAACAATCTGCAGCAGTCAATTAACTGCGTTCCTTGTGTGGAAGGGCACCTTTTTCTGAGATCTGACTGACTGGTGCCCAAAGAGTGGGTGTGAGACCCATGCAGCGGCACAGGGCTTCTCTGAGTGTGACATCCTGCATGGCTGTGACTCTCACGTGGGAAGGACATGTGACTGTTGTGCTGTGTTCTTGCATTTTGAAATCTCAATAATTTTTATACAGGAGGCCTGCATTTTCTTTTTGCACTGGATCTTTAAAATTATGTAGCTGGTCTGGGGTACATTGCTGGGAATCCAAACAGATATTGTCTAAATGCTAAAGTTTGATGGAAATAGGAGTTGAAGTTTAAGTGTTTTTTAAAATGATAAAGTTAAGCAATCAACACACAAAAATATTGTCTGAGTGAGGTGTGAGAGATATTACACACATTCAGTTTGCTTGGATGACTTCCTTAACTGTGAAGGCACAGAGTCAGTAACTACTCAGATTTTAGAGTAGAGAAATAGAGGTGAAAGTGCATTAGAATTGTGGTTTAAATTTATAAGCAAATGGCATAAATATTTTGAAAAAAATTTATTAAATGAAGGAGCAAGTTTCTAATCAAAAACTTTAATTTTTCTATTTAATATATTTTTACATGGTTTCCTTTTCTTACTGTACACTTGATTTAAAATTTGGAAATGAAACTCCTGAGTCAAGCAGTGGATTGACCACTTGTTTAACTTGTCCTCTTGAAACTACACTAAAATGAGAATAACAAAATTGTCACATATTTCTTGAAAATAGAGATCAGTAGAAAAGTGATCATTTCAGGAGCAGGGCAAATAGTCCTTTGCTAGGTTGGGGACAAAATGGGCACCAGTGGAGGGAAACTCTAGACTCTATGGCAGGGATGTGGCGGAGGGCAAGTTTACATTCTTCCCTACTCCACTGTTTTCTTTTTTGCCCTTAAATCGCATGCCTGCTGAAATTAATAAGTGCTTAGGAAGCTCAGACTAGAGGGTGGAATCTCAAGGAAGTCTTTTCACAGTAACTAATGCTTGGAACAAAGTTGACACCAGATGTAAGTGCTTTCAACCTTCACAGTGGAAAGCTGAGCTATGGAATTTGTGTGGAAATTGTACAGGGGCTAGGAGAAGTGAAGGTTGGTAACATACAAAAAATATGCCCATGAGATAATGTCAGTATTTAATAAATAAAATGAAGGATTAAGTACAGGATTTAAATGTAAAGGTCGTTCAATTATTAAACTGAAAATAGTGATATGAATACATTGGAAAAAGAAGAAACTAGGGTGTTGCATATTGATGCTCATCTGGTAGGATGTATATATGCATATGTATGTTTTTCAAATAAAAAATACTGAAGGATAATGGTAAAATGCAGTAGTTTCTAGTCCACTCTCTCACTCCCTGAAGGACTTGATATTAACAATACAATTGTATGTGGGCTTTTGTTAATGATCTCCACAATTCTCAGTAAAACAAGTAAAGGAAAAGCAAAGGGTTAAATCTTAAAGCAGAAGGAAGATACTACAAACAGAATTTTACACAAGAATCATGTTACTTTGGAGCATACTTTTACATGCTCTATCTCATTTCATCCTCATGGGGAGTTTGTGAGTTTAGCAGCCTTTATATTATCACCTCATTTTAAGAGCTGAACAGCCAAGCACAGAGAGGATGACTAATATGCCCAGTCTCATAGATATGAAAATGCTGATGCCATGCTCAGAACATAAATCATGTCTTCTATTCTTGTACTTAGTTCTATATATCCATGGTTCCCAAACACTCACCTTTGGAGCACACTCTGCCAGGAAGACTGTTTGGGCCTCGAGCTGCTTTTTATGTACATTCCTGACTGTCTTACTCTGACTTTGAGCACCCTGAGCTTTGTAGTGTTAAGGACAAGTACAGCAGTAGAGCATTCTAGTCCCCTGCGTGAAGCTTTTATGTCCTGCTCAACTTTTCACCTTCCACGTCTTAAAAGTATCCAGGATGGAGAGTTGAAGTTTGACCTTCATTTTTTCAGGTATCATTCTGTCATTTGGGAGGCAGTTTTTTTTAGAGATGACTTTCGTAAAGTATGAATGTCTCTGTGACATTCAGATTTACATTTCTAGGTTCTTATATCCTCTGGGATCTGTGCTGTGATGATTGTTCTCAAAAGGACATGTCAGTTTCTGTAGGTTTGTCGAGATGGCATTTCGGCTTTCTTTCGCAGTTTTGGAATTGGACTCTGATTGACAATTTGTTCTTTGAGGTTGAGTATAGATTTAGAATTCACTGTTTCCTGTCCACTTAAATCCCACATTAAATTCTTTTTACGTTTCTTATTGTCCATTTCCATCAAATCACATTGGTGTTTTTCAGGGAAAGTCCTAATTCAGAATTTTGACTGAGGGACTCTGGTTGCATTCTTCCTCCCGGCCTCCTTGGCTCTCTATTAAAATAATCAATAATCCTCAGTTACCTGGTGTATATATATTTTTTTCTGGAAAAGTATTACAGTGTAGATAGTTGATGGAATTCCATGCATTTGTGCCATTTTATACTGCTAACTTATAGAAGGTTTTAAAGTATAAGTTTAGTTAGAGCTATTATGCAGTCAAATGGGTGGAGTTCAATAGCATTCTGTTGCTTATTCCTGCATCACAAAAATAAGCCATAGAATGCTATCAAACTCATGCAAATTACTTACAGACTACAGTCATGCAAATTACTTACTGACTACATCTCAGTTTACTAAAGAGGAATAATGTTTGAGCTACATTTTGAGTCAGAAATATTTCCCAAAAGCTCTTGAGTTAAAGGTTTGGGTCTCAGCTTGTGCTACTGAAAAGTGGTGGAACCTTTAAGACCTAATACAAGGTCTAAGGTCACTGGGGGCGCTGTCCTGGGAGGCATCTGTAGGTTACTCTTCCTTTCTTCTTCGCTTCCCAGCTTCCATGAGCTGAGCAGGCTGCTCCACTATGCACTCCTCACTGTGATATACTGACTCACCACATGCCCAAAGCAACAGCGCCAATTGCTTATGGATTAAAGTGCTGCAAAAGTATGAGTCAAATAAACTTTCTCTTTTTAAGTTGATTATATCAGGTATTTTCTGTAGTAATAGAAACTTGTCTAACATAGTATTTAACTTTACAGTTTTGTTGTAAGACTTCAAGAAGACAATGCAAAGTATTTGGCACAGAATCTAGCATATAATATATGCTCAATAAATGACAGATACTATTTTCATAAGCCTTTTCATTTGAACTGTTATAAGTGATAAAGTTCATGGTATATAAGAGATGTTCAAATATATAATGATATGCCAAACAGGAAGTGCACTATTGCACATATTCAGTCTCATGTGAGATGTTGAACTAAAATGCACTTTCAAACCTTACTGGTAGGCAACTTCTTTTTAAGTTTACACTTCTCACCTTTATAGAGCTGAGGATGCCACAGAGTTGAGAATTAATGATGCATTGCTCTAGCTCAGATTTCACTACCCAAAGTGCAGTGGAGTGAAAAACCAGTGATTATCTATTTTTCAACCTTTATTTTTTCTCAGGTCCATACTCATGAACCCATGCAGGTTGGCAAGATTGTAGTAGGATCAGCAATAATTATATTGATGTTATGAGTCTGATTTAAGAATCATTCTTTACTGTGTCATGCTCCAGTTGCTTTAATTTTTGGGTCTTGGGCAGTGATGGGGAACTTCTTAGAGCTTTCAATGATAAAAACAGCCTGGTGCAGCATGCACACTATAGGTTTACAACCACTGGCCTAGGGTTTTGGCTTCCATCTGAATTACACTGTTGAGATTGGATTCCTTTCCTCACACTTTTTATGCATGGCAAGATTGTTAATATTTTTCCTACAAAAATTTTGTCAGGGTAGCTCTTCAGAGCCCTTATTTTTCTGCTGCTGGCTGGAATCTTG
This sequence comes from Chinchilla lanigera, assembly GCF_000276665.1. NCBI lineage: Eukaryota > Metazoa > Chordata > Mammalia > Rodentia > Chinchillidae > Chinchilla > Chinchilla lanigera. The sequence continues at coordinate 910,489 of NW_004955461.1, forward strand.
CTTGGAAAATACACACCATTTAAGGGTAATAGTCATACCTTTGACTTACAGTATTCCCTATTGACAACTGCATCTTTTGTCTATTCATTGCACTGGTCTTTTGATGCTTATATTCTAATAATTATTTGATTGACAGCTACATTCAGGTAATTTATACACTTCTACTGACTAGTGGGCTTCGTCTTCATCAAGAATGGTCTAGTGGTGTCCTTCTTTCACAGAACTCATCTGCAGTGCTAGCTCCATCTTACTCTCTGTTTTACACTGCCGACACCCAGCAAGCTTTGTCGTGGAAGCTTTTGGATTGCTGAAACACTGTCCTGAATTTGTAGCAGACATTATGTGACAAAATAGGTGGGAAAGGACTTGGAACTGGAGAGGCCCACATTGGACTTCTAGCTGTGCTACCATCCAGCTGACACTCTCATTCTATTTATTTTATTGCTTAGAACCAGTTTTTTCACTTGTAGAATAAAGATAATCATACAGTACTTACCTCAAGAGGTTATTTAAAGGATTAAATAAGGTAATGTCTATGAAGTCCTTGGCTATGACAAGTGCTCAGTAACTGTTAAATATTTTTTCTGTTCTCATTCATGCCTGGCATGGTATACTTCAACATGTGTTCCTCATAAAATCAGTCCCTGAGACAAGGACTGGCATACAAGCAGTTCACATGGGAAATAATCCCGAAAGTGAGGGGAGCAGAATGAGACAAGGAAAGGAGTAAAAGAAACAAAGCAAAAAATAATTTTCTGTAGGTTGTCATTGTGAGCAACCCTAATAATTAAGAACTCACCTGATAATTATCCCACTGTGGGTCAAGGATGCTGGGTGTTTGTCCCTATCAACTTGAGCCTCTTCTTGTTTAAGCACTGTTCTTGGGGATAGAATGTCCCATGTTCCCTTCTCCAATCATGGGCTAGATCAACATATCCTTCTAGGGAACACCCCAGGAAGAAAGATGGGTGAGGGGCACTGTCTATGATCATCCTGAGGAGCTAGTTCAGGGCACCCACAGAATCTGTTCTCTCAGCTCCTATTGACCTGAACTGATTGAGTGGAGATAGGGCATCAATGCTAGTTTAGCGGGAGGATTTTCTGTAAAGAAGAAAACTACTTGACCTTTAGTTTCTTACCTCCTGAAGCCATTGTCCAGGGTGAGGCACACACAAGAGGTCACTGAGAATCATCGTGTTTGCAGGTGGAGGAAGATCCTCTCTCAGCCTGCTTTGGGACAGGGCTGTCCCAGAAAGTGAGCCCACTGGACAGCATTTTATTTCCTCCATACTCTGACAATCAGCTCCCATCTCATTCACACCATTAGTATGCCCAGGAGCAGCAAAGCCAACCCTGTTCCGAGGATGATCCATGTTTATTTTGCTTCTCCACATTGTCTCTATCTTACCTCTACTAATTAGGGGTAGAGAGCTTCCCTGTGTCCTGCTCAGAGAAGAACTATGAATCCCAGGTCCTGGATTATTACTATGCCACTTTGTTATTTTCATCTCTCCTTTCATCCTGCAATTTCCAATATAATCTTTATGAAGTCTCTGCAATAGATTTCCTATTTCTTTTCTTCACACACCTGCTCTAGTCAGATGATTCCTTCTCATACGTGTTGAATCTCTTTTGATCCTTTATTTTTCCAACTTGTGTGCCTTCTGTACCAAGGTGAAGGTTTGGGTTTGTTCCTTCTAAACATGTCTACTTGATTAGTTGGAAGAACTCCATTTACTTGTGCTCTGCTGACTCTCTCATACACAGCCAGACCAATCACTTTATTGCAGCAAGTACACATTGAGAGTGTACTGTGTACTGTGTGCTGTGTGTCAGCACTAGTTCTATGGCACCTAGGTGAAGTGTAAGATATAAGCAAGTCTCTGTTATAATTAAGAGTCTGGCTGATAGATCGCCTAGTCATGAAGCAGTTAAGTGGGTAGCCATTGATTTAAACTCATAACTATGCTACAGACTCTGCCCTAGTTCTATAGTAATTGGGATGCAGAGAACAACTTGGAGTGAATGGAGCAGAGAAGCCTTCGTGAAAACACAAAACAAAACAAAACATCCAGGTCCTTGCCTGTGTGGAAGCTCCCCAAAATAGTACTCAAATTTGTTAATTCACTATAAGGACTAATGGAGCTCAGAGAAGGAGTTTATTGCTGGTTATATTTTGTTATAGGGGAAAGGCATAGACTAAATCAACAAGGAAAAAGGTGGATAGGGTAGAATCAAGGCAGGTGCAAGATCATAGTTGTTCTCTCAAGTGGAGTTTCATGGACATGAACTTAATTGTCCTAGCAATGAGTGACATTACATATGGAATATTGTCAACTAGGGAAGCTCACCAAGACGTAGTGTGCAGAGTATGTACCCCGGGGTCAGTCACATTCCTGTGGACTTAGCTACTCAGACTCTAGTTCTCCAAGAGGCCATACAAGTATGGCCAGAATCCCCATACATACAAAGGCAGACATCCAACAGAAGTCATGTTGTTAGCATAAAATATCTTGTTTGGTCCAAGGACTCAGCCATCTGAAGACACTCTTATTAGACAGGACCTTCCAAGGGCTTAGAAGTTATCTTCCAGGAGCTGGTTCAGGACTAAAACTGAAGGTTTTTAGAATGTGCAGGTTTGGGACAGCCCAAGTCTGATGATCACCTCTTCTTTGCTGGATCATACTATAAATCAGTAGACTAGTAGAGCAGGAAGTTTTCTCTGAGGATACTGAGTAATTTCTCTAAAGCCTGGGTATGGAAAAGCTACCTTTATAAGGAAGATATCCCTGATACTCTCCAGATAAATGTATTCCTTTTCTCTAAGAAACTGAATAGAATTTAAAGAACCTACTGAGTGCTTTCCAGACTTTAAGTACTGAGCTATGTGGTTTTCATGTATTAAGTCATTGTTAGGTGCCCTGGAAGAAATTTATATTCAAGTCCTATCTCCAACCCTAGATGTTGAACTCCTTGAGATAGATTCTGTGACATATTCTTCATACCCTTTTGTTTAGTATATCTTCTAGCACATATTAGTTGTTCAAGAAGTATTGCTGGAATGTATACATGGGTGAATAAATTGTACTGTAAATAATTTAAGACACCAGAATTGAAATCCAAGTTTTCTTCTATGCAATCCTATAAGTAATATTGTGAAAATCATACTAAAATGGATGACACTCTCTTCCCAAAGTTGACACCTGTTGGGGAACAGAGATTGCCTCTGGGTAATCTACAGTAATAAATGGAATGAGACAATGTGAAAACTCATCAGCACTAGAAATAACACTACAAAATATTATCTATTACTAAAGAAAACTTCTAGAATTTTCCCCAACAATGCCCCGTTATTTCTCACCTGTGTGTTTTGCTCACATAGCTCCTGGTCCCTGGGGGAGTCCTCCCACCAGGCTGTAGCTCCCTGTACAGCCCCAGATTTAAGACTCAACTTGATAATTGTCTATTGTACAGGGTTCTCAAAACAGTGTTGCCAGTTCCCAGAGGGTCCATAATAAACTTGAGAAGGTCTGAAAATGGAAGAATTGTCTTGAATTTCATTAGCTTTTCACTGAGACTGATTATTTCCTTTTATTATGAGTATAGTTAACAAATTCTATTATTTTTGCCATCATCAGTATTTGTGATTATATTACCTATAGAAATCACAGATATTTTCATGCATCCTCATAATTGTTTCATGTATTTTATGATATTATCTGTGACCTTCACTGTTTTTTAAGTACAGCAGTTATTAAACCCAACACCAAATCTTGTTTTCACAGCTTAATTAATAAGCACGTGTAATATGAAGACATATTTGAAAACACTCTGATGACTACATTTTGATATAATTAGTTTCCCAGTAATTTATACATTTTATATTTTGTATTATACAAATATTATTTGGGTAAATGGTCCATAAAGTTCACGAGACAATTGAACGTGACAGTAGTCCAACAGTGATTTCAGATTCTTAGTCATTCCTCTGTATGATTCTGTGATGCCCATATATCACAAATAACTTTTACAGTCTCTGGAATGCTCCACTAAATGTCTGTCTTACCAGGACCAGGTAGATCAGGAGCATCCCAAGGAGGAATCCAAGTCCTGCTAGTCTAAATGCCTCCCGAATCTAGCTGTATGCTGCAGTGGTGACCAATAATACTTGTTGAAAAGTTGCTAAGTTTGTGAATAAATGAAACAATAGGCTTTCAACAGCATGCCTAGACTCAAGTTATAGATGCACATTTTCCTCTTCTAAAATGCTTCTCTTGGAGAGGTCACATGTTTACTCCTGTTAGTCTTCCTTTGACTGGTTGTTTTTATAGTCCCCTTAGTTGGTGACTGTGATGGCTTGGCAACTGATGGTCAATTTGTAACACAGCTGAATTGAACCAGTGTGGTTCTGAGTATGGGAGGCCCTGCTGAGGATTGTTGCCAGCAGCATAAGAGGCAAAACTGGAGAAGAAGCGTTGGAAGCTGGTAGAAGCTGTTGGGAGCCTGTTGGAAGGTGTTAAGAAGCTGTAGGGAGCTGTTGGTTTTGCTGGTGGAGTTTGTTATGCTGGGTTTCCTGATGAACTCGGCTGTTTTCATCAGAGGAGGAGCTCAGGACCTCATTGTTACTGAGAATGGCTATGGTTCCCTTTGGGGGAGCTCTGATCCTCACTTTGAGCATTGCCTCCTGGCTCCAGTGCAGATCCCTCAGCTTGCTAGCACAGATCCTCTATCCCGCTGGCACAGACTTTCTAGATTTCACCAATGACCTTTGAACTTTCCCAGTACAGATCCATGAAACAGGCCTGCATAAGACACTGTGTTGGGCCTCCAGTTGGACTCCTGGGAAGCATTGTGATGGACTCTAGGCCTTCAGCTAAACTCATGCAAGACGTACTGTGGGATCCAGGCCGCCTGCTGGATTCTTTGGTCTTTATTGTGTGGACAGATTTCCTGCACACTCTTTGTATATAATTCTTTGGGTGACTATTATAAATAATTTTATAAAATATATGTCTTTAATTATATTGTTCCCCTTGCAAACTATAACAGTGACCTTCAGTGTTAGATAAAAGTTGTGACCCATCTTGGTTACCCAGCTTTTTCTTTAAGGTCAGATCTGAGCAACTTTTGACAATTTCAATTTACCATAAGTGGCTTTTATCATGAAGCAATGAAGACCTGTATGTATTTTCTTCAAGTTTTTTTTTTATTTAAACATGCATGGCTGTTGGATTTTGTCAAAGGATATTTTTGGGTCTATTGAGATGATCATGTTATTTTTTCCCTTGCTTCTGTTTATGCAATGAATTACATTTATTGATATATGTATGTTGAAACATCCTTGCATCCCTGAGATAAAGCCTACTTGGTTATGTTATATGATATTTTTGATGATGCATTTTATTTGGTTTGCCAGTATCTTATTAATGATTTTTGCATCTAAGTTCTTTAGAGAAATTGTCTCATATCTCTTTCTTCCAATTGGGTCCTTGTCTGATTTTGAGAGCAGGATAATCTTAGCTTCCAAGAATGGTTTTGGAAGCTCTCCTTCCCTCTAAGTTTCATCAAACAATTTGCAGAGTGTTGGTGTTAGGTCTTCCCTGAAGTAGTTCTGGAATTTGGTTTGAACTTTTTTTAGTTAGTAGGTTTTTCTTTTTTTATTACTGCTTCAATTTCATTGCATGTTATTGGATTATTCAAGATTTTTAAGTCTTCCTGAATCAACTTTGGCAATTCATATGTATTTAGAAATGCCTCAATTTCTTCTGAGTTCTCCAATTGTTAGATACATATGTTCATGAAGTAGTTACTAATAATTTCTTGAATTTCAACAGTGTCCATTGTGATTTCACCTTTTTCATTTTGCTTTTTTTTGTTGTTGTTTGTTTGTTTTCCAGTTCCGGGAGTCAAACTGATGACCTTGCACTTGCCAGGCAGGCGCTGTGCTGCTAAATCCCCAGCTAAATCCCCTGAGCTAAATCCCCAGCCCCTTCATTTCTAATTGAACTAATTTGTATTTTTCTTTCCTATTTTTTGTAAGATTGGCTAAGAGTTCATCTATTTATTCTTTCAAAGAATCAGCTCTTTTATTTATTGATTCCTTTTTTTTAGTATCCATTTTATTAATTTCTGCTCTGGTGTGGATTTGGGTTGGTCTTGTTTTTCTAAGACTTTGAGATGCATCATTAAGTTATTTATTTGGGCTTATTCTGTTTTTCTGACGTTGGCATTCACTATCAACTTCTCTCAGAGAACAGCTTTCATTGCGTGCTTAAGTTCTGTTAAGTCGTTCTGATGTTATTATTTACCTCTAGGAATTGTCTTATTTCTTCCTTAATTTCTTCTGTGACCTATTGATTAGTCAAGAATGTGTTGTTTAGCTTCCAGATGCTTGCATAGTTTCTGTGGTTTCTTTTGCTATTGATTGCTGGTTTTTAGTTTATTAATTTATTTTTGAGTTAAATGTGTTTGTTGTATACATGATATCATTGGATTTTGTTTCTTGATCAATTCTACTAATGTGTGACTTTCAGTTGGTGAATTGAGTCCATTTACATTGATAGTTATAACTGATACTTATTCACTTATTCTTGTCATTGCCACTTCTGTTACTCATACTTTCAATCATATTTTTATCCTCCTAGGTTTCTGTTTGGAACTTTTTTATGGACTCCCATTCTTTTCTATGCTGGGCATTCATGTTTTGCATCTCTTTCTTTAGCTCTACTAGATTTTTATTTATTTTTTTTTTCTTTTTTTGAGACAGAGTCTCACTATGCAGTTCAGGCTGGACTTGAGCTCACTTTGTAGCCCAGGCTGGCCTCAAACTTGCAACAATCCTTCTGCCTCAGCCTCCCATGTGCTTATTGTCTTTTCTAGAGTTGCTGATCATTTCATTATGGTAATTATCTGATTAGTTATATCTTCTTTAAATTTGTCAAGCACCTTACTGAACTGTTTTACCTCCACTGATATCCTGTCAGACCTGTCTACTGTGTAGCTTATGATTTCCTCTCTGTCAATAGCCCCTGAACTGATTTTGGGGGATGGGAGTTTTGGAGGCTTTTTTTGTTGCCTTGTCGTTTTGTGTGTGTGTGTGTGTGTGTGTGTGTGTGTGTGTGTGTGTGTGCAGGTGCACTGAAGTTTGCAAATTCTCTGGTTCAGTGCCCCATTCTTTTGAGAGTGAGCCACAGTGTCGTTAATGACCCCTGGGCAATCCAGATAATTGACACTGAAAGAAAGCCATCTGCCAGCCGCTACTATGTTACCTTCCTGGGTTGTAGTCCTAAATTCAGCAACAACAATGACACTGATGTCAACTGGATGTTGACAAACATTAGCAAGCATTGGTGAACTTTTTGTACCAAAACAAAAAGGACTCTGATTTTAGTGATGACCATTAGGTAATCCTTTTATTTACCTATAGTAATTCAGACCACTAATTTGTGCTGGATGTAGGCAGTGGTGATAGAGCTCAAACATACCACTAGGCTACATGCTTTCTTCTTCAGGACAGATCTCTCTGACAATTACTCCTTGCAAAACTGGCCTCCCACAACAGAATGAAGGCCCAGTGTTATTCCTTATCTGAGCTGGGGCCTTCCAGGAGCTCCCAGTAGATCTGTCCATATTTAGAACTCACCCTCTCCAGGCCTATCCCCCAAGGCTGTCCCTCATTCACACTCTGTGGTGGGGTATTACTCCAATCCTGAAGCGAGACTCCTTCTGGGTGGATGCTGATCACTTCATCAATCGGATTGGTCTGCTGGTGGTTTCCCTGTGCTGTGAAGAATCCAGGGGCTGAGGGTGGTTTACGGTTCTGGGTCCTCCTGGCTTGGTGCAGTGCATGGGTAGGCATCAGGATCTTCCCTTCCATTTTAGGTAAGCTCTTATGTTTTATTAAGGAGTAGAGGCTGAAGCAGTTCCAGATACATTGCATGGGTCTTTTTGTCCTGAAATTTCTCCTTTTAAAGTGTAACTGTTGAGGGTCTGATTCTTGGAATGAAACAGTCTGCTTGGTATTTTAGTGTTGTTCCGTGCATATTCAAATCCCCTGATATAGAATCAGAGATTTACATAATCACGAACTCTCCAAAGGGTGAACGTTACAGAGTCTCATATTAAAGATTCTCTTCACTAATCAGTATTCTTTTATCACATACAAAACTAGATTAGATGCATCTATGGAGAATTACAAGAATTTGGATTGATGCGCTTCTATTAAGGCATCTTCTTTTGCATTCCTCTGGTGCTCCAGTAATGAAAATCTCAGACAAATCTTTCTGGTAATGCTACTTTTCATTTCAGCCACAGAGGAAACAAACAATGCAAACACAAGTAATAAAGACCCCATGAAGGTTAAGGGTAAGAATGTTTTCCCTCATTCTTGCCTGACCCTTGGCAGATCAATTGTAAAGATCTGTCCATTGAAATTTATTAAAGATAAACACATTTTTATAAAATTGCTCTTGAGAGCTCTCTAGGCTTAAAGAAAACAATATTGATTTATTTGGTTTCCAGTCCAATAAGCTACGTGTTAATCATCTTTCACAGCAGATACTTCAAAATAGAGGAAAGAAACTATAAAGAAGAAAGTCTTTACAACAACTTGGGATGTTTCAAAATCCTACCATGTGTGTGATCCCAGGCTGTGGATGTATCAATTTGGATTTTCTTATTTATGTAATGAGTTGACAAGCTCCCAAGGGCCACCAGATCTAGGTTTGTTAATTACCTAATATAATTACAACAAGAAACATCTGTCCCTTTTCTCCTGCCCCACACCAGCAGGGAAATGCATTTACAAAGTAGGTAGTGAATATTATTACTTTAAAAATGCATAATATTTAGATGCTCTTATTTAAGTTAAGCAAAAAGTAATATTCAAGGAGATTTAGGACTTTGTTTTTAATGTTCAATTCACAGAATGAATGGACTAACTGCATGTTCTGTACAATTCTAAATGCAGAGGGTAAACTTTGGGTTTCTGCTTTGTATAGGTCATGATACCAGGTGTGGGGGGTTAGAATAATTATGGATTAAGTGTAATGATTGCACTGTACAAGTTGTAAATGGGTATGGAAGACAGAAGTAAGTTTGCTTTACTCTGCTAATTCTCTCTCACTTCTCTCCCATGCCATCAGATTATCTCTTTAACCTGGATTCATCCATCTTTTAATACAAAAAGGAAGCAAGGCAGCATCACTGGAAAAATAACCCTTCCTCACACCTACACCTTTTGAGCCTCTCTTCTTCCCTTCCCCATTAAGTTTGCAAATGTTTGTCTATACTCTAAGTTTGGTGGGCTCTGCAAGGCCCAGGTCTGTTTCCAGGAAGGGAGTGCCTTCCTCACCACAGGGACGGTTGTCAGGAGGTCCATTTCAGTAGTCGTTCCTTCAGCAATGCCTGGGCTGCAGTATTCGAAGTTATATCCCTTCTGCTCTAACCACTTTCAGTGAGTGATTGGACCAGAGTATGGAGAATCACCCAGCTCAGCCCAATACGGGACTGTTGTGAAGTCCCAGGGTAACTCGAGATGTTCCTATGATGTTTCCTGAGTCTTTTATTGGGTCTATGTGGTGCCTTGGTTCTTCCCTTTGTCCTCTCTTGATTCTTTTGTTTTCCACAGCCTTGATCACAAGGGTGCTACCTAGTAAATATCCTATATACAAAATTCCATCTCATCTATGTCCTGGACACTTGGGACTCTTATGTGTTATAACTCTCACAAAAATCCTGTACATTTTAGACTTTTAGGAAGGCCAGTTGGGGGCCACTTATTACTGTGTTTTTAATTAACCTTCTAGTTAGGTCAATTGGAGCAATTTATCAGTTTTTCCTCTGGCATATATTTTGCTCAAGAGAAGAGACCACTTTTTAAAATAGTGTTTAAATTCCAGTGGAGCCTGGAGCAGCGGCATTAATACATCAAAATATCAGTTGAATGAATAAATTCGAGAAATTCTATCATTATCTGTATGTTTGGACAATTCTAAAAAACCAATCTTGTTATTGTCTCCAGGATATGCAAAAGAAACTACAAGATGGGTATTTTCAGAGACCTGAAAAATCCTGGAATGGATCATATTGTATAAATTAGAGTATAATGCGTTAGGTAAAATAAATACAATATGAAGTTGCCCAAAGACCACTAAGGAGCCAAACTTCAAAGCAAGGTTAATCAATCCAGAGGTATCTAAAAATATCTAAAGAGAGTAGAGCAAGCTCTTTGGCTGTCAAGGCAAATAAGGTGGCCTCCATAGGAGCTAAAACTTGAGAGAAAGTGGGGAGGGTATTTCTGCAGTCAGCTCATGGGTGTTTGAAGGAGTAGCCAACACAGGTATTGATTTCAGATAGTAGGATCCGCTATTTATTCAACCAATTAGAGTTTCTTAAATAAGGGACATGCCAATGGTGAAGTATCAGGTGTTGTTTCATAAAATCTTTGTAAATGTACTAGATATCTATTTCTGCGCAGTGCATTACTTGATGTAGTGGCTTAAAAGAACAACTTCAGCATCTTGCAGTTCCATTTCCAGAAATGGCTTAGCTGGGTCCTTTACATTAGGATCTCTCACAGCTTACAGCCAAGGTACCAGGTGGTCTTCTCAGGATTCAATAAAAGAAAGATCTACTTTCAAGCTCACACAATGGTTGTTAACAGGATTCATTCAGTTTCTTAAGGGTTGTTGAGCTGAGGATGCTTCTCTCTTTTTTGCTGGTTGGTGGATGCAAACTGCTTTTGGTTCTTTTTCATATGCTCTGTCCACCACTTGAGAAAAAAATATCTGGAAGAGGATAGTCATAGTTATCTATAACTTAATCACAGAGGTGATGTTCCTTCATTATTGACATATTCTCTTTATTAGAAGCAAATCACTAGACCCAGCCAGTAAAGTAGAAGGGATTTCACAAGGATGTCAATTCTAGGTACCTAACACATTCACCAATCCTACTACAGTGTACAGTTTATGTATGAAGTGTCCCCCGCCCCCGCAAAGCCTCAAGTACTGAGGATTTGATGCCCAGTGCAGCAGTGTTCAGGTTTCAGGTTGAATGGAGTGACTAGGACATGCTGTGGCTTAGATATAGGATATCTCCCAAAAGCCTTGGAGCTTTTGTTCAGAGGTGGAGCTTTTGGTTCATAGGTGTGCTGCACTATTAGACTGAGAGTTCAGGACTGAACATGTTGTTAGGAGGTGTGGCTTGGTCAGAAGAAGCAGGTCACTGGGATGGTGATATGGAAGGGTCTATTGCTTTCCCATCCCCTCCCTTTGCTCTCTGCTTCCTAGTGGCCATGATGTGAACTGTGTTCCTCCTCCAGACCCTTTCACCATAGTCTTTCTGCCTTGGAGAGAGCTGACTATGGGCTGAATCCTCTAATAAACCTCTCTTATAAATTGTGGGTATCAGGTATGGTCTCAGTGATGGGAAAGTAACTAAAACAGATTATAAGAGAGCTAACTTCATGAACAGATTAATTAATTGATAAATTCTTAGCTGGATCAACTGTTAGGAGATGGGGTCTAGTTGGAGTAAATTGGTGATTGACAGCATGCCTGTGAAGAGTACATTTTGTCCCTTGTCAGTCTCTCTTGTCTCTCTTCCTCCCCCTTGCTCCCCTCTCCTCTTCTTTCTCTCCTCTTTCTACCTGGCTGCCAACTTTCCTCTACCACACTCATCTGTTATGATGTTCTGCCTTACCATAGGGCCAGAGTAATGGAACCAGTTGGCCATGGACTGAAACCTCTGAATCCATGAGTCAAAATTAATCTTTCCTCCTTTAAATTGTTATTCTCAGGCATTTTGTCACAGCAACGGAAAGCTGACTGCATAGAGAACACACACATACACAGCAGTAGCAAGTATATCCTCCTTAATTATTGCCAGTTGTTTGTGGTTGTGCCTTGCCAGACCTTTTTTGTCTATGTGTCTTTGTATACAATGATTTATCTTCTTAAATACTCTCTTCAAGACCTGGAAATTTCTATGCTTTTCTTGTGTCCCAGTTATTATTTCCTTCTTGAATCTCTCCCTAAGGTCAACAGGTAATCTTAGTCTTTTCCTCCTCTCTGCTACCATTTCCCTTTGCACATACAGTTATTCCAGCAGTTTGTCACATTTCATTAAACTTATATATCTCCATATCTGTTTTTCTTGGTATAGTGTTACTTCCTCGATTGTGAAGATTAAATTTTAATTATTCTTTTATTCATGAAGATTTACACAGTGATTAACTCAGAATAAACACTGTAAATGGTAGTTTCTTGTGACTAGATTATAGAAGGTATTTGATAATTATACTGTATTTTATTCTTTTATTCATTTAAAAAAATTAATGACCACCTGCTATGTGTTTATTCACTGAGATATTTACAAATGTTCATAAAACCCCAATAAGGCAGTTGTTGTTTCTCCTGTATTTAAAGTTTGAAACTGAAGTTTAAAAGAGGTTAATTAACTTTCCTGAGCCTCTTCTCCCCAGCTTTCTTCCAGCCAGTGTGGCCATTAAGCAAATTCTGGTCAATGGTATGAGATTGAAAGTCTGCTGATATGGATTCTGAGAAAACTTTTATTTCCTTGGTTAAAAATAGAATACTTCAGCTGGAACAGCCTATTTATTTCTTAATTACCATTGTCTTTCCCATCCTTTTTTAGGACCTGAAGGGGATGCCTAGAAGTTCAGTGGGCATATTGTCACCACCAGGCTGCAGCATGAGGATTACAGCCATGTGCACTCGGGCAGGAGGTTGATGTTTTGATGACATCTACAAACAGCTGTACCACTCCTGGGTTTCTTTCTGGACTTAATTATATGAGGAACGTCAATACTCTGTTAGTCTAGACCATTGTTTTTATAAAAAAATCAATGCTTAACTAATGTGGTTACTGACTGATAGAACTGGGATTCCAACACATTTCTCCTTTAACCCAAATGTCCTTTATATTTCCACTTTGCCATATTCTTTTTGTCACATCAGTCACTTTTTGGTTCAGGTTTATCCATTATAGACAGGAGGACAAAAAGCAAATGGCATGGATAAGCAGTAGTCATGCTCCAAGGTTAGTTGTTAAGCCGTGTCCTCTCTATTTTGAATTTTCTCCATGGGTAGGTGAAGCTTGTGATGGAGAAAGGATCACAGCAGGCTTCAGATATGGGGCAGACTGTGTGCAAATCTTAATGAAAGGGTAGAATTTGGTGCTTTAGAGAGGATGGCACAGGATGCATCTAGAGATGGAAAAAAAGAGATGAGCAGCTCTGGTGAAGGGGAATTATGAGCATATGCGCTGTCGCACCCCTCCCTCTACATTTACAATGTACTCATTTTGAAAAATCATTGAACTCCTTTTCTAACTCTCTGGCAAAGAGATTGAGAAGTCATTAAATCATAACTGGTAAAGAGCAAAATGTGGGAGCAGGTGGGAGAGGGAAGTCAAGTGTCCTCTGGTGACCAGAACTGCTGAGGTTAGACAGGATATGTTGGCAGCTTGACATGGTCAGGTCAGCAGTAGTGTTGCACTCCAGTTGATTTCTCATGTGTACATAGGGGAAGCTCCTCCATCCTCCACCTAGATGCTGTGCTGCTGTCAGGAAGCCCCACAGCACACCTGATAATCAGGCAAGGTTTCCACAAATGCTGAGTGAGTACCAGCATACTGGGCCACTTAGCGGGCTTTTAAAAATTACTTTAAATTATTCTAGTGTCTGAAGAGATTTGGTGTCCATCAGAGTCTTGCCAGAGTTCACTATTTTCCCTCCCACTAAAACATAAATTTCTTTTGAGAGCACACTTAGAAGGGTAGGAAATAGTTTTCAGTCTTCCCCATCACCTAAATAATTTTTTCCTCCACAGATTAAAAACTAAATGCCATTTTTTTGCTTTGCCACAAACACCAATCAAAATCAAGTGTATTTAAGAGCTTTCCTGAAAACCTCCAATTTTGTGTATACATGTATTTTCAAATATCTAGATAACTCTCGAATAATGTGTAAACTAACTTCTGTATGTTACAGAGTGAAGAAGCTCAGCTATAAGTGGTCTCCTGAGTGGTGTTTAGGACTAATTTTCCTGTAGTAAATTTTTTCTTGTTGTAAATGTTATTTGGCTTCCCTCAAAATTTCTTTTAGTTGATAATTCCATGTGCTACTTAAAAATAGCAGAGTAAGAGTGTTTAGACTAGGCTGCTGACTACTGGAATTAAAATGACCTCGGGAACTAGAGAGATAAGCTTGCCTTAGAGAAGAGGACATACCTGAAAGAAAACTCAGTGTGAAGAAGAACTGGGTAGATAAGTTTGGTTGAGTGAGGAAGGCTTGGGCATGAGAGACAATCTTAAGCACATCATGACACCCTCTTCTGCAATTGCCTTCTCTTTGTGAACTCAGATTTGACACTTGAACAAGCAAGAAGTTTTAAAATTATTCTTTTCTCTTTTAGTGGAAAGAGTGGTTTAACCTAAGATCTGCGTTTCCACCCTAATATAACATAACATTTTGTGCCTTTTACTATGAGCTTCCAGGCCAACAGTAGCAATCACCATTCTTGGGAATCGATGGCAGAAATAACCATAGTGACTGTTAGAGTTGTGGGACCTTGTGCACCACAGAATTCCCAGGGATATTTCAGAGGTCTTAGGAGGCCAAGAGGTAGCCAATAAGAAAACATGGAACCCATCTCTCATTAGTAGAAACAGTTCATGAGCATTTTGAGAACTGTAGTGGACAAAAATGGCACAAGCTTGCAAGGGTCATTTGGGTTAAGTGAACATGGCCTACTTAGTAGGTAGGGTAACAGTTGCTATATCACTAGTTAGTCTTTTTGTGTGTGTAAGCAATGAACATCTTGAAAGATATAAATTATTCAGACAAAATATTACTGACAGTGAAATGACTTGAGTCATACACTACCTCCAAATGGGCCTTAGGTGTTCTGCTCCTCTCTGCCCACTCCTGACAAGCTATAGAGCAGCGGGCTACTCATTGTCATTGTTCTGACCTGTTTCCTGAGTCCCCTTTACCCACTTATTCCTGACTCTGCTACTGCTAATTGTCATTGCCACCTACCCTCCAGTAGCACAATTCTTTCCCTGGGGTGGAGAGGACCCTATGAAATAAGGTAGGGAAGGGGTCTGGCAAACTCACTGAGTTCTTAGGCACTCTGATTAGTTCTCAATTTAGCATTATATCTCAGGGTGAAGAACACATACATTAAAATCAATTTGATTAAATATTGATTTTGTATCAGTTGGCTATCCAGTATCATAAGACAAGGACCTTTGTCCCTTGACACTTGGCTCAACAACCTTGCACAATACAGAAATCAATCCCTCTGGACCCAGAAGTGCAAGGAGGAGCAGAGACAAAGCTGAGTGGGGGATTTGATTGTGTCCTTTTACCTTTTTCTTTTCTCTTTCCACACCTAGCCATCTAGCTCAGAGGACGCTTGTCTCACACTGTTCAGAGAAAAGAATAAGATTCAGAGAAATAAGAATAATAAAAGATTCAGAGAAAAGAATAATTTTAAAACTTCCTCTGAGCCACCTGAAGCTCTGCTCAGATACCAGACTGTATTGATGCCTGGCCTTCCACCTGCTGAGGCTTCCGTTGGAGTTCTTCATAGCCACCTCCCATATGCAGACTACTTCCCCAAAACTACTGCCTCATGGTCTCTGCCTCTCACAGGATCCCGTTCTGAACACAAACTTCTTCCTTCTGATTTGCTGGGAAAGTCCCGTTATCCAGATCTTCCTCCTTACAAGTCTTGTCACCAGGTCCTTTCCAGTTCAGGTGCTGCTCATTGTCCTGTGAATCCTGTGGACTGTATCACCGGCACCTGCCCTGGCTCACTGTAGGATACACCTCCCACTGAGGCACTCAGGGCCTCTTCTGGTTTGGCTGAGGCGTCCATCACACAAGGCTACTGATTCAGAGGAAAGGAGTTTGCGAGGGAAAGAAGGGCGGTGCTTGACACACTTTTCAAAATTCAGATTTCAGCTCTGACGTGCTAGCTGTGAGACTTTGGACACATTTCTTCTGTGTAAGCTTCAGTTTCTGAGTCTGTGAAATAGGAATAAAGGTAGCTACTTTGGAGACTACTGGGGGAATGAGGATTGTATATGCAAATCAGTGCAGTCCCTATGATTTTGGCACTTCATAATACATGGTAACTTTTATTCTGCATAGATTTTAATTTACTGCATCAGGTGGCTCTGCACTTGTTATTTCTTATATTTATATCACCCTCTTCTCGTGTTTTGTCTGGTTTTAATGTCTCTTCAGACACCAGAATAATTTAAGGTAATTTTTTAAAAGCCCTCTAAGTGGCTCGATATGCTGGTCTCTTTCCTGAAGCTCTCTTCACCCCTGTCTTCCCAAAGACTGTTTTCCCTTTTCCCCTCATGTTCATGTTATTTCCTGTCTCCCTTATGGAGTGGTACCTTCTGGGAAACCAAGGACTGGCTAATTTTCCTGACACTGGAAGCTGTATGTTCAGATCAAGTTGTGCCAAATACTGGGGCAGACATGTTTCTCCTCATGCAAAGCAGGAACACTAAATCACCTCTCCCTGGGGTGTGAAGATGATGTGTGATAATGTACACAACAGTCCTCTGCTAAGAGTGAAGTACTTCACAGATTTAAGGAATTAATGTTTTCATAATTGTAATTCATCACTGTATCATTCATATGACCCAGCATCGGCCCTTACATGGCAATAAGTGCTTCCTCTATGGGGCTGAAATGAATAATAGATGCTCAATAATTAAGTGCAGATTTGATTGCAGTGTTGTAGATGTTGACTGACAGTGATTCTGTCACAGAATGTTAACTAGCCCATGGCTTTGCAGACAGATGAGAACTTAACAGCCCCTGAGACATGGGACAGTCATACTCTAGCTGAATTTCACAATCTCCAGTCATAGTAAAAGAGAAGGTTGGGAAGCTAGAGACGAACTTAGCTCACATTGGCATGTTTCTACTTATCTAAACCAATTTTCTGTACAGATTTATTCTTTGGACGTGGTGGTTTTGTGTGGTAAAAGGGAACACAATTTTCAAAATTCAAATCTGAGCTCTGACATACTAGCTGTGGGACTTTGGACACATTTCATCAGTGTAAGCTTCAGTTTCTGCATCTGTAAAATAGGAATACGGGTAGCTACTTTGGAGACTACTGGGGGAATGCGAATTACATATGCAAACCAGTTCAATTCCTGCAAGGTTTTGAAACTTAATAAATGATGATAGGGGCTGGGGATTTAGCTCAGCGGCAAAGTGCCTGCCTGGCAAGTGCAAGGTTGTGAGTTCGGTTCCCGGTACCAGAGAAAAACCCAACCCCCCCCCAAAAAAATGATGATAACTTTTATTCTGTATAGATTTTAATTTATTGCATCAGTTGGCTCTGCACTTGTTATTTCTCTTATTTATATCACCCTCCTCTCATGTTTTGTCTGGTTTCTGTTGATCTTTTTAAAAATTTTATCTCCTCTCTTAGGTATGGCTCTCTGTACTCCCTTGTCTCCAGACTGAGCTTACCTTGGCCTTGAGCCTCAGTTCTCCTATGGGAATGGGAAAAGTCATTAACTGTCAGTTTGCTGAGCTTTTCTCTTCTGTAAGTGTGGAAGCAATGACTTTCAAGTTCTTTCTGTTTAAAAAATACTCTGTAGATGTATGATTGGTGTGCAGAAAGCTGTACATATTTAATATATCCCACTTGATGAGTTTGAAGATAAACATGCACCAGTGAAAGTATCACAATCAGTGCTATGCAGATATAAATCACCTCCATTCCTCTTGTTCTCTTTGTTACTTTTCTGTGATAAGGACCTTAATGCAAGTCCTACTCTCTTAGTGAAGTTTTAAGGACACAATAGATTATCACTAGCCACAGGCTCTATGTTGTACAACAGATTTCCAGAAGGTACACACTTTGTAACTGAAACTTTATGCCCTTTGAGCAATACCTTCTGTTTTTTTTCCCCTTTCCCTGGTAACCACCATTGCACTGTCTGTTTCTATGAATTTTATTATTTTTCTTTCCTAGTATAGGTGGGAAAACACAGTGTTTATTCTTTCTATGGCTTTTTTCACTTGGCGTGATGTTCTTTGGGTTAATCAATGTCATCACAAATGCTGTGATTTCCTTCTTTTTAAAACACAAATAATATTCTTTTGTATATGAACAGCATAGTTTTTTTTTAAACAAGTCTACAGACTGATGGATATTTAGATTGCTTCTATATCTTGACTACTGTGAATAATACAGCCATGAATACAGCTGATCTTTTGAAGACCTGATTTTAATCCCTTTGAGTACATATCCAAAAGTGAGATTGTTCAAACGCACAGTTTTATTTTTACTAATTGGTGTACCTATTTACCTTTCCACGAAGTATGTAAAATTTGTCTCTGAGCAATATGTCTTCTTTGGAGAAATACATGCTCGGGCCTTTTGCCTGTCTTAAACTGAGTTGTGTGTGGAATTTTTTTTTTTTTACTACTAAATTCCTTGTATAGTTTGGATATTAATCTTTTATCAGCTACTGTACATGGTCTGCAAGTATTTTCTCCCATTGCACATGTTACCTTTTTCTTTTCTTCATGATTGATTTCTGTGCAGAAACTTTTTAGGTTGAGGTAATGTGTTTGTCTGTTTTTGTTTTTGTTCCCTGGGCTTTTGGTGTCCTGTCTAAGAAGTCATTCTCAAAACTGATGTCAAGAGATTTTCCTCTATGTTTTCTGCTTGGGGTTTTATAGTATCAAGCCCTGGACTTAAGTATTTAAACCATTTTTAGTTGCTATTGTGTATGGCTTAAGGGTACAATTACATTGTTTTGTGTGTGATTATACTGATGTTCAAATGCCTCTTATTGAAGAGACTATCTTTTCTTCATTGTGCATTCTTGGCACCATTCCATATAATCAGTTGACCGTATACACATGGGTTTATTTCTGGAATTTCTATTCCATCCCATTGGTTGATATCAGTACTGTGCTATCTGGATTCTAGGGTTATAATATACCTAGGACTCAGACCATGTGATGCCTTCAGATTTGTTCTTCTTACTCAAACTTGCTTTGGCTATTCCGTGTCATTTGTGTGTTGCTATCTAAATTTTAGGTCCTTTTTCCTGTTTTTGTACATAATATAGTGGGATTTGCATAAGGATTGAACTGAAAGTGTATTACTTTCAGTCACACAGAAATGTTAGCAATATTAATTCTGTCATCCCATGAACATGGACTGTCTATTTATTTGTGTCATTTAATTTCCTTCATCAGTGTTTTGTAGCTTCAGAATACATGTCTTTCACCTCCTTTATTCTAAAGTATTTTTATTCTCTTTGATGCTACTGCAAGTAGGATTGTCTTTTTCATTTTCCTTTTGGATAATTCTCTGATAGTGTATTAAAACCTTATAATTTTTTACATGTTGATTTTATATTTTGTAATTTTACTGGATTCACTAGTTCTAAGGTGTGTGTGTGTGTGTGTGTGTGTGTGTGTGTGTGTGTGTGGTCTTTAGGATTTTCTATACATAATATCATACCATGTGTAAATAGAGATAATTTTATTGTTTCTTCTAACTTGGATGCCTTGGCTTTTCTTGACTAAGACACCCTTTCCTGGTATTGATTTTAGAGGAAAAGGTTTAAACTTTTATGATATATAGTTGTTATTTGCATGTGGATGAACAATATGGTTAATGTCTAAAGTAAAAAAAAAATTACAGTAAAAGGCACATTGGCACTAATCCTCCTCAAGATACTCCACCTCACTTTGACCACATTTATCCCGTTGTTCTTGCTACTGTCTAAAGCAGTTCTGGAAGTCCTCTTTCCTGTCTTTAGTTGTGTTGTCTTGACTGAATTGATGTCCTGAATTGGGTTGAAAATGTTTACCTTTCATGTCACTTTAAATTTGGGATAGAGCCAGAAGCCAATCAATGTCAGATGCCATGAATAAGGTGGATGAGGACACACCAGGATATTTTTGCACGCCTGCTTTAGCAGCAGCATTCACTATATTTCTGATCACACCTTTTAAAAACACTCATGAAAGAGGACTTTCAGAACTCCTTCAGAAAGTGACAAGAATGAGCTTGGCCTGGTGGTGCACATTTGCTGTCTCAGCACTTAAGAGATGAAGGAGAGAATCACCATGAGGCTGAGACTAGCCTGGGTGACTAGCCTGGGTTACATAATGAGCTCAAGGCCAGCTTGAATAATGTGAGAGCCTGTTTGAAAAAAAGTAGCAAGAATGATAGGATAAATGTGTTTGAATTGAGATGGAGTGTTTTGAGGAGATAGTAATACTTTTTAAAAACTTTCACAGTATATTTTAATCACACCTTTTGTATACCTCCTGTAAATTCCTATTAAGTTTTTTCTGCATTTCTCTGTTAGGATTATTATATTCTTTTCATTTTTTACTCTGTTAGTTTATTGAGTGTATTTAATAATCCTTGCATCCCAAGGATAAATACAGCTTGGTCATTGTGTATACTATTGTTAGTGTACTGTTGCATTCAGTTCGCTAATATGTATTTTGATAATTTTTGCACCTATGATAATCAGAGATTTTGACCTATTTTATTTTCTTTTGATGTCTTTTGCTGACTTTGGTATTAGGATTCTACTGATCACAGGAATGGTTACGAAGTACTCCTTTTCCTGTTTTCTAGAAGACTTTAAGATGGAATGGTGTTTTTTAAATGTTTGGTAGAAATCATCAATGAAACCAACTTGTCCCAGGCTTTTCTTTAATGGGAGGTTTTAGATTACTGATTAAATCCCTTATTTTTTAGTAGTCTACTTAAGCTTTCTATTTATATTTGACTCAGTCTTGGTAGATTGATTGCTTCCAGGCATTTATCTACTTCTCTTAGATTGTCTAAGTCTATTGATTCTGACTCTCCATGTGAATTAGGGATGATGTTATTTCAAAAGTCAAAGAAGAGTTCTCAGACTATTACTGTGTGTTCTGTAATGAGTTGTTAGTAATGAATTACCCTTTATATTGCCAGACTTTGCTTTTCTTAGATTCCTTGAGAATAAAGATGAATGTCATTTTATATGATAAGCAAAGGGAGTATGTGAAAGCATGAAAAATGTCAGATAGTGGGTGGTGAAGACAAAGTTAAACCACTGTATAATTTTGCTAAGGGTTAGGCTCAAAAGGAGCATTTTTAGGTAAGGGAGATGTGGCCATCAAAGTAGATTTACCTTGAAGACATTCTATTATGAAATGTTTTTCATCCATTTCTTATTCCTGAATCACTCACTGAGGCCTACTGGATAGTTTATGTCCTTGTTTGCTCAGAAGGTTGCAAGAAAGACAAACCTAAAGTAGAAAGCTTGAAGTGTGTGATTTCGTTATTATAAGTTATAAATGTATTCACAAAGAGGTGTAGGAGCTCAGAGGCAAACAGCTAACACTTACAATGGCATAAATGGGATCTGGCACCTTAACTTATCCTATTAGTAACTAATTAATTAAACAACGCCTCATGAGGTGCCAGGCTCTTGGCTGGTGACATGCTGGTGTGAAGCTAAATTAGACACATTTCCTATTGAGGAGGAGCCCCTGGAAATAATGGGTGGTGGAGGAAGGCAAGTGAATAAGTAGGGATACGTGCAAATTATCAGAAAGTGGAGGAATGAGAAATGCTGCCTCAGGAATGAAAGCTTGAGGGATAAAATAGGATTCTTTTCCTTTGGTTTAGTTGAATCACATTGAATTTAATAATTATGAAAGATCCTCCAAACCAAATATTCACTATGGATCAATTTTTCTGTTCTCTGAAAATGGAAATCTTTAGTGAACTGATATAAAGAACTACAGAATCCAAACTATCGGTACAAATTCTGAAGAAGTCTATACTAGATTAGCAATGACATAAATGAGTGAAAAGTCCATGACAGTAACGATAAGGAAAAGATTCATAGCAGGCAAAAAGAAAGTACAGTATTTATAGTTAAAATCAGTGATGTTAGTGATGGAGAATACTTTTTTCTATACACACATTATCATGGGTTTTGTTGGCTTTCATCCATGATACTCTAGCAGACCACATCATAATGGCTTTTCTATCTAATGCTTTTTGTGATTCATTTATGCTATCAAACCAGAAAACAGGGGTTTTACTCTTCAGAGAAAAGCCTAGAATTAGTGAATCATATTTTTGATAATGAAGTTGTTGACTAATATCATTTACTTTTATTTACTCTTTAATTTAAAAATACCATAATAGTAGGAATAATACTATACACAGAAAGAGTTATACAAATTGCATCCATTTATTCATTAATTTATTCATTCATACATTTACTTATTTTTTACTAGGTGCTGTATAAAAATCTATTAGGGTAATATTATATTTCTAGAAGCCAATGGCTAGAGAGTGAAGGCTGGCTTCAGAGAAGTATAAGATCAGAAGTGTAAAAACTGGTTTTCATTGGAAATATTTAAAATAAACACAGATAATACACAGGATTTATACAAAGTGTAGATAAATTGTGTTGCAGTATCTGATTATATGTTTGAAAACAAAAATAGTTTGCACGGGCTGAGGAAATTGGGAAGAAATTCTTTGGAGGAAACTTGCAATATTTCTAGCATGAGGAAAATAAAGACATGTGTTCATATGTGGTTAGCATTCCAGATCAACTCTCTGTTATTAAAAATAGGCAAATTTTGAAGTAATCTGGGGGCTTGAATGTGGCCCCTAATTTAAGTTGTGTTTCTAGTTTTAGGTACTGTAGGAAGTCTAAATACTCTGAAAGACACTAATAATAAATGCTATCATCTGAAGGAGTGTATCTCCTCAACATACATATGTTGAAACTAATCACCAAGGTGATGTTATGGAAGGTGGAACTTTGTAAGGCGATTAGCTCCTGAAGTCTCTGCCTTCATCTATGTAATTAGTTCCCATATGAAAGAGACACAGGACAGTAAGCACCTTTTCCCACCATATGAGTATATGGTAGGGAGGCACTGTGTGTTACTCAGAATATGGGCTTTCACCAGACAATCACTTTACCAGCAGTTGATTGTGAATGCCACAGCCTCCCAAACTATGAGGGATAAATTTCTGTTGCTTGGAAGCTACCTATTCTAAGGAATTTTGTTAGAGTAGCTTGAAAAACTTGGTAGTAATAAAACCAATAATGTAAAGAACAGAACTAAAGAGGTATTATTCCAAAGGCTTTGCATGCATTATAATTAATTCTCTCACAGGAAGTACTTTTATCCCTATTTTAAAGAGGAAATCAGTGACTTGCCCTAGGTTGTATACATAGCAATTGGTAGAGGTAGGATTTATGTCCAGCTCTGGTTCTAAACCCTGTAAAAGTGCTAAAAAAGCAAGAGGCCTGCCTGCCAAAGTCATGTTGTGATTCCAGGACACCATCAAGGTATCTCTGGCTTGCTTCTCTGAGAGTCACAGCATGGAGGTCTTGCTTTCCTCTAATGTGAACAAATTCACAGAGACATAGGCATCAAAACGAGAAACTAGCGGCAGATGCTAACATATCTGCAACATCCTTTCCTCAATCTTTTCTGGTAATTACATGGTAAGGTGGTGGTATTCACTCTACTTGGCCAATGAGAAGGTCTCCAGATTGTGACTTCCTCAGAAACACACATTTCACACTAGATTCTATGTCTTTGGTTCTTGGATATTTTACTCTTTGATCTAACTATGCTATGCCTTGCCTTATTGTACTTATTTAAAAATGAGCCGAGGATCCATTATGTACCAGTAAAAGATTTATCTGCTTCAGATCAACTCTCACAAAAATCTGTGACAGGAGATATAACTATTTTATGCCATAGATAATATGGGGCACATTATTGCTGTGTTCGAGGTATAAACACCATAACAGACCTCAAGTTATCCTGGTGTTTTTCCCTCAACATTTTCCTAGCATACTATTAAAAAACAAAATGGATGGAGTGGTATATGGAGCTTTACAACAGAGATGCTGGCATTATTACTGCCAGGAAAGCATCTGCTATCTTTGATACCAGTTTAAGATAAACCAGGCACATTCAGGTTTGGATGAAGTCACTTTCGTCCTGACTGCTTCATAAGCTCCCCACCTCTACCCCGAATTGCAGGTTCTGCATGGCTTTCCTGACACCCAATATTGTGTTTTAGTCAGTGTTGTGTTTCAGTCCAATAAATTGCACTCTCCGCATTTCTGGCTCTGCCTGCCTCTTTCTTTGCTCTCAGTAGCACCTTGGGGCTGGTTCATTCATGCTGAAAGAAGGTGTTCCAGATCATTCTGCCCACCTGATGCCCTTCACCACATCAGGGTGCGTGAAGGAGCCTTCGGTAGATGCCAGCAGATGCTTTCTGAATGTTCTTGCACTTTTCACCCTCTGGGACCATGAGCCAAATAATTTTTTAAGTACATTTTTCAGTCTCAGGGATTTTGTTACAGAAACAGAAAATGGATTAAGACAGGTATGGACAAAGTTTGGAGGTTGGGGGTCAATTATTTTTATGCAAGCCTTACAGAAAACTGTACATCTCCTGAGTGCAATAGGGTTCAGACCACAAAAGGTAATGATCCTCATGAAATGCAACCTTTCTGAGGAGTTTAAACCACGGGAAGAACATGAACTCCTCTTGCAGTTTCGAAAGTTATTTCTGGCAAGGAATAAAAGGTAAAACTAGGTCTTCTTACAGTTGATTGTAGAATTTTCTGGGATAGAGTTTCCACAGCAACTCATCTTCTCTTTCCTCCTGCCCCCTCTTTCTTTTTCAAAGCCCACATTTCTTCGAGCACGCACTAGAAAGAAGCCACTGTCACCCCATCCATTGGCCAAGCAGAGAGAAATTCATTTTGGTCTTAAATCTTCATCACTGTTTTGATGGCTGTTATACAGAAAGCTGACATCTCTGTTGAACTGTCTGCTTTGACACTTCATTTGCTAGTTTTGGAGACATTTTAATTATCTCAAGATTCCATTAGAATGCATGAATAAAATCGTACATCGGCTCTTCCAAATCCATGGTGCTCAAGTCGGTGTTGTTCTTAACAATGGGAATGGCTTGATGTGCTCATTTTGGTGCTGCCCTTACCTCTGCCTATATTGTGTATGTTTTGGCTTTCTCTGCTCTTGTGCCCACTGTTCTTCATGATAGACTGAGTAATTTGGTAATCTGCAAACCGGTTCTTTGGCTGCTGGCACCTCTTCCTTATCATTAACCAATAGAATGAGTAGCCATCCCTCTCTTTTTAAGATATGATGTTTATTTCCATCTCTCAGCCTTGCTGAAATCCAGGGCAAGACTTTTTCTCTTGCATAAATTTCCAAGTACAGAAGTAGTGAAACTTGATCAGAATTCATCCAGACAAAGAAATGATAAACTATTTCAGAAGGGTGAAATTAAAGGCACAGGGCACTTGAGTTTAGAACAGAATCTTTCAAGAGCGTAAACAAGGAACAGAAATCAGAGATGACAATAAATAATACTATGAAACAATAAGTCAGTAATTGCCACCTACTGACTATATAATATGTGTAGAGGTGTTCTGAGGGACATTTTGATGGATACAAGATGCCTAAGGTTAATAGCCAACAGAGCTAGGGTTTGAGTATAGATTCTCAGTAGCAAAGTCTTATACTGTGAGCAAGAAAGAGATGCTGACTAAATGCTATAAAGAGAAAAGCATTTCCTTGGATAAACAGGTTAGCCTCTGAATGACTGATAAAGTCTCAGACATTTGAACTTACAAAAAGGCTGTCTGCATCATATAAATGGAAAGAGGATCACAATTTGTCTGACTCTGAACAATGTCACTGAGAAACCTCTCAAGACATCCTTATTATTTTTAGATGCTGACAGTTTCAGAATATCTAGGATGTGCCGTTCTTAGTCTGCTGTTACTCTGCTCATCATTTTAAGAAATCAGAAGCAGCTAGTGTGGGTCTATTGGGAGGTGCCAATATTTCCTTTATGGCAATAACGTACATTTCTCCACAGCTTTAGAGGTTATCTGTTCCCATTTAGTCATGAGGATGGCTGTCAGAGTATAATTTTTGTTGTGGTGATTCAAGGTATGGTTTTACTGCTGTACTTTTATTATATTTTCAAGCCTCTTTTATTAGAGTAGGCACATTCACTTCCTGGGTCTTACATACCACTGTTCAAGACATCTAAGAGGAAAAATGGATGGCAAAAATGAATTTATGTTTAGTACCTGTGTGTCGTAGGCACAGCATTAGGCTCTTCACATATATTCATTAGTCACCACAAAATAATCTTATAAATATTGGTCTGATTTCTTAGGTAAGCAGAGAGATTCATAGAGATAACTCACAGGCTACTGAATTCTCATGGGAAAGAAGAAAGGATTTGACTCCAGGTCTGTTGGACACCAGGGGCAGTATGCCATACTTATTGATATTTATTTTTTTCAGTATTGCATTTCTCTTTCTCCCTCCCTCTATTTCCTTCTCTCTTTTTTACTATTCCTGACTTCTTTCTTCTCTTTTTTTCTCTATGAAGTGAGAAGAGAAAGAAAGCAGTATTTTTCACCAAAGCCTTTTGGATTCTTTCATTTTCCTGCTTTTGGACAAATTTTTCAAATGAATACGAATTTGAAAAATAATGTGTACACTGTCAGTTGATGCCATCACTGTTTGCCATAGCTTTTTCAAGGAAAATCACTTTGGTTAAGCTTTTGTCTCATTGCTTTGGACTTAGTTTTATAGGTGTCATTTCAAGAGATTTTGCCCAGTCCTCAAAATATCCTTTAGACCAGGGCAAAGGGGTTGACTTTAGATGCATATTGCTTGTTAGTGAATCATGATGGTAGAGGTGGAAGGAACTCTCATAAATTACTTTTAGAAAACAAGTTACACTCAGATGAAGCCATTTATTTGTAAAATAGGATCTTTAGTAACAACTGCCTAATGAGTGATTATGAATATTAAATACACTGATATTTGTAAAGTACTTGGAGTTGTGTGTGTCCAGTACATGAAAACACCATACCATGTTTGAAGCAAACATAATAAATGTTTAAAATCACAGAGTTAGAAAATCAGTGAGAATTTCTGAATAAATACATGCAGGTTCCAATCCTGGTTCAGTCTTATGATTTGGGGCAGGTCACTTAACTCTGACTACATGGCACTAAATTTTGAAAATATGTGTAATGATGTTGGCTTGATAGTGTTATTATGGGATTGGATAAGATAACACAGGTGACGTGTGTGGCTCCAGGTAGGCCCAGCATGTGAAAGCTATCATTAGATGCAATATCCAAAGTGGTGAGCAGAGTTCTTGGCAAACACACTGCTTAATTTATAAGTCTTGGAACATTTACATGATCCCAAAGGACAGAAATTTTGTATCTATAACACTACTGCTTCCTGTAAGACTCAGAGGTTTAATATATCCCAAGCCCACTCAAGGAAACCTGCACAAATTGAAGAAAGAACTTGTTCCAGATACTTTTCTTCCTGTTGGCATCATCGGTTAGCACATTGTCATTTTCTGAGCTTGGTTAGCATTCCCCCACCATCACCAGTGTGGGTAAGTGGAGTTCTATGTTTGAACTTGGAAGAAGATATGCTATGCATGTCACATCATCAACTCCTCTTGTTTTGATTGTTGGTTTTGCCCCATTAGGACAGGAGTCACTCAGCTCCCAATTCCAACCTTGACTCAGCTGCAGCTAGCTGGACGACCAGTGGCCTCTGCTCCCTTGCTTACCTTTTCTTAAAACTCTTTAGGATGTTTCTTTATTTGCTTTCTCTTCTAGAACAGTTTTAGAGTTAGGGAAACATTATGAAGGCAGCATGGTAGTTTTCCACATACTCTTGATCCAGTTTCCGCAGTTGTCAATATCCTACAATGGCATGTGCACCAGTCGCAATTGACAAACCAGTTCTGATACATTTTCATTAGCTAAAGTCCATATCTATTTGTATTTTCTTAGTTTTTACTACATATCATTTTCCCCAGGATCCATCTCAGGATTCTACATTGCACTTAGCTGCTGTACTGTCTTAGGCATCTGGCTGTAACCAGTTGTCAGAATTTCTTTGTTTTTAATGAACTTGATGGCTTTGATAAGTACTGCTCAGGGAGTGTGCTTTCACTTGGAATTTTCCTGATGCTTTCCTTATGATGAGACCACAGCTGACGGCCTGTGGGGAGGACCACTCTCAGTATTGATCTGGATTCTGTGGCTGAGGTATTGCTTGTCAAGTTTCTCCTCTGCAAAGTTGCTCATCTTCTCCTCTGTCTGTAAGCATACATTTTGTCACCATATGCCCCCAAGACTTGGTAAAGTATGCTCCACCTGCCTGAAAAGGAATAGTTATATAAATCATTTGGAATTCTGCATTGTATATTTGTCTCCATTTACTTATCTATCATCAGTATGAACTGCTTATGGATGTTTATTTTACATTTAAGTATGATTCAGTGTTAGTGTACTTTGTTGCTTAAGTTATTACAACAATGACCGGTAAAAATTCATTTCATCTAGCATCTGCTACTCATTTATAGACAATCATGTCATCTGTGAGTAAAGACAGTTTTATTTCTTCCTTTCCAATCTGAATATTATTTATTTCCTCCTTTTTATTCTACAATATCTAATAGTATATTTAATAGAAGTAATGAGGGAAGACTGTCTTTGCCTTATCTTAGGGAGAGAGAATATGGTTTTTCAACACAAATTATGATTTTAGCTGTAATTTGCTTTCTTTGGCTTATTTGATAGATTTTTAAAAATAAACTTGCAGAAGTTTCCTTCCATTTCTACTTCACTGAGTGCTTGCCATCAAAGGTTTCTTATCATCAGTTGATGTAATTACATGATTCTTCTTTCACATGTTGATATAATGGATTACATTGCTATTTGAATGTTAAATCAGCATTGCCTACTAAGAATAAATCACAGTTCGTGGGATGTGTTTTCCTTTTACAGATTCTTCCAGGGATTCTATCAACCATCTGTGTTTTTCATTGTCCACCAGTAGGAACTCTGATTTCACCAATAAGCCCTATTGCCTATCATACGATACTTTGTTAAAATCCTACCCTCTCTTTAGATCTGCTTTAATTTGTATGATCTCTTCTATCCAGCATTTCCTAATTTATTTCTCAAATTTTTCTTCTTCAGATTCTTTAAAGATTTGTTTTCCTGTGCTGTGCTTGAAATTTCCCTCCTTTGCAGATCTTTTGGAAATAATACCTTTTGGCTTGTTGGTTTAATATCTCAATTTATTACAGTAAGATTTAAGATACTTTCCTTAAATAAACTGAGCTCAGAGAGATAAAACAAAATTAAAGATAAACTTGAGTGGATGCAGATAGTGTAACAAAGAAGAAATTAGAGTAAGAAAGATAAGATGAGGCCAGAGGAGAGGGCACTGCATAACACAGTGATAAAACCATGTACTTTTCCTTCTTGAGTTTCTGGTACATTGGTGTAACACAATTTTCAACAGACCTTGGCACATGTTATTTTCTTCATTAAAAATATCAACCATGTTTTATTTATTTAACCTTGTTGGCCGGGGGAGAAAGCTTAGGTTCACAGATGGTATAAGGTAATAAATAGCAGAGTGCAAGAGGGATTACCAGTGTGTGAACATCTAGGGTCCTTTACATGTCGTCCCTTTCACAAAAAGACTATGAAGCCTTTGTGGGGAAAGGGGAATGTTATAAAGTCTTTATGGGGAAAAGAGAATTTTTTGTTTCCCAAATTCTGCTCACTGAATATTGGGTGCCTATAATGGCCAAACACATTCATGTTGATTTGAATGCTCTCATTTTGTATTCAAGTTTATAAGCAAGGTGACAAGGTAGGTTAGTGAAAATCTAATGTAGCAGAACATGAAGACTTAAATGTTTTGTTTTTTGTTAATTTGAAGTTGTGGTTCATCCATGGAGATGCAAGATGACATCACATACTTTTAGATGAGTCTTACTCTCATAAAAGACAAAAGTGCTATCTGATATTTCTTGGACCTAAACTATTGTGTACAACCTGCTTACCTCCTTCTTATTAACATTTTTTGTAATGTGGGAGAAGTGCAAGTAGGTTAAAGGAAGAGCTACTTTCTTGATGAACTAGGAGAGGACTAGAGAAGTTTCCCTGAGATTGGGAAGAATGGTTGGATTTTCACATTCCTTCAGCTAGTGACAACTACCAGTGAAGAGCACACACAGAAAATGAGACCCTCAAGAGAATAGAAATTTAAAATCTCAATGTGTGAGCCAAAAACTGCCATGTCTATGAAGGACCAGTGACCTGTGCACATAGGAAATACCAATGTGATTTGTCAGATTTACTAATGGCAGTGACTGCAAATAGTCTAAAGAAAAAGTCTTTGAGTAATTCTGAGAGTTTCTAGCATATTTCCAAAGTTACGCAAAATGAAAAGTTTGCGTAGATACATTAAAATTTGTATTACATGTAACTGATTTGCAAATTTGAAGGAATAGGATTTTTTTAGATGTTGGGTGTCAAGAAGCAACAGACATCTATTAATTCAGCTATGGTCCAAGACATTTTTAATACTTAGTTTCAAGCACTGGTCTAGTGGTTTCAAATATATTTTATTATTATTTCATTTAAATTTCCTAAAAACTCTATGAGGTAGTGTGGGGAGAAGCTGTAAATCAGTTACATGGGGCCAGACAAGGCCAGCCTCAAGAACACAGAACGCCTGAGGCAAGTCACATGAATAAGCTGCTCTAGGCTCAACACTGAGCACTGCAAGCCATGTGGATAAACTATTAGGTGGAGGGATTACATGTGATATTCAACCTTCCAAGTGTATAAATAAATGTGCTGCAGCCATTGGAGCTCTCACTTCTCCTCCTCTTCCTCCTCCTCCTCTTCTTCCTCTTTCTTCCTTCCTTACTGCCACCAGGAGAGAGGGCTCCATATGGCCTCAGTTTTCTGTATTTCACTTCTTGTCCTTTTTTCTCCATCCTCTCACCGTCCTCACCTGGGAACGTTGAGAGCTATGTGGGATCCCGCAAGGTAGGTGACTGTTGTAGCATTTTATAGTTAATGACACTGACCTCACAGGATATTTACAATGATAGAGAGTTCCACAGTACTGATAGTTTTTATAATCTATCTTATTTAAAATGCATAGATTGTCCCATAGATGGGACAATCAAGATTGTTTGGAGAGGCATCAACCAAACAGGATTTATCTCCTGCTGTATTGCATGTCTTTGAGAAGGTTTTTTGAGACTCATTAGGTGATAAGAAGTGTCTTGGTCATCAGAAATTCTTGCCTTGGCCTCTGAAGAAGTGGTACGGGCATGAAAGACAGGTATGTGTTTTCTTGATCTAGTCCTCTCACTTTATGGGACGCATAGCGACCTACTAAGCAGTTAATATAGTTACAATTCATAGGGTCAGCTATTGCCATAGCCTGCTTTTAATTTTGTAGGCAATGATCTTTTGGGCAAGGCAGATTGTACTCTGAAAAAAATCATCTAGCATATAAAATGAGAAAAGTGCATTAATTGACATTTCAGGGATTAACAGCAAAAATAGTAAGTTTGAGGATTCTTGCTATGATCCGTATGGTCCTAACATAGAAAGCACTTCAAACTTGGGCATGCATCAGCATCTCCCGCAAAACTTTTAAAACGCAGCTTGCTGAACCACCTCTCTCACTTCCCCTGAAGTTTTCTGATTGAGTAGGTCTGGGATGGGATCTGAGAATTTGCAAATTCCCAGATTAGACTGATGCCCTGGTCTGCGACCTCACACTGAGGGGCACCTCCCTATCTAAGGCTGCCTGTTAGTAACTTCTCCTTGACCACTGACTGGTTCCTTTTCAAATAAAATGAGTTAGTCAAATATGCACTTAAAAAATAAATCTAGGAGATTCAGTCTGCCACTCTCATGGGATTTGTTAATCAGAAATTCTGATTGTATTAAGATTTATTTAATTAGTGCTTGCTTTGGCAGCACATATACTAAAATTGGAACGATGGCATTAGCATGCCCTTCTGCAAGATGACATGCATATGCTTGAAGCTTTCCTTCTTTGAGGACTTCTTTTACATTGATAGTGGAAGTATAAAATGGTGTACTGCTGTGCAGTATGGAGGTATGACCCAGGACTCCCACTTTTGATACATATTACAAAATAATTCAAAGCAGGGATATGAAAAGATATTTGCATACTCATGTTCACTGCAGGGTTATTTACAATAACCTAGAGGTAGAAATCACTTAAATGTCCATTGGCAGACAGCTGGATAAAGAAATGCTGGAAAAACATAGAGTGGACAATAATTCACCTTTAAAAAAGAAGAAAATCCTATCACATGCTGCAACATGGATAAACTTTGAATACATTACTGTAAGTAAAATAAGTCAGTTATAAGAAGACAAATACTGTATGATTCTATTCATGTGAGGTATCAAAAGTAGTCAAGTTCAAAAGAAACAAAGAATAGAATGATGGCTTCTGGGGTTTGGGGGAGGGAAAATGGGAGCTAGAGTTCAATGGGAGCTCAGCTTTTTAAGATAAAAAATTTCCATAGATGTGTTGCAAAACAACATGCATATACTTAAAGTCCCTGAACTATATACTAAAAAAAGTGAAGGTGGTAAATTTTATGTTGTGTCTTATCACAATTAGATAAATATTGCTTATTTTAAAGGTTATGCTTTCCCTGGAGGGCACAGCAATCCTAGTGGTCGAGGTGTGTAGAGAGGTGGAGTGTGGCTGTCTTTGTGCCCACTCTGAGAGCTGGGTACTGCCCTGGCTCTAGTGTTAGCAAGTGCTACCTTCTCTGTGGGTCTGACCTCACCCAGGTGATTTCTTAAGGGGTACTGGTGCTAAGTGGAACCCAGAGAATCTTATTAGGTCTATGGTGTGACCTGGTGAGTAAGGATTTTTTAAACCTTTCCATATACTAAACAGCTTTAAAGCATGTTGGATCAGTGACTTGCAAATTGAGAGAAGTTAAAAGGGACATCGGCGAGCCCCTCCTCTAGACATGCTCAAGACTCCTAATTCTTTTATTCATTGTCCCTGATAATTCACATTACTTCCACCTCCTCTCCTTCTACTAATTTGAGAAATAAAGCATTGGATGGTTTCTAATACCTCTTTCCCGTCAAGTAGCCATAAAGTGCAGTTTTAGAAGGTCGAGTTCATAATTACCTGTATGTGATCAAAGTTCCTATTGGTACAGGTGATCTAGTCTTAGTTAAGGTCATTTGTGTAGACATAGCCCACCTACCTGTTTAAACCTTTACAGAACATACCATTCGAGCTTAAAACCAACTGTGGAGCTGTAACAAAGTTCTAATTTTTTATACATTAGCAATGAATATTTTCAAGATGATCTAAAAGACAAAAGGATAAAATTCAATTATAAGCTAGCATTTGTGAGGTGGTATTAGACACTGCTAAGGTAATTTTTCTTGATTTACTAAAAATCAGTGGTGTCAAAGTGGACATGTACAACCTAAGGAAATATAGCTATAATGTTAGGGTATGTTCAGTATAAAAAGTAACAGTGGAAACAGCTCCTCATTTCAGTCATTGAAAGCAAGTTTAGAAACTTCTGAGATCAGAAGTTTAGCCGCAGAAGACACGAGATTTATAAACTTAATGTTGTTTAATATTCATTCAACTTAATATAACTCAGTATCTGTTTTTCAGATACGCTCAGAATGCCAGAGAATAAATCTATATCCATGTAATTTATATACATGAATTTATGTAATCATGAATTTCTTCCTGATTATATATTCAGGTTATGTAATATATTATCATATATTCTAGGTTTGTGAATATTGCCAGACAAACTGAAGAGAATGAATGGATATTCCAAGCAACAATTCCCATAAAATTATTTACACGAGAAAATTCACACGGAATGTACTGTTGCACATTTATTCATAAAAATACAAATCCTCAATGCAATGTGAAGAAGGCTAAAATGGTGCTATGTACCCTGGATGATGGCATCAGAACTACTACACTAATCTTGGGTGGCTTTTGTTTCAGAAAGTAATCACATCTTTTATGTGCAGTAGTAGTATCATTGTCCCTCCCACATCTGCACAAGCATGTAATATTTTCCAGAAAGACAGAAGGATCCAATTTCTCTGTTCAGCATCCCAATTTCATGTGCATTTAGTTTTCTAATATTTAGAGGATTAAAAATTATTAAAATGTATAAAAATTAAATTAGAATTCCTTAGCATTCGCTGTAGAAGACATTGACACTGGTTAGACATAAGGGAGAAAACAGAAGAAGGCAAAAGGCACAGGGTCAGAGAATCTGGATCCAAGGTCCTAGTTATGTTCTGAAGCACTCCATGGATCTCACATTTTATTGATATAAAGTACAGCATAAATAAGTACTTTATAAGGCAAGTTATCAATAAATTGAATTGAAGTTTTTGAAACTATACACAGTTTCAAGACCTAGCCCATGATTTTTTATATTTAGTCTTAAAAATGTACACATATAAAAAGTATGCAAGAGAAATTTCTATTTCCAGTCAAGGCAGAATAACAGAATAACTCTCCTACAGACACAACTAAAGATTGTACAAAACATCTAACACAATGATTTGAAGACAGAACATTAGACAAAAAAAGACAGTGATCCAAGAGAAACAGGAAACAAATGAAATAAGCCCTACAATTAGGCCCCCATCTCACTGCCTTGAAAGAATGGCCAGTTGTGTTTGTGGTAGGTGGGAACCAGGCTGAGTCTGATGTTCTTTATAACTGGGGAAATGGACCAGGGAATCTGAGGTCAAAGTGAAGTTTACATGATAAATTGCTGGAGAAGAGAGAATAGTACATAGAGAGACTCCTGAAAAACTGCAGGGGATTCCTCTTCTAGTCTTCTCCTAAGTATCGTTCAGTGTCTGCATGTGTGAAAAATGCACAGTGGCAGGGAAAATGCATGATCAACTCTTAATAAATTGTCTTGGCAAATTAGGGAAAAAAGATATCTCAATCTGATAAATAGTATATATAAAAAAGTTATAGCCAACATTATTATTTCCCATTAAGATCAAGACCAAGAAAGAAATACCTGCTGTTATCATTTCTATTCAACATTGTACAGGAATATCTAATTAGTGCAATTAGGTAAGAAAAAAAAAACTGCACGCATATTTGAAAGCATCAAGTAAATCTGTTTTGTTGAAAATAACCTAATATTCTAAGTACAAAATCCAGTGGAATTTACAAAATGTGTTAGAGCTAATAATTAAGTTTAGCAAAGTTGCAGGATATAAGATTAATATACAAAATTCAATTGTATTTAACTATATTAGCAATAAATATTTGGAAATCAAAATAAATACAGTTTATAATAGCATAGGATATGTGATACTTAGGCATAGATCTAATAAATAATAAGAAATATTTATTCTTTGCTAAATACAAAATTATGCTGTGATAAATTACAGAAGAGGTAAATAAATGGAGGGAGACATCTTGTCTAGGGGTTAGAAGTTTCAATATTGTTAAAATGTCAGTTATCTTCAAATTGATCTAAATATTTATCACAGTCCTAATCAAAATTTTATGAAGAATTTCAGCAAGATCTTTTTATTTTGCAGTAATTTGTAAAGAATTTCTTTGTCAATCTTATGAAGTTGGCAATAATGTAGAATAATCAAAGCTACATTAAAAATAAATCATAAATTTAGAAGGCTAACATACCTGATAGACAAATTAGATGTGCCTACCTCAAAATTATATTCTGAGGCAGCCAATTAGGAATAATCAGAAATTACATTAAGTCATTGTTTTCCTACTTAAGAAATAAGTACTTTGATGAGCTAAACAGTATCCTGGACATATAGTTTAGATGGGTTGAATTTTGGTTTAGTTGTCAGAACAATATATATTAGAGGAATTAGAAGGTAGGTATGGAGCATTTAGTAGGTGTTTAAAAACATATTGTAAAAGAACCCAGATTTCTTAATGCATGCAAATGGAAAAGTAGTATTTACATGCTTGTCCTGATTTGTTGATATGATTGTAAAGATTAAATATGTTTTAAAACAACAGAATAGCATTGAGATCTACAATTGTTAGCATGTAAACATGGTGCTTTTGTAACATATATTT
The DNA here is from genome assembly GCF_000276665.1 of Chinchilla lanigera. Classification (NCBI taxonomy): domain Eukaryota; kingdom Metazoa; phylum Chordata; class Mammalia; order Rodentia; family Chinchillidae; genus Chinchilla; species Chinchilla lanigera. The sequence continues at coordinate 946,613 of NW_004955461.1, forward strand.
TGAGTTTCTGCAAAACAGGAAAAGTTACCCTAAGGTTGCCTATGCTGGAGGAAAAGGGCTCCAATAAGAGTGTCACTGTGTGTAGCGTGGGAAAGGTGGCTGCTCAGCCCCAGATCCAGAGCTTGGTTAGATACCAATGTACGAGGGCAACATACCAGAAATAAGTAATTAGAATCCAGGTAAATGGTAATTAACACTATTAGACAAGATTTGTATAGCATGTCCCATTAGCATTATATACCCTAGGCATCAGTAGTGAGGGGGGAAAATTAACAGCAACCGCAAGACCATGAAGTATAAAGTACAATAATTATATAAGGAATTTTACAATGCAAGCAAAAATATACCAGGTTTTCAAGCAATGCCTCTGCCTCAAAAATAACAACAATGTTTTCTTCGAGAATTTGTAGTAGTAAAAGCATTTCTTCCTGTAAGCAAAGATTTAAACCATGGAATTTGTTTCATTTCCAATATTGCCATGGTTACCTGGAAGCTCAGAACCAATTAGGAAGTACAGTTCTGACAATTCTAAAATATCTAGCAGGTTTATATATGATTTATTTTGCATTTTGATGCTGTTTGTTGTTTCAGTTTATTTTCTAATAAACTATTTTTGAGAAGAAGAAAACATGCATGAATGATTATGTTTGTATATATGAGGCAATATATATAATTATTTGTATACTATAGCTTATATAAAAACCCTAGCTACCTAGTTATTCACATTCATATATGAACTACTTAGGCAGATTCTATATCAACACCACTTGAATACTGGCCTCATTATTTTACAATTATCCTGCATCTGTGGGTGCTTGTGAGTCTATCTTGTATGTCTGCATCTGCCCTGATCTCATTGAATCTCATTCTTTAGAAACTTTGAGTTGAAAGAAAATCCATCCTTTTTTGGCCATGGAGGGTGAGGCGTTAGTTAATTAAATTCCTCGTAGGCGTCTTTCCTGATGCAGTAATACTAAATCCAGGGATAAGTTGTCTTGGCAACTGCTTTGGTGACTGTTAGCAGCCTGCTCTTTAGGCTTGTGAATAAAGATGTTTGTGAATGTAAACCACCAGCTGAGGTCCAACAGTTTTTTTCTCGCTCTTCCAAAGAAGCTGGACACTAATTGGTAACACACTGCACTGCCCTTTCATTTATGTTTGAATAATAAGGCAGCATTCACAGCTCACCCTTTGGATGATTACATATATTATTCATGCTTTCAAAATGTAATAAAGATACATACTTAATATCAGTTTTCCAATTAAAGTTTATGACCAAGCTCAGTGATGGTTATGGTTTTTGGCAGAGGCTTTTAATTTTCTCCAAATGCCTTCTTGAGATTCACAAAACAGCTTTAAGCATAAACATGGTTAGTTTTGGGGAAGGGGAGGGGCTAAAGCTGTGCACATGGACACAGAAATGACGTATATATGCAGAAATTATTCCAGTGTTGTACCTGGCAATATAATTCACAAGAGCCCTTTTGTCAAATGTTTGTTTTTTCAGAAAAACATTTTCAAGGGCTCAGTGCACTAAAGAAATTGGCAAGTGAGTCAGTTTGTTAGCTATCAGTTTTGTGGCCGGCTAATACAGACTCGTGCCCTTTCGTAGCACTAAAATAATATGTACCAATAAACCCAGTTTTACCTGATAATAAATAGGCTTCACATTAACTTCCTTTTGAAAACTTAGGACATTGAACAGTATGGAAGACCAAAAGGAGTTAAGATTGTTTAGTTTGAACTCTTCACTTTACAGAAGTGGAGAATGAGATGCAGAGAAATCTTAGATGCTGTACTCCTGTTGTTCACAATAATCAGACCATGTGTTCTCCACCATTGCCAAGGGGATATGGAGAGTCTTCTCATGGCAGCCTTCCCTACATATTTCTGGCTAAAGCAAGCCTTTCACAATGATTTTTCTTTTTAGTACATGATATGATTTTAAAATCTGAGCCTCTGAGTCACGTATACCTTTGTTCACACTTGGAGTATTTACGCTTTTCATAAAACACTCTCCCATAATCTTGATTCTCCTATCATTTTTATGGCCGGATGGTAGCTACCTATTTATAAAATACTTGGAGAGATTCTATCAACTGGAGCACATAAAGGTGACAGAAGACTTCAAAATTCCACTGGGAGCTTCAGTAGCAGACTTGATCAAATAGAAGAAAGAATCAGTAAGCCTAAAGTTAATACTTCAAAATTACCTCAGAATAGAGAAAACAAACAAACAAGCAAAGAAAAACAAGTAAAAGAGTGAAGAACATATATAGGAATTATGAGTCACCATTAAGTGGACCAATAAAGAGAATAACAGAAGTGTGTGAGAGGCAGGTCCCACTCTTACATGAAAACTTTGTAGAGTGTACAACACATGCTTGCGGTCAGTGAACCCCACAGAACAAGATAGGTTTTAATATCAGTTCCATTTGATCTTAGTGGTGAACAGTTTCTATTTGGCATTGGTAAGGGAGAGGCCTCTGGCTTGTCCTCTCTGAATCTTTTCTTCTCTATGATCCATCTGGTTCTTTTCCAATATAGCTTAGTTGGCAGTGATATATCTGTTTCTTGGTCCTTTATATATGTCAAAGCTGAGAATGGTTGAAAGACATAGCAGGTTTCTCTCTTGTACAATGTACTCAATTTTCTTTAAAGCATCGCTTCTGAAGTGTAATATATATTGTCTTTCTTCTAAGAGTTACTCACTCAGGTCTTGCTGTCCAGTGTAAATTTGATAGGAATGCTCTGTGACTGAACTACCCAGTGTGGTATACGCTAACCCTTGTAACTATTGAGCATTTCAAATATGGCTAATGTGATGGGAGAGCTGAACTTTTAATTTTAGTTAATTTGAAATTTTATTTTAGATAGCTAGCTGTGCGTAGAAGCCATCACATTGTATAACACCAGTAGGAAGGTCAGGCAAACAGATGTAAATGTGGGGAGTCTGCTCCTCTACCTCCTTTCCCTTTCTTTTCTTTCTATTCATTGTTGTTCTCTATACATTATAAAATAATATAGTACAAGTAGCACTCCTGACATTATCCCTCCATGGAGATATATCTGCTTTTATATGGGGTCCTTTGGGGATACTTTAAAACTGGGAAAAAAAAACCCAAGAATTTTATATTTCATAGAATTTTGGTAGGGAAAAGTCTCTGTGGTTTAGGAGGTTTGTGCCTACCATGCATTCCTCAAGCCACAGCCTTCAGGTAAATCTCCACTTTGCCAGGTTAGAAAACAAGGCCTAGTTGGGCATCTATATTATTGAGATTGATACTTCTTGAAATGCTATAATATTTTGCCCCCTAGCCCAGAGAGCATAACAATGGATTTCATAAACATACCTCTTACTTTTTTACTGTCAAATTTTACTTTAGCACAATTGTAGTCAGCTGTATGTCTTTGTATGTTTGCCTGAGGGATATAGGAAGCAATGTTTGTGTTTACTCATTCGGTATGACAAAGGCAAGGTGTGTGCACATGTGCAAAAGTGTCAAACAAATTTTCACTGACATAATGCTCCAATTACAAACTGTGATGCTATGAACATAGGTGCACATATATCACTGTGATATGATGTTTTGAAATCTTCTGGGAAAATACCCAGAAGATCTTTGAATGGATTGAATGGGACCTCTTAGACCTAGTTTTCTGAGGAATCTCCAAACTGATCTCCACAGTGGTTTCACCAGTCTGCAGTCCCACCAGCAGTGGAGAAGGGTTCCTATTTCTCCACAGCCTCGCCAGCATTTGTTATTGGTTGATTTCTTAATGCTAGCCATTCTTACTGGGGTAAGGTAGAATGTCAGTGTTGTTTTAATTTGCATTTCTCGAATGACTGATGATGTTGAACATTTTCTCAAGTATTTATTTGCCATTTGTATTTCATTATTTGAGAAGTGTGTATTCATCTCCACTGCCCATTTTTGGATTGGGTCTTTGAATTTGGTGGGGGGGCTGATATTTTTTAATTCTTTATATGTTCTAGATAGAAGCCCTTTGTCTGAGGGACAGTCAGCTAAAGTTTTTTCCAGGTTTGTGGGTTTTCTTTTTCTCTGCTGGTGATTTCTTTAGATGTGCAGAAACTTTTCAGTAGGATGAGATCCCAGTTGTTGATTCTTTGAAGTGTTTCACGTGTAGTTTGGTTTTTGTTCATGAACTCTCAGCCTACCCCTATGTCTTCAAGGTTTTTACCTACTTTCTCTTCCAATAGATTTAGTGTTTCTGGTTTAATATTGAGATCTGTGTACCATTTTGACTTGAGTTTGGTGCATGGTGATAGACTTGGGTCTATTTTCAGTCTTTGGCAGATAGCAAGACAATTTTTCCAGCACCATTTATTAAAGAGGCTATTGTTCTTCCAGTGAGTTTGTTTGGCTCCTGTATCAAACATTAGGTGGCTGTGAACGTGCTCTTATATGTGAGCGCTGCCTTAGGTGTGATAATCAAAGTAAAGATTATTTTTGCAGGGTGCTTTCAGTATTTTCATTGTAGTTCATAGAAGAATTTATTTCTGTTGTTGTTTTAGACTTTGTATACCAAAAACCAGTCAAAGTTGGAAATTTTGATACTTGTTAAAATAAATATTCAATAAATATTAAAATTGCTATACTTTTGTGAATTTTTCCTGTTGTGCACTTCTTGTTTAATTTAATAAAACTCATAAAATTAAATCAATAATTCATCCGTAGAAATATTCTGAAAAATTGACATGGTTTTGACACAGCCATGTTTATAGCTCTTTATAACAGAAAATGTGTTCTGCTCCATGTAACCTGATCTATATTTTACTGTGGTTAATGTTTCAGTGCTTTTAGCCTTCAGGCTCAGACTCCATTAGGATTTGAAAGAAGTCACGATTTCATTTTTGAAACTTTGCTCGTCTCTTTTTAGTCACTTTATTCCCTTGTACTGTGTTAATGTAGATCTCACCTACTTCACAATCATTTCTTTAATCTTGTGTTTTAGGCTACAAAACTCATACCTCCTTCTTTCTGCTAGTGCACTAGGAAAACAAAAAGAAACCAGATGAAGGCAGGCATTTTTGTTCTAAGGTGGAAGACAGACGGTCTGAAAGGTTTTCCTAGTTTGGATAGGAATTTTTTTGTGCTTACACTTGGCTTAGAAATTGTTTGGGGATGTCTTTGTATCTCAGCTTCTGAAGTCAAAACCTTCAACAGTGATTCTGAATGTGTGATCTGGAGTTGTGGATTTCAGCTCTGTTCTTTCAAGATCTGGCATTCTAGGAACTAGCTAGAGAGCTAATTATTTGGGCAGGTAGGAGTTAAAAGTCAGAGCCTTCTCTGTAGCTGAGAGTATGACCCTTTTTTTCTAAAGCTGTTGTTTTAATATATTACTTCTAAAGCTGTGCCAAAATGTATGATTTAAACTGTTATTAAGATCACATTGGCCACTCAGCAATGTACCCAGTTCCTCTCAGCTACCTAATATAAACTTTTCATATTTTTTCTACTGATATGAGCAGTTTTTTTATGCACCCTCATAAAATGTTGACATCTAGAGTGGTGTAGTACCAAAATACTTTTTGCCCCAATTATTAGCAGTGTAATGAATCATCTAAATCTAAGAAAAGTGTAGGGAAGATAAAGCAAACTGCTCTCTATTAGTTCAGTTAATATTTTGGTACTACCTGGTTTAGAACCTCTAGGTACATTTTTTCATTTTATAGCAGTAAGAATCCTTAGTAAGGTGTCATTACCATTCTTTTTTTGACTTTTATTTGTACATGTTTACAGTACATAATGATTACATTCACTGTAGAGGATTGGTACATATGCATAATACATTTCAATTCCCTTTCTTCTCCCCATCCCTCTGCACTCTTTTAGTTTTCACTATCAGATTTATTTATTCATAAGAATTTATAAAGTTAATTATAGATCAAAGAACACATAAAACATGAAGACAATTGTATTAAGTCAAGGGACATTATTCGATGCATTGTCTGCACTGGATTACACCTTTTTCCTTTCTCATTTTTTCCTATTATTTGTCATATATATATCATATATATATACAATATATATCTTTTTATATATGATATAAAAATATATATATAGGCGTTTGGTTCAACACTGATATTTCTTTGTTAGTTTTTTGTCTAGTTGGTGTCTCCATTTGTGACAGTAGGTACTGAGGGCCCTCTGTTAGTGTTGTATTGGTGTTTATCTGATATTTCATTGCCATGACCCATGAAGCTCTCAATGATCCCAGGGGAAAATTGCAAGGGGATTTAGAAAATAAGACAAATGATGAAAGCTGAGGTCAGGCGGAGGCCTTTTTCTGGATGGGAGAAGAGGAACTTCACAAGCACTATAAGGGCATTTATTTATACTCTTCACAAAGTTAGTATAACACACACAGGATTGCCTAATAACTAATGACTAGAATTGTCTCAGGCAAGATGTTTTTCTCAGGACTGAGGTAGCTTGACACTTTGGACACTTTGGCCCTGTCTTGCTCCCACACATATGACTAATTTCCATCTTCAGCTGCTCCCAACATGTCCATTATGGTTTGTTTTAGTTGGGTGTGTCACTATTTTGTGCATATATGTTTATAATTCTTAACTCTTCCTGTTGAATTGTTCCCTTAACTAATGTATAGTGACATTCTTTGTCTCTTCTTCTCAGTCTTAGTTTGAGATTTATTTTGTCTTAAATTAGGATTCAACTTCTGCTTTTTACTAGGTTCCCATTGCATGGAATATTGTTTTCATCCTTTGACTTTTAATCCGTGAGTATTTTTTTGAATTAAATATATTTCTTGTATACTGCATATTGTTGAGTTTTTTTTTCTTGATCTGTTCTGCCAATCTATATCTTTTGATTGAGGAAATATGGCCACTCACATGGTTGTTACTGAGAGGTATTGACTTATTCCTGTCATTTCATCATTTTCCTGTTACTGATTTCCTCATTTTTCCCCTTTTGCTTAGCTGCTAATCCCATCAGGTACATTCATTTTTTTTTTTTTGACTTACTGTCATTGTTGGCTTCATTGTATCTTTCTAGGGTACCTTTGAGAAGTTTTAATAATGCTGGTTTGGTGGTCCTGAATTTCTTGTAGTGTTCCTTGTTATAGAAATACCTTATTTCTCCTTCAATTTTAAAGGAAAGTTTTGCAGCATGCATAAGTCATGGTTGGAAGTTGCTATCTTTTAGGGCTCTAAACATGTCCAGTGCAATATCTACTGGCTATTCAGGTTTGTGTATCAGACTCTGCTGTGATTCCAATGAGTGTATGTTTGTATGTGATTTGTTGCCTTTCTCTGACAGCTTCTAAGATTTTGTCCCTGTGTTGCACTTCTGGAATTGTGAGTATAGTGTGGATGGGGAAAGTCTCTTTTTTCATGGCTAATGGATGTTCTATATGCCTCACTTTTACTTATGATTATTTCCCCCCATTATTGGGAAGTTTTCTGCCATTATTTCCCTGAACAGGTTTTTACAGCATTTATGTTGTCTTCTTATTTTTCACTTATTTCAGTTATTCTTAGATTAGTCTTCTTTGCATCATCTAGCAGTTTTGGATCAATTTTTCAATTTCTTTTGCTATTTTAAGGTATATTTAAGTAGCTGAACGTGTCATTGAACGTGTCATTATCTTCTTAATTTCAGTTCTTAAATTCTTTTCTCCCATTTGTATTGTTTTGCTTAGCTCATCTAGGTTTCTAATAGTGTCTTCTGAGAACTCCTCATCTTTTTGGTTTTTATTTCCATTACATGTTAGTTATATATTCTCTAATCCTGAGGAGTATCTCCTGGAGCTGTTTTCTGACTTCCTTTGCTATGTTTTTGAGGAGTTCAGGTGTGTGGCTTATGCTATTCTGTCCCTTTGTGCCCTCTGGATTGGCTTCAGGAGAGCTGGGGGTTTGGAGATGTATTTTGTTGCCTTTTCTTCCCGTGTTTCCATTGTTTTTAAAATTTGTTTGCTTTATTTTATGATGAGGATTGTAGATGCTTATACTCTAAAGACTTTGTTGCTAGTATAGAGAACTTGTTAGTTGCCTTTCAGTGATGTACTTTGGGCATAGCTGACTATAATCCTTTGCCACACAGAGATTTGACCACCTTGGTTATTTTGGGAAAGGAGTTTGCAGTGTAGTTATCCCAGCAACCAGTTCTCTGGGAATGTACTCTACTATTGTTAATGTCACAAAGGAAATCTGAGCATTGGATTATGGAGAAGTACAACAATTATGTGACCCTGTTACTATTAAGTGAAGCAGCTACAGTAGTATTTCCTGGGACAAATTAGATAGTAACATACCATATGAAGTAGTTACAAATCACCCTTATTTCTTGAAAAAAATCTGTCAATTATGATGTAAACATTAAGGTAACCCAAGTATAGACTTACATCTAATAGGTACTGAATTCCATAGGTACATGTCTACTAATAGTAGAACATAATCCAACAGTAATTTTACAGAGTTAACCATCAAAAGATTAACAAAGCTTTATGGTTATAGTATTAAAGATTTAGGGTTTGGGAGTGGAGGAATGTAAAACAAAAGTTTTGAAACCTTAAGCTTTATGGTATGATGTGGAGGAGATAGAAGTGCTACAAAGGATCTTATTAGAGAGTAGAAGGAAATCTCTACATTGGGTGGAGATAGGACAAAACTGGTAAAAATAGAACACAAAAGAAAATGAGGGAGAAAAAAGAAAGAAACTATACATAGAGTAAAAATAATTACACAGAGAATAAAGTATAGGGAGAAAATTTAAAAGGGAGAAGAGAAAAAATAGAGGAATAAAAGAAGAAAAAGAGATTAGAAGCTGAAAGGCAAAGGAAGATTACCCAAGCCCCAGGAAACTGGTGAAGAAGACAGGAAGGAAGAAAAGAAGAAGAAAAAAACCCCAAGAACATAACACAGCAAAACTAAACTAGAAGCAATGTTCACACTAAAAACACCCCCACAGTTTAAGAAAACAAAACAAATCAAAACAAATGAAGAATAAAAAAGCAAAAGCAAAGAAAAGAAGAGAAATTTCTGTGTGACTTTAGGTCTGTGGTTCTATTGTGGCATGTATACTTTTGTGCCAGTGTCCAATTCAAGGAGTGACTCAGCTCTCACTGATAGACAAAATAGGCAGGTATAGCCCAGACCCACGCTAGGTAATCACCAGTAGGCTGGTAGGATTAGGGTAGGATACTGATGGTTCTGGGACCTTTAAATCCACCAAAATTCAGGCTGAATCAAGCCTCTGTTCACAGGGTTGGGGCCTGAACTGTTTAGCTTATAACTTTCTGGGTGTCTCTTGCTTGCCTGAGCACAGCTCCCTGACCATGGATGTTTCCTGTGGTCATTCCACACCCAGTCACTGTGGGCTTTTAACACTGAGATCCCTGAGATGAAGCCAAGCCATGGCTGCTCTGAGCCTGAGGTTCACTTGGCCCCTCCCTAGAATGGAGTCTGACCAAACACCTTCTCTAGAGAGTATGGTAGACTCTTGGACTGGAGTCACTCACCAATTGTAATAGTGCACAGCGTCCACCTGATCTGCTCCACTGGTGCATTTCTCCCTGAAGGCTTTCACTATGTCTCTATAGATTCAATCATCCTTTTTCGTGAGCCACAAGCCATGAGCCAGGGAGACTGCCCCTTCCTTTTTCTGCATTGTGGTCTGTCTCTTCAGTTTCTTTATAGGCTCCAATTTTCCTTTCAGATCCTTCCTTGTAAGGTCACTATATATTAGTTAAAGGAATGGTTCAACAGGAAGAACTACGAATTCTAAACATACATGCACAAAATACTGGCACACTCAACTAAAACAAATAGTAGTGGACATGAAAAGTCAGACAAACACCAAAACAGTGGTAATGGGGGACTTCAGTTCCCTACTGTTCCAAATGGAGAGATTAACCAGACAAAAAATTTGAAAAGAGATATCAGAGTTGAACCCAGAGATCCACCACTCTCCTTTTCTTCCCCAAGTTGTTATTTTCCAGTGTCTGGAGTCCACATCTTGAACAGACTGATTTGTTACTGCTGACTACTATTTCATCTTTACAGAAGTTGGCCGGGGATTTAGCTCAGAGGCACAGCCCCTGCCTGGCAAGTGTGAGGTCCTGAGTTTGATTCCTGGTACCCTCCCCAAAAAAGAAGTTAGTGTCATTATCCTTCTTATTTGTAGATGAGGAAATAGAGGTTTTGGGAGTTTAAATAATTTTTATGAGATTTCACAGATCAAAGTGATCGAGTTGACATGCTAACCTGGGTCTGTCTCATGACAATTTTAGTCCCTCCATCTTTTGTGCATTGACTGTCCTTTGAAAAGCAGTCTGATGTAATGTATGTAACCCATACCTCACATTTGGATTCCAAATGTCTTTACTAGTGAGCTTTACTTGCATTATAGTAGATCTAAGAAGACTGAAAATTAAGGCGTTTGTTTGAATTACTTTGTGTCTTTGAGGAAAATGTGGGTTTGGTTTTTTTTTTGGTACCAGGGATTGAACTCATGACCTCACACTTGCCAGGCAGGTGCTGTGCTGCTGAGCTACAGCCCTGGCCCAAAAATGTGTTTCTTTAACAGTCTTACAAAAATCCAATCTTTTATGATGTAAAAGTTTCCATCATCCAATTAGTCATCACTATGAAGTTTTCTTAATGTGTGTCTAAACATGTACATATCTATACTGTTTCCCATGTGAACATATATAACTCTGGTCCTGAAATTTGACTTAAGTCCCTGAAACTTTTCGTTTCAGGTTGGAACGGAGTCTCATTTTCTGAAGATACTGTTTGATTTGAATTTATTTGGCAGACTACTGTGCAACCAATGTTGACTAAATCAGTGCTTGGGGCCTCATTCTGTCCATCTGGGAGCACTGTATGACTGCTCTTATAGTTTTTCTCAAGAACATAAAGACTAATACATTGGTATTTCAAATACTTTGTCCCTGAGTACATTGCCCTCTCATGACTCTGACATGTGCTATTTAACAGAGGTAAACAAATCACCTGCTCATGTAACCTCCACACCATATCTGATGTTCAGGTCTGTAACATTCTCTTTATCATGGAACACCCAGAATTCTCTGTGCCTTATCAAATACTCACTTTCCAGAAATATCAGAATACATGTGACCAAGCTGTGCATGTAATTTGAACAGGGGAGAGAAGCCCAGCCTCTTAGGACATTCCCCTAGTGGAGTCCTGAGTATGGCTATGATAGTCAATCTTGCCTGCTGAGCTCAGATATACTGAGGTAGTAGTCAGGTGTCTGCCAAAATGATGGCCACTGAGAGGTCCACAAGCCAAAAGTCTAGGAAAAACACTTCCTGAGAGTGTTGTCCAAAAAAAAGTGACAATATCACTTCATTCTTAGAATGTCTTCATTACCTTTCAGAATGCTTAATTTTATATAAGAATATAAAATTTAAATTGGCTAAGAGGGGAAAACAAGAAGAAAGTCTTTCTTATATTTTTATACTATTCATTGTCATTGGTTCTCAGTACTGAATGTACATTAGAATATCCTGGGGAAATTTTAAATGACTCTCTGGGGCAGTATACTGGAAATTAATTTTTAAAAACACTCCAGGTGATTCTAAAGTGTTTTCAGGGCTGTGGACCATCCTTACAGTTCTTCTCAATTTATTCATTCATTCACTCACCATTTATTACATACTTTCTCATGTCAGCTTTGAGCAAGATGATGGTGATGATGTAAAATGAGATTCTACAATTGCCCCCAAAGACCTTGCAAGTCAGTAATTCAATTCAACCGAAGTCAATTCAGCAAACCTTTATCAGACTCCTAGTACATGACAGGTACTGTGTCAGATACTAAAGAGACAGACAGAACAATCCCTCCTGCCTAGCATTTATATACTAATAGCTGGTGTGTGTAACTTGTTATCATAATAGGCAAAACATGGCATAAGTCATATCTTACCATCCTATAACATTTCATAGTAACACAAGGCATTTTTACCAATTTACACAATGTGAAATTCACCCACCAATTCTTTTTAAGGCAAAATGATAGAAATTTGCAATGGTTGCTAAATTACATACTGTTAACTTCGACAAAGTCGCTCAGTCCATTAGACATAAGGGTGTAAGACTGATCAAACAATCAAAGACAGGAACAAGTAAAAAATAATGAAAATAATTTTAAAAAAACATTGGAAATGATGCAGAGCTTCACCATACAAAATGGTAGGGGTTTTACAGTATTTCTGATACTGCACATTCTTTTCAGATCAATTACAAAATTCAAGGGTGCCAAATTGGTCAAGGAAAAAAAAGAAAATCTTAAGCATTGACTGTTCCTTTCAATAAACTGCAGACAGTAGCAATACAACTATTCCAGCTATCCTTATATATACATATAAATTTTGATTTCCGCTCTCTATGCTGTTTTATGTATTTGTTTTTGTTATGTTGTTTTTTTCACCCACTAATTCTTGAGACTAGTAATTGGCTAGCAATCATTATCTGAAGTTCAAAGGAGAGACAAATGTGGTTTTCCAATAAGATGCTGAGTGAGTTTCCCCCTCTAAATCTATACACTTGATGGTTGGTGTTCAGTGCCTCATTGCATGATAGTGTGGCTCTCAGGAAATACATGGTTAATTTTACTGTCAAAATAAAGTGATTTGTTCTACAGCATAATTTTCCATTTTTTGTGGGAATTTTATCTTATGGAAAGTGAGGAGAGGACATTTTTTTCCACACATCTCTGAGGATATTTTGTCTCTCCAGTTAAATGCCTCTTCTGTTTCTATGTTTGTGCACAAATCTTTTCATAAAAGATGTTCTACTTTCACTAAACCTCTAATCTCTAAAACTGCCCTGTGCATTCATTGTCTTGAAGAGAAAACTGAAAATATTTAGTTTATCAGCAGATCTGCTTGTCATTAGTTTCTGTCAGAGAGAACTTTAATGAGGGGACTGAAAATTAGTTCAGATGTGTGTAAGAAAGCCAGATAAGTCTCAATTCAACCGAAGTCAATTCAGCAAACCTGATCTTCCAGGTACAATAGATATTGTGAAATTCCAAGATCTCCATTTTGTCAGCTAAGCTAAATGCCATATGGATTGGTGCTGGCACATAAGATAGCTGCTGAGGAACATGTTTTAAGAATTAACCTTATGGGTGATTTGGAAAGTTGACTCTTGGAGAAGCTAAGTAAGAGTGATCTCCTTCTTGTGTGCAGAGCTCAAATGATAGGTAGGTGTTCTGTGTTCCCATAGTAATAGAGAATGCACTCATTGGTGGGTTCCTTGATGACCCATGGCCTTTCTAGTGGACAGAAGGCTCAGCTGCTGAGACTCTTACTATGGAACTATGGAATTGTCAGTCTACCCTGTAATGGGTTGGTAGAATTGGGATTGCCCATATTTAGGCACCAAAGCTCAAGAGAAACACTAATATATTGGAATATATCCAGGAGAATACATTAATATAATAAAGAATTAGAATATAATTTTAAAGAACAATTGAATAAAAGTTTTAGGACAAAGAAGCAAAGACCCAGAAATATTAATGAGAACATAAGATACTCCTCAAACATACAAATCTCTCTCTGTGGAAGTGGGGTTTCTTTTTTTTATTTTAAAGGTAAAGGAACAAAAACATATTGACAAACATTCTTTTACAAAATAATACAAAAACAATACAAGCACTACAGAATTTCAGACAAGGTGATAGGAAATTAACAATGGTTGTTGCATTACACACTGACTCTTCAAATTGGTTACTCAGATAAATAAATATAGACATATAAGAATGATCAAGAATTAAACACTAACTGTTCCTTTTAATAAAGCAATAAAAATCAATAGTATAGCTCTGTTAGCTATCTTGTGTATACATATATACATATTTTTCCCTTCTTTCTTTTTTCTTTTCCCTCATCTCAGTTGTTCTTTCCTTTTGAGCAGTTTTCTTTTGTTTCACAATATCTATTGTACCTCCTAGATTTTATTCACTCTTTCAGGTTATTACACTAGTGAGACATTATTGTGTTTATTTTTTCATTTCTCTGGTACAGCTCCGGAGAAAACAATGACCATGGCTGGAAGTGACAAGGGCATATTTTAGCTTACTTTGATATAGAAGAACATTAAGACTTTTGGACAGTAGAAGTGGTTGCTTCACAAACCTATTTTCAGAAGTGCTTAGGACTACTCTAATAGAAATGTGGAAGAAAGGATTCCTAAATGGGTTAAGATGTTGAATCTATGAACTTTCATGAAACTGCTTAACTATTTTGAATATCCACCTAAAGGAGGTTTATTCGAATTTGGATGTTTTCATGTCTCTAATTATATTTATCATATTATCTCTGTCATTGAACTTTACTCACATAAGGTAAAATAATTGGTTGACATTAGCAGTTATTCAAGATTCTGCAGCCAACACGTGATCTATTACTTATAGTTGTGGGTGTGTAAGATGCTTAGTCAGTAACTGTTAAATAAGCAAATGAATCACTTTTCATTTCTCTAATGTCAAATCCACTGGGAAGCAAATAGGACTAAGAGTCTTCTACAGTCTGGCTCCATTCTACTTGTGAATATCATCTTGACCCTTGGGTCGCACATACTTTACCTTTGAGTCATATTCAACTACTGGGCATTTTCTGAACACACACTTATCTTTAACCTCTCCTTGTGCTTTTGCTTAAGTTATTTCTATGTCAGAAAAAATAGTCTCTCTTTCACTGGTGCCTCTGTCCACTTCACCTGCTTGTCGCTTACTTCTCCTTTAAATGTTATCCCAGGTCCAACCCCCCAGGAAGCATTCCCAACTGGTCTCCTCCCTTAGTACTCCTGGCTCACACTTTTCTCCGCTGCACTCCTGGAAGATATTTCTATTCAACAGGCATGCATATTCTTGGCTGAGCCTACATTCAACTTCAGAATCCTTTTTAGGTCAATCAGCTACTAGTAATGAAGCAGAAGTGATAAATTTCCTGCTGCTCTCAGTTTGAGCATGCCTCACTTACAGCACTTTGCATGTTGTATATAAAAGAGTTATGTACTTGTTTTCTTTTCTTTTTTGTATAAGGTTGCACCTACTATCATGTGAATTGTTATATTAAAAATTTCCTTTCTTAATCCCATGCAGAACTTGATATTAGTCTTCATGTAAGACTTCCTTGGTGTGGAATTAAACTGGGGTCTTGAGTAGGAGGAAGTTGGAAGAAGAGATGAACTTACCTGCCAGTGACTCAGGGCATCATGCATTGGCTTTGAACAGGGAATAGGGTAGAGGTGGCTGGAAAAGATCACTTGGTACTCTTCCTAGGGCATCTGAAATGTTCTTGGTGAGGACCTGTAGATCCTCTGGCAGGAAGGGTGTCCCTTGCCTGCCTCTGAAGTGCTCACTGTTTTATAAAAAGTTCTTTCATATTCAACCCTTTGTTGTGGGCAGCTTTTCATGCCTGTCTCCTTTCACTGTCTTGGCACAGAACCCTCCCCTTTGCAGTTGAAAGCACCCAGTTTCCCCCAGAAGCTCAGTTTTACTGCTGATTCAGATCTCTCTTCCATGTAGCAATAAGGGCCTCTTTTCAGCTTATGTCCATCCAGGCCATAACTCTTGTCCTTTGTCTACCAACAGCTTACAGGTCACACTTCTCTCTGCCAGCTCTGTGCAAGGAACTTGGTTTTCAGGAACTTGTCCTCAGGAAGCTTCTGCTTCTGAGCTTTCAGCTCAGCAGGTGCCTGAGTACATTCAGAAGGCACAGACACTGGAGGCAGTCAGGAATGAGTCCGTTGTCCATATTCTTCTGGTTTTGGAAAAAATACAGAATGTTAATATGCTTTGTGTTTTTAAAAACAATATTTAAATGACTGTAGTTGCCTCATATGACTTTTGGGAGGATCACACGCTATACTGGAAGAGACAAGAGCTTACAATTTCTTTGAGTGAATAATTAATTTCATAAAATGAGCAGAAGGTGTCCTGGATCTGAAGGTGAGAGTAGGATAGGTTCATTTTAACAAGAGGAAGGGTTGGAAAAGTTCACAGGAAAATAGGCTTTGAGCAGGTGTTTGTGGCACAAGTATCAAGTGCAGTGCCACAAGGGGAAAAGCAACCTTTAACAACATGAGAGATGAAAGCCAGAATGAGGTTGGAGAACAGCCAACTTGATGGTTTGGGGTGCTGGGAGGGGGTGTAGTAGGAAATACAATGGGGGAGAATCATAGGGACCAAGCTCAGGGTGGAGGGAATGAAAGGTAAGCTGATAGAGGACAGAGGTACACCAAAGAGGGGCTTCATCCAGTCCAGCAGGGAAGCCCCACATTAAAAGCAGAGTGAGCAGTCCCGGGAATTTGGGAGTGAACTCAATAATTCTTCTCTGGTTAAGGACCTGCAGGTTAGATAAGACTAGCCTTGGCCTTGTGATGATAGGGAGTTCTTTGAAAACTCATATTGCCTCTGTTTTGGGTCTTGAAGTCTCTATTGATCATTTTTCTAGTGAGTAAAGCTTTGAAGACTCAAGAGACATATGTGAAAGCAACTCTTTCATCCAGAGAATTGAGCACTTCTTAGGCCAAGAGTAAGAACTAAGAGGTGGACTTTGGCAAATGTGTCCCAAATTCACAAGTGCAGTCAGTGCTGACATGGATCTTGAAGGAAAGGGAGATGTTGAGAAGGGCGGGGTGCAAGCACTCAGGGCTCGGCCATCCATGTCCCTTCTGCCATCTGGATGTTTCCCCCTGGGAAAGGGTGGTTCTTCTACTGGGCTTTCATTATGGTGAGTCTGCAAGTTTTACTGAAAGAAACAACAACTCCGGTAGAAGGAAAGTTCTACAGAATGGGTGAGGAGGTTAGGCTTACTCTGCCCTGCTCCAGAGAAAGGAGGCTGACAAAGTGTAGGCATGTCACTGGGCCAGACTGCTGCATAATCAGTAGATGGAAGAGCCACTGAATGGTAGAAAGTGCTGCTGTACAAAACTTTCTGTCTGGAGAGATGTTTAAGAACTGGCTGTCGCTTCATGAAAGAGTCATCCTTTGTTCATTATTGAGGTAAGAGTGGGGTTAAATAAACTCACATGTGTAGGAAATTAGATAAGTATATTTTCCTGAGACTTTGTGAGACTATAAAATACTTTAGTCATTCAACATTCTTGGATGCTGTAAAAGAGAGTAGCTTCCCCCTTCACATTCATCTAATGATCCGTGTACATTTTGTATTGCAAGAATACACTATTATGTCAGCTGATGGCAGGGACTATGTATTTACTAGGTCTGCCTTTTATGGAGGAGGCATGCAATAAATATTTGTTGAGTGAATGTCAAATTAATTGTCTTGGTTGGGTGTCTCAAACATGGACTAAGTCCCATCCATGTATAAGGCATCTCTACCTGAAATACTTTAATGGTAATCATTTATTAGTCAAGATCTTGCTATTGAGTGGGTGCCAGACTACATGCCTTTCACATGACTCATTTAACCTCTGTAACCAACTTTATTTAAAAGATCGAACAGATACTAGTATGATTTATTAATAAGGAAATTGAGGCACATGAAAGCTGAGTAGCTCCATTATAGTCACACAGAAAGCAATTAGATGATAAGGATTTAAACCTATGTTGCATGGTCCCAAAGCTTGGACAGCTCATTAGGACAGTACATTTTGAGTGCAGGAGTGATCTTTAGCAACATTAATAATGTAGTATATGTTTAAAACATAGGTAGCAATTACTGAGTGCTTTCTATTTGCCAAACACTAGATACTCATTTAACCTTCATATTAATGTCATTCTGTGGGCACTATTATTATGTCCCTTTTACTGGAAGGAATAGAACACAAGATATTTGAATCCAGGTATATCATGTCCTAAAGTATACACACACAACATTGTATGTTACCCCTTTTGTTGTGATCCTGTCAGAACAAATAGTCCTCTTTCATGAAATGTGCTGCTCTAAGAGGACTGTAATTGGGTTGAACTTGGAACTAGATTTCAAATCACTTTTGCAGCGTAGCAAGATCCAAAATGTTCTTTATGTTTTTCCCGTGGCCATGGGTCAGCTAAGGGTTTAAAGAGGCAGGCTACGAGTGGCAAGGACTCCAAGGCCTCATTGTGGGAAGAACTGACTGTTCAGGACCAAATGGAACTGGGGAAAGGCCTGCTTCACCGTTGTACCAGCTCTGAGAACATGGAGTCCCCTAACCTCCCCATGCCTTAGTTTCATCATCTATGAAATAAGGGTAGTGACTGTGCCCCTCCAGAGTGTTGTTATAAAGGTGAAGGATCCTACTGCAAATGACCTCTCCCCAACTTTCTGATTGGCTCGGGCCACTGCTGCTCCTCCCATTCCTCTTCTGATTTCTCTGCCTCCTCCTCTTCCTCTCCACACTCCCCTTTCTTACTCTCTGGTTTCAAATTATTATTCACA
Source organism: Chinchilla lanigera (assembly GCF_000276665.1). NCBI lineage: Eukaryota > Metazoa > Chordata > Mammalia > Rodentia > Chinchillidae > Chinchilla > Chinchilla lanigera. The sequence goes on from NW_004955461.1 coordinate 965,018, forward strand.
ATTTGTTCTTAGTGGAAAGAATTTTTTAATCAGAAAGCTGGAATTAGGTTGAGAAATACAAGTGTGGCCTCATTTTGTGAGCTTTCTCCTTCTCATGAAATGGAGGTTATCTCAGTAGGGTATCAGATGCTTAGAGGTCAGTCGGCCCTGACTCAGATGGAAGGACTCAGCAGGCAAGGTGGGCAGATCCAGGTTGTCCTTAGTCTAGAAACTATTTCACCTGATCAAAAATCAATCACAGTCCTGAGATAACTTTTGATCTTTAGTTGACTTGGAGCCAAACCTTGTGGACCATGTTCTAACATGGTGAGCCTAACCTCATGCAAAGAGCTATAGCCTAACCTCATGCAAAGAGCTATAGCTCCCTGGCCTTCCCTTTGGTTTTGTTTATTCAAGATCAAAAACTTTCTGCTGAGAAAAAGCGAAAGGGCTGGTAAATGCAAGAGTGTGTCTGCCTGCAGGCAACAGCTCAGTGTTCTGTAGCGCAGCCAGGAGATGAGGCACGACTGGAGTGATGGAGGAGCCAGGAGTTCACCACACTAACCACACATCACCTGGTGAGTTTCTTATTAAGGAAACTACCTATTGCCTTGGCCTGGGGACTCTTTCTGGGTTTGTTTAGGCTGGGAGGGCCAAATTGTTCCAAGATGCTGAGCAAAGCAGGATTTTCCATTTCATCCTTGGCTTGCCTTATTCCTTCTCCCAATGGGGACATTTTCTGCCTCTTGCCAGGGTATATCAGGAAAGATTAATTAGCTAATACTTATAAAGAGCCGTTGATGATGACTGCTAAGTGTTTGTGCCATGTAATTGCCATTTTTCCATGAAAATGTCCACATAGATACTAATGAGGTATTGTTGAAGCACCTTATGCCCCATTATTTTACAGTTGTCTTGCAATTAGCTAGCATCAGTACTATTTCAAATGACATTTATTGCCCATTTTCCTAGTTTAATTTTTGGAGATTTTATGGGAAGCCTGAGCATTGTTTCTTATTCACTGCAAGTTGAATAATTAAGAATGTAAATATGGCTTTGGGTGGAAGAGCAACAAGAGTTCTTCAGAGATTTTAATTAAGAACACTACTGCTTACTTCACTGGAAGGTTTATTATAGTGCCTAAGCACTCTTAAGCACCCCTTCCCTCTGGTCTGTGGCTCATGCCCAACTGTGTGTGCATGTGTGTGTGTCTGCAGTGTACTTATGTGAGTGCAATGTTTTCATGAGCAGTAGTGCAAAATGAGACCTGAAGACAAGAGTAAAGTCCTCATTTAGCTTAGCTTTCTTGAAGACACAAACTAGAGTAGCTGATTAATTAACTTTTTGCCATTTCTTACCATCACTCTGAGGTTTCTTTTTTTTTTTTATTTTAAAGAGAGTAGTAAAGAAAAAAGAACAATAGCAACATACCAACATCACAGACATAAACAAAACAAAGCAAGAACCTTAAACACGTGAGTTAGCTCAAATTAAACATCTTTGTGATATATTTACTGTATTATCAGTCATTGGACAAAATGTGTTTCATGCTTCCTTTATTCTTTACAAGTCAATAAATTCTTTGATGATGACAAAACAGAGTCTCATCTCTTCCTTTTCTCTTCATTTCTTATGGTTTTTAAAATTATTTTTTATTCTCTTTAATGGTTTGATCAATCTTGCATTCTTTTATCTGGTAATCTGAGCAACTTTGCTGAAGATAACAATATATAATATAAAAACCACTGTTAATTCATATCATTCTTTTTTGGAACCCTGCATCATTTTTATTATTTTTGTGTTATTTTGTTTCTGCCTATGTTGTTGTTATTTTGTTATTCTTTTTAAAATTAAAAAAAAAAAAAAACAGAGCCTCAGAGCAGTTAAGCAAGATGTCCATGGATACACAGCTTGTAAAAGATGAAGAAGGACTCAAACTTGAGTCCACCAGCTCCTGCTGTGGGCCTTTCACCCCATCTCTTAAACAAAATCATTATGCTTTCTATCTGGAAGTCTGTCTTGGTCACATCAAAGGCCAACTTCTGCCTTATCAAGGAAGCCTAACAGGGTCACTACTGTAAGTGTACTTTCGCTCCTTTCTTCTGATTGTATTTGCTGTCACTTCTCCCAGTCTGACTTTTATTTTAGCTGTACATCAGTGTGGAGGACAATATAATGTGATCATTTTAAGAACATGAACTTGGGATACAACTGGATTATATTCCTCTCTGCTTCTTCCTGTCTAGGTCATCATGGACAAAATTCAACACCTCTTAATCTTCATATTCCTGATGTGGCCACAGAAGGGAATCACATATAGAAGATTTTTACAATGTTTTATAATACATGGAAAAACATAACAAATAGTGGTTCATTGGATAGATAAAAACAAAATGGATCAATGAATAAATAAGTGATCAACCTTTGTTCATTTGCATAATCACCTCTGCAAAATACTTATCATCCAAACTTATATTCAGTACCTTTCAACAAATAACTTAAAAATAATAAAAATGCATTTCAAGAAGATTTGAGGCCAAGTATGTGGTCCAGACATTCCCTCTGTAGTACTAGGAAAAATTGAACTAAATCTGTTTGTGATGGTGAATTCAAATTCTTTACAACTATTGCTAGAGCCAGAGTATACTGACTATTCATGAGGTGCAATAAAAAGTCTGTGCTATTGACACTTCCTCCATCTCCTTTCATGTGTAGAGACAAAATGATGGTGGTCAAGTGGAGACTTAGACTTAAAATCAGAAGATTCTTCTCTGAATTCCAGCTCTGCCATATGCAGTTATGGGGGACCCTGGATATCAGGATATGCATATCAAGGACTCTGGCCTGAGCCCTGATCACTTGCCAAAGGTTACAGCCAGGAATGAAACAGACAGAGACAGAAACAACATGCAAAATGGCAAACTGGGATGGTCAAAGTCCAGTGAGGACAGAGACCAAGAGGCTTGGTGCCTTCTATGTTTATCAGAATTTCAGCATGAGTAATGAACTTGCAGTGGAAAAAAGGGGAAACAAAAGGCTGATCTGCTAACAGGCAGGGCTTGTGAATTGAGGAGCTAAGCATTCTCACACAGCTTTCAGGACAGTAGCTCAAAGTTAATAAGTAACGTGCTTAGCAGTTACTGAGGCCATTGGTTTGGGAAAGTAATTTAGGCAAGAATTGTACCATCCTCAGCTGTAGCATTTTTCTGGGTTTGAGGCACCTGGAACTTATGGATTTGTTTGTTGGCTTCTGCTCTGGCCAACGGTGTAGGGGTGGGTTTCACCCGAGATGCCAAAGGGAGCCTCTCTCCTAGCCATGTAGTTCTTGATGTTCTCTCACATTAATATTTGCCAATTATAAATTAATCACAGCCTCTCCTGCTCAGCCTCAAAGTGGTCTCCCACACATGGATGGCTTGACCTCTGACGGACTTTCCCTGTGTGAACTATTAAGACTCCAGGAAACAGATTCTAGAGATTTCCTTGTAAGAAGTTCTTGGGAAGTGGTCTTACAGCACCTGTCAGGGGATGAGAGAAGCAGAACCAAGTAAAAGTGGCTGCAACAAAGCTGAAGTGGATCCACTGGAATTTCTAATATTGGAATGGCCCCTCAGAACTGTCCTGAATTGGGGAAAGAGTGTACCTTTGAATTCGTGCAGAAGGTCCTGCAGAACTGGCTGGGCAAGGCATCCCTCTTTGGTAAACAGAGAGGAGTTCCCTGGAAGGAATCAATTGCACAGCATTGGCAACCCCACTCCAGCAGCTGTGGGTGTGAGTTCCTCAGTCCTGGGTGGGGATCTGAGTGGAGACTTAGCATCCACAGTGATGGCAGAAGAAAAGGATTTGTACTCAGGGAGTCTGAACCCTTATTCCTACCGTGGTTTTCTCCCCTTGTAACTTCATGACTATTATAGTTTCTACTTCAGGACTGGAAATACAGAATCTCTAAGTTTTTGACCTTGCCCAACTAACAGAGACTTTAGGGCACATATTCCATTAAATCTCACACACTTTTCCTTGGGCCATGTATTTGTCTACTCAATACCTTACCAAAACTTAGAAAATTGAAGAGTCTATGTGTGTATGCACGGGTGCAGGGTGTTTCATAATAAGCAGATAACAATTGTATCCCCCTAGATAGTGTCACTCGTGACTTCAGAAGAGTAATGGAAGTCCCTGACAACATAGTTCATGTCAAACAATGAGCCAGGTCTTATTTTTGTAAACATAATACCATACCATAAAATCTAATATATACATTTTTTCACATCATACATCATTCCATATTATTTCTGTACATATTTGCTACATATATATAGTATGCTTACTATGGTTATAAAGGTAATTGGAGCTTACAGATTGCTGACAAAGTTATATCGGAGCTTGACTCCAATACTGTAGGAGGGTTCTGCAGACATGGTTGCTCAGAAAATAAAAATAGATGGAATATTGCTTCTAAAATCCTAGTCCATTCCCCTGGTCCACACCTGAGTTATATGTTGCAAAAAATATAGAGAGACACTTTAGGAAAACCTGTGCTTATTTACCCCAGCCTAAAAAAATTTTCTACAAACAGCAGAGTTGTACCAGTTTGCTAGGGTGAGCACCTGGCGGTATAGTCCTGTCTGCACTTCCAGGATGTGAAGGTCAGGACTGCAGGAGCTCATGGAGACACAGTGGCTGCTGTGAGACTTTGCCCCATCACAAGGCTCGTTCAGGCATCTTTCCTGCTTTCTTCACTGAAACTTCCTGCTGAAGAAGGGCAGAGCTTTACTCTGACCTCTTCCTTTTTCTTCATATTTGCTTTTGCTTTCCTGGGCTCCTCCAGATGTGTGTATCTCCCATAGTCACAGTGGTTCTCCCAGGCCTCCCTCTCCCAGATAAAATGTGACAGCAGAGTGGAACAGAGAGGGCTTAAGTCATGATTCCCTCCTCTGGCAACTACCTGGCTGCTTAACTTCTCTGGGCTTCAGCTTCTTCCTCTGCAAAATGGGATGAGGGTGAAGGGGTTATAACCATTCCATAACTGTTAGGAAATTTAAGTTTTTAAAAAATGAGCGATGTAAAAGTTCCATACAAATAATGCCCTGGAGCTGGCTGTGAGATGCTTTTAACTCATAAAGGGGCAGATCAGCCTTTACTTCAGGAGAAGATGAATCACAGGTGTTGGACATGTTATGAAATGAGGTCAAACAAGATATTTTCTCAAGCCAGACTAACAAAAATTCCTACCCCCCTGCCCATGTGTTGGCCATTCCTCTCTGATCTAGATCATCCTCTTCCTTGTGTTAATTCAATCCAGATAAAGCCAGCTCTCACCCACTATAGTTCTAAAACCTTTTTTCCTATCCATTCCCTATCTCAAGCCATCACATCAGAATAACCAGACCCGATGAAATTGGCCCCAGGTTATTCAGTCACCCAACTAGATTACCAAGTGTCATGAAGCACAGTCCTAAGATTACAGGGAAGGATCGTGCACATGGTGGTCATTTTTTCTGCCTGCAGCTTTCACAGATAAGCCTCATAGCAGCCATGAGGGTCTTAACTTAATGTACCTAAAGTCCAGGAATTCAGAACTTTCCCTGAAGCTGACAATGTTCATACTCATTCTTTACTGCCTAACTTGTTTACTGGGAGGTTGTTTAACTTACAGGGTGCCTCCTACTCTCAATACCTTCCTTATTTTCTTAGCTGTTGAATTTAAAGCCAGGTCTGGTGGCCCTCACCTGTGAGTAGAGCATCTCCTGAGATTCACACAAGCAGGAAGGAAGTATCCCTCTCCAAATTTATTTAAATCTCTTTCTCTTCTGTAGACTGTGAAGTTTTTGAAGGGAGGTACTGAGTTTTCTCCATCATTTTCATTCAGAACATGGAATGAACCTGAAATTGTAAATTGAACCAATGAATAAACATGCATAAATCTATGAACACATAATTTTTTCAGATATTTGTTTCCAGCAGAAATATTTGCAGTACATTGTTTTTGAGTGGGTTGAGATTAATTTTTTTATTTTAAAGATAAAAGAATGAAAACATATTAACAAACACACAGACATAAACAAAACACAAAAATAATAAAAGTAATACAGACAAGCTGATAAGAAATTTGTATTACATATTGATATCTTCAAATTGGATAGTCAGTTAAACACATATAAGCATGTAAGACTGATCAAACAATTAAACATTAACTGTTCCTTTCCATAAGGCAATAGAAATTAGTAGTATAATTATCTTAGCTATCCTATGCAGACATATATACATACTTTTCACTTTTTCCTTTCTTTTTTCTTTTCCCTCATCCCAGTTGTTCTTCCCTTTTGAGCAGTTTCTTTCCCTTTCACTGTGTCTATTGTATGTTTTAGATTTTGTTTACTCTTTCAGGTTCTTACACTAATGAGACAATATGGTGTTTACACATGCGGGTCTGATTTATTTCACTTATGAGTATAGGCTCTAGTTGTGTCCATTTACTTATAAAAGCCCTGAGTTTATCTTTCTTTATAGGTGAATAATATTCCACTATATAAAAATACCACAACTTTTTTTGTCCATTCCTCAGTTGATGGGCATTTGGGTTGCTCCTACAATTTAGCTGTTACAAATTGTGCTGCTATAAACATGGGTGCACACCTATCATTGTAGTATGATGTTTTCAGTTCTTCTGGAAAAACACTCAAAAGGGAAATAGCTGCATTGAATGGGGCCTCTAACCCTAGTTTACTGAGGAATCTCCAGACTGATCTCCATAATGGTTGCACCAGTCTACACTCCCACTATCAGTGGAGAAAGATTCCTTTTTCCCCACAGCCCCTCCAGCATTTGTTATTGGTTGATTTCTTGATGATAGCCATTCTTTCTGGGGTGTGCTGGAATCACAGTGTTGTTTTAAATCGCATTTCTCAAATGACCAATGATGTTGAACATTTTTTCATGTATTTATTTGCATTTGTATTTCTTTATCAGAGAAGTGTGTATTCCTCTCAGATGCCCATTTTTGTATTCACTCTTTGAATTTGGGGAGGGCTGATTTTCTTAAATTCTTGATATGTTCTAGATAGAAGTCCTTTGTCTGAGGGACAGTTGGCTGTAATTTTTTCCTGATTCATGGGTTTTCTTTTCACTCTGCTGCTGATCTCTTTAGATGTGCAAAAATTTTTCAATGAGACACAATCCCAGTTGTTGGTTCTTTGAAGTACTTCCAGTGCAATTTGGTTATTGGTTTTTTGAACTCTCTGCCTAACCGTATGTCTTAACGTTTTTATCTACTTTCTTTTCCAGTAGATTTAGTGTTTCTGTTTTAATATTTAGATCTTTGATCCATTTTGACTTGAGTTTGGTGCATGGTGATAGACATGGGTCAAGTTTCAGTCTTCAGCATGTGGCAAGCCAGTTTTTCCAGCACCATTTATTAAAGAGGCTATCTTTCTTTCAGTAGGGATTAATTTTTTGTATTTAGGAAAGTTACCCCACTTTTGCCAAGAATGAAACCATGGAAAATTATACTGAAAAATGACAGAATAATTGATCTCCTTCTTTCTGTATGTTGGGAAAGTTCACAATTGTTTTTTAAAAAATTGAGCTTTTTTAAGTAGGTTCTCTAACAGGCATGATTATTTAGTGGACTGTTGGGCTGATTTAATGATGAAGTGTGTTTAATGTAGAGAATAGCATCTTAGAAGTTTTGCTCTGCTGAGTTGGGTGAACTCTGAATGGCTGAATTTAAATTAAATTATCACTTATTGGGTATCTATCAAAAAGTGAATATGATGCTGGGTACATTACCCACATTATCTTCATAACATATTGACATCATGGCTCCTTTTGCGCCCTTGAGGAGACTCATAAAGTGATATAATTTGCTGGGGATTATCCAGATGCTAAGCCTATGTGGAGGTCAGATATTTAATGTCCACAACTTAACTGAAACTCAGATGGGGCGAGTACAGCTGTATGTGGAGGACACCTGAGTCCTGCCAGCCCTGAGGTTCTGTGACCCTGGAGGCTGGGTGAGGACCTCTACAAGCTGAACTTTGTGTGCTGCCGAACACAGTGAGGTGTGAGGTTGGGAGGAGGAAGGATGAAGCGCTTGAGTTCTGCTGTTTATTTTCACTCAGTGCAGGATCAGCTGTTTTTACTTCATGGCATGACTCTGCCTGTGTCCCTCAGGGGCCTTCCAGGGCTCCTTGCACACAGACTGTGACCTTATGAGATGCTGAGTGGCCTGGATGTCCCTCTCATTTCATGCCACACTCTGCTCCCTGCCTGCAACTGGACACCAGGGTGGCTTTGGCGCCTGCGCTCTGTCCCTGAAAGTGCTGCTCATTCTACTTAGAATTCACTTCTCTCTCTGTGCCACCTAACTAAATCCTCTCCATCCATTCCCTCCAGGCCTGAGCATCTCTTTCCCAAGACAGTCGATGCTGCTTCCTTTGGGCCAGCTCAGCTTCCTTTGTGAATCACTGCCACAGATTGTTGTCCTTCTCCTTAGGCCACCTCCTTCGCTTTGCAACTACACACATACTGATGGACAATGTCTATCATTCCTTTTAGATCATAAGCTCTAAAGGCAGTGCAGCACGGCTGACGGGACCTTCGCTGTCATCTAACCACAGACACCGACTCTGGATCCTGTCTCCTGCCTCTGTGACTCTGACAGTTTGCATTTGTGAAAGTCATCCTTGGCAAGTGTGGACATTTGTGATGCACTTTCAAAAACTGTGTTCCATTCCAAGTTGAGAGCATTAACTGAGTACATATCTACACACTCCAATGACTAGTGTCAAGTAAATGGAGGAATGGAAGACCAGCTACAGCTGGTACTTACCACACACTCAGCTGTCTGCACGGCTTTAGAATGCTGGTTCCTCTGCAATCGCAAGACTCCCAGAGGTTTTTGACCTCTGGAGGAGAGTTAGTAAAGCTCATGTCCATAGAAAAAGTGGTTTTTTGTGGAACATTGCTGGGAATAGGAACCTGGACTTTGGAAGCAGGTCACCTGAATCTAAAAGCTGATGCCACTATTAATTAGCTTTGTGGATTTAAGTGAATTACTTGTCTCTGACTCAGCTTTTTCATCAGTAAAATGGGGGCCATAATAGTATTTATGTTGTGGTGTTACTGAAAGGGTCAAAAGATTTCTTATATATTTTGTAAATTGTTTAGAGCAGATTCTGACATGGAACACATCATATAAGTCCTTTCTGTTATTTTTATTTATTTGGCAGATAAATCATGCTATGCCTTTTCAATCCCTTCCCCGGTTCCTGCTAGGTCTCCTCCCATCTTCCTGCTAATTTCAGCTTCTGCCACCTTTCAGATCTGAGTTGCTGGATCTGAGCAAGCAGTGCCCTGGTGCTACTTGCATTATGGTATCTTGGTATTTTTCCTTTGTCTTTTCACAAAGGCTCAGCTCTCTGCTGGTGGGAAGTAATCATCTCAACTACTCCTTCTCTTTGTTCCAAGAGCATTTGCCTCATTGGTTCAATCAGCTGAAGTAGCAGAGGCAGAGATGGGCACAGAGGATCACAGAGGAGCTTCACCAGCCTGAGAAAACACGGCTGAGCCCAGGGACTCTCAAAACTGCAAGTCCAGTGCCAGTTTCTGTGCCTGTTCGTTCTCCTCATCCTCCCCTCAGTGGACTCCTGGCTGGTAAGCTGGTATTAAATGACCAGAACGGTTCATGAAACAGTTCCCCAAGGCGAGCTGCCAGGGCCGTCTTAAAGCAGAGCTAGCCATAAGGTTCATTAAAGGCAGAAGGATCTGAGACTTAAAACTCTGAGCTGACGGAGGCAGAGCACATTATGCAATATAAGAGAAAATAGGTGGAATCCAGAGGTTTGAGTTCAACCTGGTCTCTGTCACTTAAGAGGAGAGTGACCTCGGGCAAGGCTTTCCTCTCCTGAGGCCTCCTCATATTTTACAGGAAACCATTCATTTACTCACTCAACAAACATTTATTGAACTCCCACTGTGGTACAGATGAACTTTCAGAGGCTTCCAATAAAAAACATTCTGTGAAGTACATGCCCAAAACCTCAAATGTGAATTTGAGAGTAGACTTTCTGTAACTAACACAGAGCAGGAAATGTGGAATGTGCTAATGTACTTTGGAAATTATTTTTTTAAAGATACTACTTTTGGCTTTTTTATTCTCTAAAATGTATACATGCTATGTTATTGATTTAATTTTTTATTTTTATTGTTTCTTTTTATTTCAGGTTTACTTTGCTTTCTTTTTCTGTTTAAGAAAGAAACACAAATCACTGATGTTTTTTGTTCCAAATCTATAAAGTTGTGGATTTTTCTCTAGCCTTAGATGCTTTCTAAAGTTCTTTTTCCTTATGATTATTTGAAATATTTTAATGTCCCTTGTGATTTCTTTCTTGGTTCAGGCAGCATAGAGAAGTGTGCTGTTTAATTGTGAAATATTTGCATGTATATATTCTAATTATTCAATTGTCATTGTTGTTTTGTACTCAAACATACTCTGAAATCACGGTGCCACATCCCGTGAGCATGAGAGGAAATGTGCTTATCAGCTGTAAATCACAGCTCTGGGCCGAGGACCCATGGGGATTTTCCTATGTAGCATTCCAGAGGCTCCATATAAACAGTGTCCTTCTTCTGCTTGGAACTCCACCTTGCAAATTCTAGTTGGAGTAGTCACCCTCAAGCCCAGCCCCTGCTTCTTTGGCTCATAAAGCTGTGGCTTCCTATTTGGGCTTCATCTCTCTGACATGTGGGAGTCTTCAAAGATTCCCAAGGTGAAAAGTGGAGAAAACATCATGCTTACTTCATTGCAAACATAAAGTTTTATACTGACACCACTCCCTGATTCTCCTCTTAAAATGTTTTATATTTTGTCCAGTTTTGTGTTTGTTAATAGTTGTGTGTGGCGGGGAGAGAAGTCATGGTCTGGAATGACCCAATTCAAAGTACTACTTTTTAATTTAATATTACTTGCTTTCTAATAGTAACATAAGAAAGTGGTTTTGGAAATTTGGGTTGAAATTACAGTGCTCTTATTTTTATCAGAGTCATCTAACAGGTTTTTTAAATTTAACTTTTCTTTGCATTTCTAATCATGGATTTTCTTACCTTTACGAACATCAGAGGAAAAACATTATTGAGCTATTTTTTCCTCCCCTTATGAGCAACTAAATTGTACCAGCAATCGCTTTATTAAACCTTTCTCACAATCTCTGTTATACCATTTACTTGATTCCTTTTAAAAATAATGCTAAGAACTTGTTAACAAAAACTAATTTAATCCATAAGATCAAGTAGGAATGGCTTCCTGATTGGTTCACTAAAACACAATGTCGTCATCTCACAGTGCAAAATTTCACTGAGTTCACACAGTCCCCTGGAACTAAAGAGTTGCAAAACCAGTTCTGTATGTAGACTTTGCGGCTGGGTCTGTGCTTTTGCCTAACTCAGCATAACTGCTGATAACTCCATCTCTCCTTACTCAGGGGTGGTGAATCTATCAATGTGTAAAGGGTTATATGGCTCTCCTGTCTTTGCCTGATGTTCCTATTGGTTCGTGTTTTATTTAACATATTTTGATGAATCTCTCCTGTGTTTCATACTAGTTTTTGACAAACATACCCGATAATTCTGCTTCAGATAAGTCACTACCTTATATCTGTGTTGAATGTCTCACTCCAGAGACTTCTCAAACTCCTTGTAATTATTTACAGTACACCACTAGAAATGGGGTCTTTATTTATTGCATCTTTTAACGATTCCTTTACTATTGCATATTGCGCACACCCACAAAAATGCTGAAACTTGAGCTGTTTTTTTTTCTCCTCAAGAGCATACTCAAAAAGTTACTTTGCTCGAATACTTTATTAACAGAGGATAGTTTTTCCTCCTGTAGCAAGGACAAAAGTAGTATCTTTAAAAAACTAAGGTTTTTTGGCTGCTGATGAAAAATATCCAAGTATAAAAGTTTTATACTATTTGGAAAAAAATGCTTCACTGGATCAAAGTTTATGGATTCCGTATTTAATTCTTATGTCACATTGTTATAATAATTCCCAGATGCAACCATCCCAGGTTTTGTCCTTTAGTTGTTTTATACTTGTCTAAGATGGTATAAAGGAACATTGTAACATCCACTCTGGATATTTGCATACTTTTGTTTTCCTTACTTACTGGTTGTCTCTTTTTTTATTTTAAAGAGAATAAAAAAATAACAAACTCACAGCAACATAGACAGAAACAAAACAAAGCAAAAACAATAAAAATGATACAAGGTTTCAAAACAAAATGATAGAAATTAGCAGTGGTTGTTATATTACATATTGTTATCTTCAATGAATTTGCTCAGATTACCAGATGTATGAATAATAAAAACATTGATCAAACAATTAAAGAGAATAAAAATAATAAAAAAATTAGAAATGATACAGAGCTTCACTAAACAAGATGGTAGGAATTCACCAATGGTTGTTATATTGCATATTGTTTTCTTCAAATTAGTTGTTCAGATTACCAGATATAGGCACACAAAACTGGTCAAAAAATTAAGCATTAACTGTTCCTTTCAATAAAGTGTTAGATATCAGCAGTACAGTTATACCAACAATCCTTCTACATATTTTTCCCCTTCTTTCTTTTTCTCCTTACTTTCATCCCAGTTGTTCCTTCCTTTGAGCAATTTCTTTCCTTTTCATAATATCTATTGTACATTTTGGGTTTTATTTATGCTTTCAGGCTCTTATACTAGGGAGACAACATGATGTTTACACATATGGGTCTGATTTATTTCACTTATGAGTATGGTCTCTAGTTGCATCCATTTACCTATAAAAGCCTCAACGCTCAAAAATCAATAACATTCCTGTACACAAACAACAAACACATTGAGAGAGAAATTAGGGAAACCACAGCTTTCATAATAGCATATAAAAAATGCAGTACTTAGGAATCAGTCCAACAAAGGAAGTAAAAGATCTATACAGTGAAAATTACAGTACTTTGAAAAAAGAGATCAAAGAGGATTTCAGATATGGAAAGATATTCCTTGCTCACGGATAGGAAGAACCAACATAGTGAAAATGGCCCTACTCCAAAAATTGTTGGTTCTTTCATATATTTCAAATAGATAAGGCTTCTGGAGTGGTGCAACTGGGTAAATGAAATATTATTCGATCTCCCACTCGTGTAGATTTATCAACAAGGTATAATTTAAAGTAATAAATGTCACTATTTTTTGAGAGGGGAGGAGGATCAGGCTTTGTAGTCTGCAGAATACAAACTAAGGAATTCCTGGCTCAAGTTGATCAAGGAATAGATAGAAAGTGCAGGCAGAGTAATGTGCAAAATTTTAAAAAGCAAAAAATAGAGCCAATTGTTTTGAAAAAATAAATGACTGGTAATGTTAACAATTGGAAGAAGAAACTGATAATTAGAGTTGGCTGGGAAAGAAATCTTTTTACAGAAAGACTGTGTCATCAAGGCAGGATTGTAGAAACTCTGTATACTTATTGCAGCGTAAACACTCTTGCTGTTTCAACCCCACAATTGTGTTTGTGTTTAAAAGTTGAACAGGCCTTTTATTCTTTGAAGCATAATTACCTCTGTTTCTCATTTGTTGTCGTATCTCCTTATTTACTGCACAGTCCTCAGGGCTCCACTCTCCTTTTCACAACTGAGGAATTCATCTGTATTCTAGACCCCCAACCCTCCATTTCCATTATGGGTTGCTTACTGGTGAGGCTGCCCCGGTGCCCTTGCGGTCAGCAGTGGGAATGGCTCATATACTGAATCCAGACAGGGTCACAGGTACATATGGACCTCTCTGCCTATTAGTCTGACAGATTATTTAACAAACTTAAGTAGATCAGGCAACTAATGGATTTCACAGTACTCCTTCAGGATGTAAGCGGCGGAGGTGCAATGGACTAGGAAGAGCACATCTGAACTCACCAAAAGCTTTTCTTTGGTTTTTATTCTTTGAAGCATAATTACCTCTGTTTCTCATTTGTTGTCGTATCTCCTTATTTACTGCACAGTCCCTTGGAACTAAATAGTTGCAAAAACAGTTTACATGGTATTGCTTTGAGGCCAGGTCTGAGCATTTTTGCCTAAATCATGCCCTCAGAGATAAAGCAAAACATGAAATTAATGAATTAATTAAGCAACTTGCAGTTACATTTACAGAAAACCTCTCTCCTTAGAAAATAGCACTGGGGTGGTTGGTTTTGTCTTCATTAGTCAAGATGAGCTAACCGATATGGGTCTCACCGGGGTAAATAGGCACAAAGTCTAGAATGCAGTGCTGGGGTTTGACGAAGGGGAAGAAGGGTATGGTTTGGCAGCACTTTCTATTTCTGTTTGGAAGGCATGGACTGAGAGGTGCTTCCCAAATACTATTTAACCAGGTCTCTTTTTATCTGGAGGAGTACCTCAGCCTCTCTGTTTTTTTTTTTCTGGGCAATGGAGTGTATTCTCTTGCAGTTCCCATTCCCAAGATCACTGGCCCAGAACTGGACCTCAAACTGGATTTTAAAGACTAGATAAAATAAGTGTCCTCTCTAGAAACCACTTCTCCATCCTATGCTTAAATAGCTGTTTACTTTATCTTCTGTTTGTTTTATAAAAACCCTTGAATCATTTTTTCTTGTGTGTGGGAAATAAGGACAACTCTATTCGTTCCAATCCATTAGTCAATTGAATCTCTAAGATGTGTTAAATGAACTATGAAACTGGTAGGACATTTTTACTTCATGCAGTATTTTATGTATACCTGACACTGTACTTGGACATCACAGTGCGCTCCATTATTTATCTATCTGTCCTATTCCTACATCACAGTTTTAATACTTTCAGCGTGAAGCTTCTCTTGGCACTGCTGTCCTACGGGCTTAGCAAGTTCTTTGTTGGGAGGCTGTCTTGTGCAATGCAAGATGAAAGGCAGCATTCTTGGCTGCTACAAACTAGATGCCAGTAGCATCCCTTCTTCCCTCAACCGAATTGCAATAAGCAAAAGTATCTCCAAGAGATTGTCAAATACCCCTGGTACACAAAATCTCTCACACTTGAGAGTTATTGTTTTAGTCTTAATAGCCTTTTACTACATTTTCTTAGTGTCTCCTCTCAGTTATTCCCAGATATTTATTATTCCTATTAAACTTTAGATTCATTTTATAAATATATTTCATAAATATTTAACTTCTATATTAATTTAGGACAAGAATGGGATTTTAAAATATTAACTATCCCATACAGAAATGTTTCATTTATATGATTTTAAATTGTTTTTTACATTTCAAGGGAAATGCAGTCCTGCAATTGGTTGCAAGTTTATTAGTTTTTCAGTTTTTATTGGTATATGTTTGTAGGACACAATGATCACAGTCCACTTGAGGAGTTGATACATGCACATAGCACATCTTTAATTCTTTTTTCATCTGCTTTCCTACTTCCTCTCTTTTTTCCCTCTCATATGCAAGTTCAAGCCCATCCTGGGCAACTTAGTGACTTGATGAGACCCTGCCTCAAAATAGAAAAAAGGGCTAGGGATAAATATTTGGACCTAAGCTCTGGGTTTGATCCCCTGTACCACAAATTTGTTTTTCAATTTATCTTCTTGTTTTGTTATTACCCCAGTGGTAGATATATTAATTATTATTTACATTTATACGATAGACTCAAATGTTAGGAGAGCCACTTGGTTTGGATTCTAGGTCTCTTTCTTTTAATATCTATCTCACTTCAAGATCTAAAAGTTGGGAAACAAGAGAAGAAAGATACAAAGTACACTGTGAGACTTTGTCTATGTCTATATTTAAGAGAAGAGTAAGAAGTAAAGTCTTTTTCAAAGCAAAAGACTTTTCCCCCCATGGGTTTTTAAAAAATGTTTGACTTTCTCTTCTGGCCAAAAATCCCATAAATTTCCTTTAGCTGATTTCTAGGTCAATTTTTCAAACTCTAGAGGTTTGTGCACTTTGGATACATTTGAAGATGACCCCTTAATTAAGGATGCTTGGGTGATGTTCTGAGGCATTGTTATCTCATTCATTTTAATGTGGTTCTAGTATTTTATTTAAAGAATCAGCTGGGCATAATAAAAAGGTGAATTATGTGGTCATGACCTGAAACTCATTATGATCCTAAAACATTTGACTTTGTCCTCCCTTTTCCTATCTCTGCCTAGGCCCCAGGAATGGAGACTAATTGGAATATAAGGTCTGTGTCCTAAAGTCTTTTTGACTAAAATTCAACCCATAAATATCACTTGTGCTTGAATATGAAGAAAAAGTATTTCTTTTTCTTTTTTCTCAGAATGTGGCCATAAGGGACTTCCTTAGTTCAGTTATGATGTGAAAAACTAGATGTGTCAGAGATATCAATGGTCCTGGTTGAGACAGGCAAGGAAAGCTTGGGAGGAAGCATGGTTCAAAACAGGAGACAGACCACAATATTTCCAGACAACAAGTTACCAGGAAGGGTGGGAGAGCCGTCCAGTATCAGATGGAATTAATTTCAACATAAACTCACTAAGATGTGCTAAAAAGAGATGATTCAAAATCTCTTAGGTTAGTAGCATCAGGAAAATCTGCCAGGAAATAACCTGGCTTTAGTTTCCAAGCAAACTTCAAGGATGGAGAGAGCAAGTGAGGGAAGACTAGAGATAAATCAGAGCACTAGTTTTGCAGAATCAGATGAATCAAACCCAAGGAACAAGTCAGAAGCTCAGTTAACTAAGATGAAGAATGAAATTGTGGCAGAACTAGTAGTAAATATTTTTTCCTCTGTATCTTGATGTGTCAGATCGGACCAATTTTCATCACATTATAGGTGAGAGTCAGTTTATCCTTTAAGTCAAACAATGCTTTTTGAATGTGTTTGGAATAGGCAATGGGAACTCAGTAGATGAGCAGAGAAGCATCCTGCAGCCATGCAGCTTATGTTCTAGTGGAGGGAGACAATCTAATAAACAGAGAAAAACAGATAAGATCTGTAGTATGTTAGAAAGTAAAAAGTCATATTACTTTTTAAGGGAGCAGGATAAGATGAATTAACAATGCAGAGATGTCAAATCAAAATAAATGCAGACCAGATAGAGGTGAACACTGAGACTATTGCAGTGGAGAGTGCTCCAGCCTCCAAAACTCAGGCATCTCAAAATCAAGCAACAAAGGAGTTATTCAGGGAAGGAGAAGCAGAACTAGCTGTAAGTTTTCAGCAGGGCAGTGAACAGGATAAGCAGGTGGCAAAATAAATATCTTTCAGTGTAGAAATGTTTTTCTTTGTGGTTCTTAGAATAAGCTGTTGAGACGGGATGTACCACACCTTGGTGGTTAAGTGTTAAAACTGGGGTGGTGGTAGTGGTGGTGATGGGGAACAAAGGGATCACAAATGATAAAATGGTATATTCATACACCAATCCCCCAACAAATCTAACTATTATGACCTTCAAACATATACACTACTGCTGCTGGTACTGATACTGCTGCTGCCACTACTTTTCCTTTTTCCTTCTTTTCTTTCTTTCTTTCTTTCTTTCTTTCTTTCTTTCTTTCTTCTTCTCCTCCTCCTCTTCTTCCTCCTCCTCCTTCTTCTTCTTTTCTCCTTCTTCTTCTCTTTTTCTCCTTCTTCTTCTTCTCCTTCTTCTTCTGCTACTAGTGGCAGACAGGAATTCTACCACTGAACCACCCACACACCAATAATAATAATAATTAAAACCTCTACTGGAAGCATCAGTTAAAGTGTACTCAGCCCAAGTTCCATGGGATGATAGAACAATTGTGAGCACCTGGTCTCAAGGGAAGATGTTCATGAGTAATGTAAAAGAGGGTGGTCAAAGAAGGGCTCAATGAGAAGCTCACATGTTAGCACAGTTAAGTGAGAAAGTGAAAAATTGAAAGTTTCAAGGGATCAAAGCTTGCTGTTATCAGGAGAAAAGTATTCCTGACAGAAGGAAGGGCAGAATAGGCACTAGCAGGAGCTTAATGGTGGTATTTAAAAAATAGAATGATGGTTGTACTTTTGGAAGATCGTTCCAGTAATGTTTCCCAACTTGCCAGCTCTTTTATTGTGTGGCTGTGTCAAATTCCCATGAATAAATAGAGTTTATTTCTCCATGCGCTCAGATCCTTCATGTCTAGAATTGCTTTGATGTCTAGAGTTGTTTTGATCAACACAATAAGGTACAAATATTTGGTTTTGTGTCAGTTCCAGGTATTGCTCTTAACTGGCCTGGAAATTTCTACTTTCTGCCTTCTTTGGCACTGGTTTTTGGACGTTGACTCCAAGAATAAGGGGCATCATAACTGTCTTCCAAGAGAGACCCAAGGCATGGGGAGAAGCTTTAAGGAGGGGCTCTGTTCTGCAGCCCTGACTAAGCTTCCAGCATGAATTGTCTGTTACAGGTGTGAACTGTTTTAGACATCAGGGCCACTGAGGCTTCAAATGACTTTAGACCCAGGTGACACTCAACTGTAACCACACAAGAAACCTCAAACAAAATGCCCAACTGTTGTTGGAGATGGGGCTCAGCTCACACGTCCAGCATGTGCTAAGCCCTGGGTTGGGTCTCCAGCCTCACAAAACAAACAGTAAAAGAGATTGTTCAACTAAAGCCAGTCAACTCACAGAACTACCTAGAAGCAATCCCCCATCAGAGAACTCTCTCTTGTTTTGGACACACTCATCTCACCATTCTTGCCAATTTGTGGAGCAGTTCTGCAAGTCCTATCTGGTGAGTACCTTTATAAGGTGTGATAAAAAATATGATGAATGCTGCTGTGGAGTGCTGTTCGATGGAAAGGCAGGCCCATTAAACTTCAGGGTGTTTCCTCATCCACTGTATAACTAGAACTAGTACCATGTGACTTCTGATTCTTCACCAAAATCAAAATGCCCCTGTAATGTAAACATTTTGAATCAATTCAGGACACCCAGCCGCCATAACAGTGCAACTGAAGACACTCATGAAAGAGGACTTCCAGAACTGTTTCAGAAAGTGCCAAGAATGGTGGAATAAATGTGTTCCAAGTGAGAGTAATATTTTGAGAGGGATTAATGGCAATGTGTCCTTTACTCTAATATACTGAAAATGTAAATATTCATTGTGCTTTCTTAACACACCTTGTCAATATGAGAGTCATTATTATACTATATGGGCATTTAAAACCCATGAACTAATGAGATCACACGGAGTGAGTGTGTTTAAAAGAGAGAATAGAACCAGAGACTCTACTGGATCAGAGCAGAGGAGAACACCCTTCTGAGCTATTCCAAAGTGAAGAGCTAGGCAGAAGACAGAGTCAGCACACTAGATCGAGAAAGTGGACATCAGTGACAGGAAGAAAACCAAGCATGTCTGGGAAATCTTGTGAAGAAAGTGCTTCTGGGAGGAAGAGGTTATCAGTGTGTCAAATGCTACAGATAGGACAAATGAGGAACTGAGCACCAGCCGCTGTACTCAGCAATATGGTCTCAGCTAAATAATCTGATTCTCTGCTTGTGTTTCTCTGTATGTACAGCACCATGTTTATTGACCATTTACTATTTACTATTACTTGGGGGAAATAAATCAAATAAAATGCCTCCCCCACAAGGACTTCAATCAACCAAACAATATTTACTGCAGAGTTACTATGTGTATGAGAAATATAAATGTGGAGAAGACACATGTTTGACCTCATTAGTAGGTCAAACATTAGTAGACAGGAACACAGAGACTGCCAAACAGTAGATCAGGTCAAGCCTACACGAAATATTACAAGCAACTAAAGTTTCAGTAAATAGCAACATGTGAGGCAGAATGGAATATGAAGAAGAACACATGAAGAGGAACATAGGAAGAAACATATCTCTTCCAACATACGAAGAGAAAGGTAGCTTTCACTGGAAAAATCAGGAAAAACTTCACAAATAGGAACACAAATAGAAAAATTCAGGGGTGGAAAACATGAGACTTGGGTACTAGAGGTCAGCAAATAAGCAACTTGAGAGAAAGAATACTGATATAAAAAGTATGCATGATGATGTCAATGAAACTGGCGGCTATTTTGCTAAGGGAAACCAGTCATAGAAAGACAAATATAATTCCATTGGTTTATAATCATAAACCAATCATAGAAAGACAAATATAATTCCACTTTTACCAGGTATCTAAAACATAAACTATCAATAAGAACTCAAGAGACTTCTTGGAGCTTGTTCCCTGCAGTTTAGAGAGAGCTACTGTACACTGAACAATTTATTAAAAGGGTAGATCTCATGTTAAGCCTTTTAACTACCATAAAAAATAAAAATTCACTAATGTTTTTTAAAAGTAAGTGGTGATAAGTCAAGAATGGGTGAGGCCATGTAGATGATTTTGGAGTTGGCCTGTTTTTGACCTATGGTAGTGGTTGATAAATGGAATTTTGGACCACTGGCTACATCATAAAACTTGTATTTCAAGAGAATCAATCTAGTGGTGGAAGTTGGGTGGAATATGGAGGGAGGATAGTAAGATAATATCCCTGCAATTGATTGCTGCTTAATGCTTATAGACATTTTAAATGTCTTTTTCCTTTGAGCATGTGTGCTCCTGTACATTAGGATCTGTGTGCATGTGTGAGTAAACCTGTACATCTCTTTATTAATACACTAATTCATAGCTACTGCATTTGCTGCTTAAAATGGAATCCATTTATTTCACATTCTTACTCTTACAAATACTGTTCTTAAGAATTCAGTTGCACTACTTGAAGTTTCTCTAGGTTCTACCACAAAAAGAGCTTAATTTGTTTTAGGGTTTGTATTTATCTTATTTTATGTTTTTGGAATTATCTCATCCACAAACTTTTATATTCTAGTCTTTAATTCTTACACACACACACACACACACACACACACATACTTCTGAGCATGATGCCTGTTACTCATTATCACTCAGAAAGTAATAATTCATCACTGTTTTCCTTTTCTCTATTTTAGATATTTGGAAAAAAATTTCCAGTAAATATTTAAAAGTTAAGTACTTTTATTTTTTTTATTTTTTATTTTTTTTGGGTTTTTCTCCGGTACCAGGAACCGAACTCACGACCTTGCGCTTGCCAGGCAGGCGCTTTGCTGCTGAGCTAAATCCCCAGCCCCAAGTACTTTTATTTTTAACTCATTATTAGTATTGTTTTAATTTCTTCACCTTGTCCAGAATCTTGAATTTTTATTTTATGTTCTCACCCATTTAAAAAATTAACTGAGCATTTATTATGTGGAAAACTGAAACACCAATATGACCATCCCCACAGAGGTCTCAGCATCCCAGACAAGTCAGGCACTGTTTTAAATTACTATTGGTGGAATAGAATAAGAGATATTATACTTGCACAAGCAAATTGCTGGGTCACTCATTTCTCTTTGCAAATTTTATTGACATTTCTTAGTGTGAGATACATTAGTCAAATTCAAGTGTATAAATTTTACTTTTATCCAAAGCAGTAATATTCATGTCCTTTTATCAGAAATTTATTATCTTTGAATTGCTTTATGCATGATTTTGTGTTAACATCTTCCTTCTCCTTTTGGAAGCCTTTAAATAGTTATCTGAAAATATTTTAGGTGGAGGGTGGGTTAACTGCGCTGATGTTCCTGTATTCATAGCAAGGGTGTGAATTAGTGCATTCTTGCTGCCTAATAACTCATTTGATACTATTACATTGTGCTCTGAGCCTATGCTTTCATTTAGTTGTAGTAAACTCATGTCTCAGGATACAGTTTGTTGCATTTTACTTTGAAACTGAGAAGAGACCATCCTTAATAGAAAATACCAGGATGTTCACAGTAGATGGTATGTGGACACCCTGTTGATTTCTCTTTTTCTTACAAGCTATCCTTAGTGTTCTCTTTTCATGCATCTCTTACTTGTAATAGGTGTTTTAAACTCTTCCTCCCCTTTTTAAATGCATCTGAAAAATAATTGTAGCTAGTTTAATTTTCCTTCTATTTTAAAATATCAAATTAGTTTTAAAAGACTCTCCTTCCTATCTCTTTTTGTTTGTGTTAGGCAGCAGACCTCTTCTCTGAGAAACAAAAATGTAGGCAGTTGCCTGGCCTAAACTGCTGCTAGAAGAGGACGTCAGTTTTCACAAGCCTGGTTACAAGGGTCCTCAGGCCTTGCTACTGTCCTAAAGCTGGGTTACAGATCAGTGGAAAATGGGGTTCAGTGCATGATAACTTACACATTCTTACAAATGTTATATTTAACATCTAGAGAATGTGTTAGTGAATTCAGGTCTATTTTGATTCTTTTTTAACATAAGATTCTTCATAACATATGAAGCTCAGTGCTTCATATTAGCACATATATTCTAGCCTAGTAAACTTGGTATTAACTCATTGTCTTGGTTACTTTTCTCTCATTGCTGAGACAAAATACCTGATACCCAGAATTAAGGAAGGAAAGGTTTATTTAATTCACTGTTTGTGGAGGTTTCAGTCCATACTCGGCAGGCTCCAACGCAGAGTGGCAACAGTTCATGCTGGTGGAAAATAGCAAACGCAGCAAGAGCAAATGGGGAGGAGTCACAAACAAGCCCCTTCCCCCCCCCTTACATTGTATGCAAGCTACCCGCCACAGGGCAGTGTAGCTCTCACACCCATAATCCCAGCATTGGACCATCGATCAATCATAAACTCTAGAAGCCCACCCCATGACTGCAAGGGGCTTTGGGAGGACATCCAGAACCAAACCATAACACTCATACACTTCAACTCACCATGCAAAGCTCTGCAGAAAGGAGACCTTGGAGAAGGAACTGTCTGGGGGCACAGTGGACTGTGTCTTTATTTTAAAAACACTTTTGTTAAAGCATATAAAGATGAGAAAAGAGCAAGATTCATTTGCTGTTAGCAGGAGGTCAGTCTAAAAGTGAGCTGTTCCTGATATCTGGGATTTTGTAGAGTATATTTCCTGTAAATCTGCAGCTGGTCATGAGACCACTGACCAGAATACAGGGATATGATGTGAGGTACAAGGCAATGAATTCTAAGACTAGTCCATTGTTATCCATTTCCAGAAAAAATAATCAAGATGTAATGCCAGAAAACTGCATTAAATGTTAGCCACTGTTAGCCAGCCTGGTGGTGTATGCCTTAATCCCAGTACTCTGCGAAGCTGAGGCTAGAGAATCCCAAGTCTTAGCCCATCCTATGTGAATTAGTGACTGAGGAGACACTGTCAAAAAAGAAAATGTGAGATTGGGTTGAAGGCTGAGGGTGTAGTCCTCAATCCCCAGTAAACCAAGACAAAAATAGTTAACTGTTGTCCCTTCAGAGGATGGGACATATAAACAAGTGCAGAATGCACGTTTTGTACTTTTTGAGGTTGTCAATAAGCAAGATAAATATAGGTGGAGAAAGTGTGAGCTTTCAGCTTTTTTCTTTTTCCCCAAACGGCATTCAGGCCTTTACAGTTTTGAGCATCTTCTGTGTACAACCATCCTGTCAGAAATCACCTATGCCCTGCTCAGACACTAAAACACGACCATAGAAAAAGTGCCACTCAAGCAAGATGAGGCTGATGCAGCTCACAGCTTCCACCGAATTTCCTACAGCTAAAAAGGATCCACGCATTTGCCCTGCACTCTGGTCTCAAAGGCAGCTGGAGACTAGAAGTTAGTTGGTCGGGGTTATCTTGGGACATCTGTAAATGACCTAATAAAGTCTCAACTAAGTATAGAAGAACAGTGTGGAAATGAAAGAAAAATAACCTCAGCACTATTGGTGTAAGAGGGCAAAGTGCTGACCTGTTAGTGACTGTAGAATTCCTGATGTTATTCTTCTTTCATGGTTCTAGCTTGTAGCTGCTAAGCAAGAAGGTCTTGCTTTTCTTTTTCTCTGCTCAGCCACCTGCTCTCCTTCCTAAAGTGATAATGAAGGATTACATTCCCTGGACGGGTAAAGTGATAGCCTAATTAAATGTGTGAGTTCGTATTTGTACAACTAGAGTGAGGGAGAATGATCCACAGCAGCTACAAGACCACATATAATTTTATTACATATTTCTCAAGCTACTTGCAGAAAAGGGAGAATTTTACTTTTAAAATTTATACCCCATCCCAGACTGAATCTTCTATGAAATGTAATAAAAATGAATTACTTCAGAAACTACATGTGGCACAAGGTACAAATGTAAATGTTTTCCATTATTAGATTCAAAAGACATGAAATTTTTCTCAAAGTGTTCTGAAAGTTTCTGTAGACTCACTCCTCACTTCACTACTCATCCTGTCTTAGAAAACTGAAGTCTGTGAACTGGCTTGGATCTGGACAGCTTCAGAGTATCGATTTTCTGTAGTTGAATATTCTGGAGTATTGGGTTAACCTTGAAATAAATTTATGGTTTCCTTTTTGCACAAATAAAGAGGAGGGCAGGCTGGGCATGGAGGTACAAGCCTGTAATCCTAGCACTGGGGAGGCTGAGGCAGGAGGATCATTGTGAGTTTGAGGCCAGCATGAGCTACAAAGTGAGCTCAAGGCCAGCCTGAACTGCATAGCAAGACCCTGTCTCAAAAAGACAAAAAAAACAAAAAACAAAAGACAAAAAAAAACCAGGAGGACAGACAGCATTTGTTTGTATCTACTTCACAATTACCTTTAGCTCAGAATAATCTTTATGCTAAACTGGGATATTTTGAGGTAGTAAATTCTGCTGCCCTTCATGTTTGTCTCAGTTACTTTCTCTTGTTGCTGAGACAAAATACCCGACACTCAGAATCAAAGGAGGAAGGATTTATTTAGCTCACAGCCTGTGGCGGTTTCAGTCCCTGGTCAGCTGGCTCCAATCAGTGGCTCCAATCAGCCCAAGTCCGTGGCGGTTTCAGTCCCTAATCAGTGGCATGACACAGGGGCAACTCTTCAAGGTGGCAGAAGACTGCAAAAGGAGCAAGAGCAAAAAGCAAGAGGGGGAGAGCAGGTCTCTTTTTCTCCTTTATATTGTAAGCAGGCTCCCCCAACCCAGGGAGTGCGGTGTAGCCCTCAGACAATCTCCATGCCTTTCTCTTGCGCAGGATGAGGATGTTTACAAAGTAAAGACCCTGCCTTCCTGCTGAGTTCCTTCCTTAAACTTCTACACTTCTCAAACTGACACAATGTATCAACCATAACAACATTTAAGTTTGTAAAACTTGAAAATTAAAGGAAGAATCCTTTCAGTATGGCTCCTAGGAAAAATCAATGGTAAACTATTATTAATGCATATATTAGATTTACTATCTGGACTTTTTAAAGCAGTGTGCAGTAAAATTGACACCTCCAAATGCACCAAAATCATTGGAGATCACAGAATAAAAATAAGACCTAAAGGGTAAACAGATAAGGGAGATAAATATGTACATAAAATTCTGTTCTGAAGTTAGACCTGTATTTAAGAAGAAAATTAAATTACCTTCTTGTGTAGCATAGTAATTAAGAGCAAGACCCCAGAACCAGGCTACCTAGATTCAAATCTATCTGGCACCATTAATATAATTGTGATTGGCGCCAAGTAACCTCCTTAAGTATGAAATAAGTGCAGATAACACTGTCTTGCTTGTAGTATGAAGAGGATTAAATGAGTTAATACATAAAAAGCATTCAGAAAATTGGTTTAGGATGTACAGCTGTAAAGATGGATGTATAATATGTTCTGTTCTTTGAGAGGTACCAGGAACTCTCACAAGCAAAATGTGAAACAGTACAGCTTCATTGCGCTAAAAGGAACACATGGCTGAATGTGTAGATGGGAATAAGTAGTGTGGACATTCAGTGCATGAGGAAACTGAGACCCATAGAGAGTGTGATTTGTTTTTGATCTCTGGGGCAGCAAAACCAGGGCTGAGAATATAACTGACTTAGCTCTCTCCAAGGAGAGAGCCAGGGGTCCCTCCCCTGTGTAGCGTAATCTTATGTTCTCTGCTTAGTAGTTATTTGATTTGGGAAGGTGACTCAGCTTTCTTGAGCCCAAATTCCTGTATTTGCTGAACAGAGATAATGATAGTCTCCCTTAGAAAATTGCTATGAGGATTAAATGAGATGCTGATATAAACAGCTATATTGGGTGCCTGGGTCACAGCAAGTATTCAATATATTTTAATGTCTATTAATGGGAATATAAATAATCCACTTCATCTCTACTTCTTGTGGAGTGTAGACTGTGTATTTGGAGTCATATAGGGAATATTAGTTTTATTTCTGCATACAATTTTTGCTTTTAAATACAGCATATAAGACAACAATCAGCAAAAACAGATACATAGGAATACATACTGTAAATAAAAGGCAAATCTTCTCCAAAGAAATAATTGCAAAACGAAGTGGTCTGAGCTTCCCTCCTTTCTCTTTATGCTCTCTCAGACAGCTCTAACATGCCTCAAAACATTACTAGGTGTGAGTTTCAGGGAAAAGGAGGACAAAACACCTCTGGACAGTACAGTCTGTGTTAAGGATCTGCAGCAATTCCTGACACCAAAAAGGTGTTGCAGTGACTCTTCCTGAAATGACTGAAAATATTTTCCATGCCCAGAGGGAAGAGGGGGAGGGGAGAGGGGAGAGAGCTGTAAGGGAAAAGCTTAGGGTCTTCATTTGCGAGTAATTTGCAGTGAAGTCTCTAAAAAATACCTGCTTGTAAGGATTTGGGCTTGTTTTAAAATGTGAAGTGGTTAAACCTCTCAAAGCTGTCTTTTTCATTGTCTGAAAGATAATTGTGGACTGAATGATAATGAGGGTCATTGAAAACCAAATCTGCTAGGGAACTCTGGGAAGTAACACTTATAATGAGCCAAGTATGACTTAGTCCTGGGGCACAGGTAGACTATTCTGCAAGCTGTTCAGTTGCTGCTAATTCAACATGAGCTCAAGAAGCCCTAGGGTGCAATCTGTGGGCCTTGGAGGCAGGCTATGGAAGTATGAGACAGAACTTTGTTCAGTTCTCACTAGAAAGACAAGATAGATAAGTCAACCAAATGATGTGGTCCAAGGTCAGTGAAAATCCCACAGTGACAAATCACAATGCAATCTGTGGTGCAGGTCAGATGAGAAACCTAAAGCACTAAGTTCTCTGAGTTATAGGAAGAAGAAAGCTCTGAGGTCTACAGGGTTGGGAAAGGTTCATGGAGGAGAGGAGATCTCACACTGAGACAGTGGACGCAGAGCCCCAGGTGATGTGTGAGAGGGATGCATGTCGAGGTTCTGAAGAGGGGTTGATGCTTTAGATGGGAGCATGCAGGGATATGTTCTGCCCTTAGGAATCCCACTGGGGTGTCCCTTGGCAATCTCACACTACGGCTTGAAGACATGGTAACTAGGGTCCCAGACCCCTCAGAGACTGAGGTTCGGGCAGTCACTGACCCTGGCAGAAGCACTAGCCAAAGCCTAAGGGAAGCTCTACAAGAATGGCAGACAAGGGAGATGGTGAGGATCACTCAACGCTCAGCAACGAATGCGCCAGCTGCAGGTTCACCTATTGCACTAACTCTCCTTTCATGTATTTTCCCTCAGAAATTGTGACTGTCTGAAACTGGCAGAATCTGTGGTAGGAGTAGATCTAACCTATCTCACAGTATTTAGGGCAGTCTGTGACCAATGTCTGATTACCCACGGGGCAATATTCCTGCTCCTTTGTGTAAAGATCGCCTTCCGGATAGAAATTATGCCCCAGGGCTGCCCACAGTTTGGGGCCTCAGCGCCTTTCCTTCCCTCTTCTGCTTCCTATCCTTTTTCCCAGCTTCCTGTGGGCAAGCTTCCTTAACCCACCACTTTTAGGTAGGTTGAAGGCAGATCTAAAGAACAGAAAAAGTATGTTGAATTTGATTCAGGTGGCCAGTCTCATTTAGTTTGAAAGGAGGTGAATGGAAATTCTGGAAAAGACTTTGGAAACGTCTTTATTGAACAGCACTTTTCAGAAATTCAATGAAGCTAAATAAATTCAGCCTTTTTTGGTCTGCCTATTGGCTGAGGCAGCTCATTACAGATGCAACTTTCCAGATCCAACTGAAATATGATGTAATCTTTGTTCCAAGAATACATCTTGCAATTTAGAACTCGCTACACAAAGTATAGGGTAGACAACTTGCCCACACTGCTCACATAAGTCTCTTTGGGGCTCAGCGGTCCAGGAAACTCCTTCTTAATACATGAACGCATAGTTTTCTACCTAATAGCTCCTTCTGGGATGGTAACATGCTTGACTTGATGTCAGGTGGGCTGAAATCACTGAGGAATTAATATCCTCAGAGCAGCTCTTAACCATGGCTAGCACAAGTCGGTGTATTAAATACTCCAGAGTTCTCACTGCTCAGATGAGTCCACCCCAAGGCAGGTTCTGCACCATCTTCCAGAGACTGAGACTGTGGCTCAAAATGGCATTTTCCTTGTTTTTTTCTTGTCTCTCTCCCTTCTCTGTCCTTCTGTTGATGTTTCTTGCAGGCCTATTCAAAATCTATTTGAGCACCCTCGTGTCAGAATCTTTTCTGGGGAATCCTGCAGTTTCCACTGTGCACCTTCCATATCCCCACAGGGGTCCTCCCCTGAGGTACAGTCACAGAGGCAATTTACCTGCAGCGCTGCTCTACAAGTTTGGCTCCTTTGGAAAGGATTTTACACAAGGTAAAATAGCTATGAATACTGTTAGTAAGGACACGTCTTTTCTGTTTTTTAATAATCATGAGTAGCATCACAAGCAGACTATACCAAGGAATCAAGACTCATAGAAGGGAGGATTTGCTCATCCTACAAGTGATGGGGAGCTATGCTGCAAGTCACAGATTCTCCAAGAATTTTTCCCACTGTGGTTATGCACAGTGCACTGTACAGAAACTGTACTAGCAGTGGACCTGGGGGATGAATTTGGGGAATGCACCTGGTAGCCCTGAAAACAGGAGGATGTTCGAGTTGACTGACTCAAAGAGGGGGAACTGATTTGATGTGCAGCTTGCTCAGAAGCCACCTCAGAATCAGGTTCTCAGAGTGGGGGTTGCCTGATTTTTCCTGGAGAGAGGTTGTCTTGGAATAAACACATGTCCAGACCCCAAAGACAGCTGGCTAATAGGCCCTAATTTCCATTAGGCTGCATCAGATATGACAAATTTGTTCTAAAAATAAATCACTCTATTGACTCTCTACCTCATGGAGTCTTCAGCTTTTTCTAATTGGTTTGTGTAAGTTTGTGTTGTTCCCACAACAGGATTATAAAATGTGCTGTGTCAATACAGCATACGTAAAACTTGAAAGATGCTTGGTAAGTTCCCCCACTTACTAGGTTCATAGGGACTACTGAGTGCTTGTAGTGTGCCACACACAGCCTTCTGGAAACAGCTGCCCACTCATTACTGCAAGCCCTTGAATCCTCTTGCCGTGAAAAGTCATACAAAATTCTTGGTCCTGGGAGTACCTGACTAATGTCAGAGAAAAATAAAATTAGAGAAACTGCCAGCTCCGATTGCAAGCCTTAGGACAGGGAAGGTAAGGGATAGAGGAATTTTAGTCCATTTACCCTCAGAGGAATACAGATTAGGGGCTGTGTTTGCACATGCTGTGAGTGTGTTCCCAGAGCTCTCAGGTGTTGAAATTCAATCCCCTAATGAGGTACAAAGAGGGTAGAAGCTTAATTCTGCTGTGGTGTATGGAGGTGAGTTCTTTGGGAAGTGATTAGGATTAAAGTCATCAGTTTGGAGCCCCCATCATTGAATCCTGATGACTTTATGAGAAGAGAGAGAGGTCAGAAGGAACACAGGCTCATGCATACACGGCTTCCCTTACTATATGACACTGTACATGGCCTCAGACCCTACCAGCAAGGTTACCACTAGATGTAGTCCCTAGAACTTGCATATGCAGGACTATAAGCGAAGTTACAACTCTTTTCCTTGTACTATTATCCCATCTGAGCTATGCTCAACAGAAGACGGCCTAGTGTAGTAGGTGCCATCAAAACTTCAAAAATACATACATTAGGCCTTAGCCAGATGGAAAGAAGACATTACAGGCAAAGGAAGAAACACGTGCCGTGGTGTAGGTGTGGAGGAGAGCACGGGGCAGGGGGACAGCTGTTCATTCAACAGAACTGCAGCATAGCCTGCTTAGGGAGGGTGAACTAGATGTGAAGGGTTTGAACTAGTGGGCTCTATATAGATTTTCTTTCAAGGGCAGTAGGATGGAGAGAAAATTTTTAGACAGACTGATAACAATATCAGATTTTCACCTTCGTTCTCTCTGGCTGTTCTGTGTTAACTCAACTGTAAGAAGAGAAAGGGAAGGAAGAACCACCTAGGAAGGTAGCACAGTACCTGTAGGGAGAAGGCAAAGTGTTAAGGGGGTTATCAGTGCAAGAAGAGGGGTGTGTGGAGAAGCAGTAAAGAGGGAATGCAGGCCTTACGCAGGAAGGTGGTGTGGGGTCCAGGGCAGCACAGAAAGGACACAAATATTCTATGCAGAGGAGGTACGACTTCCCTTGGTTTTGGATGAGAGGGTTCATTCTTGCTCGAATCTTCCATTTGTTGTTGTCTATGCCTGAAATTCTTCTACAAGATCCCTGTTAGTAGCTGGGCTGGGGTGTACACTTGTTATCCTGGGAGGCTGAGGTAGGAGGAGCACAAGTTCAAGCCCAGCCTCAGTCTTTCTCCCTTTCCTTTTATCTGCTTTAATCCACAGACAAAACAACACCATAAAGCTTCTCTTGTCTCAGAGCTGACTGGGTGAGAGCAGAGTTTCTGGAAGCTCACTAACCTCTTCAAGACTTCCACTTTTCACAAGGCAGCAAGTTAACTACAGCCTCAGATCATATCTTTTGACACACCTGTGACCACATCCTTCTTGTGGATGTGCTCTATGAAAGCCTGCAGACCCAGGCTGCCCAGACAGTGGAGGAGCTCCTGCTCAGGGGTGACCAGAATAATATCGTTTTTTAATTTGTCCAGTTTTCTTTCAACAATTTCATCCCATGGTCAGGAAAGGGAGCTGACCTTCAGTTATCTATGTCCTCTACTAGGTAGTAAGGGCACTCTGAGCTCTTGAATTTCATTTCTGCCCGTTGCTCAGGGCACCCAAATGAGAGTCACATTCCTGATCCTGAGTTCCAGGTTCTAGTTTGTTGGTAGCATGGCAAAGATTTGATTCTCATTCCAAGTTGCATTTGATTTCTGGCAATAGATTTTGTGTGTTTTAAGGTCATTTGATACTTTCTATAGATGAATTAAAGGTTTTACAGATATTTGTCTCTGTTGGATAAAAGATGACAGAAAATTGAGTTTGTTACTTTTCTCTTTATATTATTTTCTTTAGTCTGAACTTGATGAAATTGTACCCATTGGGGGAAAAATTATTTGTATATGAACAAGTATTATATATATATATATCTGTGTTTCTACCTGATCTATGGCTGAAATTTTAGAAATAATGTTACAAGTTCTTCGTTGTATCTGTGGGTACGTTATATTTTCCTACCTTCAGGTGGTATTACTAAATTAAATCATAACAATTTTAAGAGGGTTGATTATTCTAATTTACTTAGAGCTAAATAAAACATATCAACTGAATTTTCCTAAAATCCCAAGAAATTAAGGAAATTGAACTTCTAATTTCAATACGCAAAAATATATTCCCACAAACCCTAACTTAATTGCTTTAAGAATTCAGGCTCATATAACGTAGGTAAATTTTGGCAAAGGAGACTAATTTAATATTGTTAATTCAATATAAACAGCTATATCTTATGAGTTATCAGAATTTAATATCACATAAGCATACTTTCTATTTACTTAGGAATATTCTTAACTTACACAGGTTTTTCTGCTTTAATAAGCAATCATTTTAGTTAACTTTGTTATTATAAAATGTAAATTTGTGTTTATTTAAATTGAATCATTATATGACAAACTTTAATTCAAAGTTAATGGTTTAGTAGTATGTTAGCTTGAATCTAGTTTCCAGGATGTTTTTATAACTTAAAAACTTTATTCTGCTGCTAATTCCAGTTAATTAATGGATAGTCACTAGATATCTTGGTTAAATCTAGGTCGAGATTGTGTCTCTAATTTTCATATGATTCTGAGAGGCTCTTTGGGTCTATTAATGAACATGTTTATTTTTTGCCACATTGAGAAGTTATACTGAATTCATGATCATAAATGAAATGTATATTCATTATCTCTGCTACACTTTTACAAAATAGTATTGCATTAACAATAGCTCACAGATGTTTACTAAAAAAGAAACTCACTATTTATTTCTGAGTGTTGATTCTGTATCCAGCTACACTACTGAATTTGGCTATTAAATCTCCAAGTCTCTTGGTGGAATTTTTGGGATCTTCTGTATAGAGCATCATGTCAGCTGTTCTTCAGATGAAGGACTTATATCTAGAACATATAAAGAAGTGAAAAAATCAAAATCCCCAAATTCAAAGACTCAATCCAAAAATGGGCATCTGAGGTGAATATGGACTTCTCAGATGAAGAAATACAAATAGTAAATAAATCTACAAAAAAGTTCAACATCTTTAGTCATTCACAATATGCAAATTAAAAAACACTGAAATTCCATCTCACTCCAGAAAGAATGGCTATCATTAAGTAATCAACCAATAACAAATACTGGAGGGGCTGTGGGGGAAAAGGAACTCTTCTCCACTGTTGGTGGGAGTGTAGACTGGTGTAATCACTGTGGAAATCAGTGTGGAGATTCCTCAAAAAAGTAGGATTAGTGGTTCCATTCGACCTAGCTATTCCCCTTCTGGATATTTTCCCATAAGAATTAAAAACACCATACCACAGTGATTTATGTTCACCCATGCTTATAGCAGTGTAATTTGTAACAGCCAAATTGTAGAAACAACCCAAATGCCCATCAATCAAGGAATGGATAAAAAAGGGTGTGGTCATTTTATAGAATAGAGTACTACCCAGCTGTAAAGAAGAATAAACTGGATACATTTATAGGTAAATGAAGGCAACTTGAGAACATACTCTAAAGTGAAATAAATTAGACTCACATATATAAATATCATATTGTCTCCCTGATGTGAGAAACTGAAAGAGTAATTAAGGACCAAAATGTACAATAGATATTATGAAATGGGAAGAAATTATTCAAGGGGAAAGAGGAACTAGGGTGGGGGAAAGAGGAAAAGAAGGAAGGGAAAAGGAAAAAAAGTGTAAGATAATTATACTACTAGTTTCTCTTAGTTCATTGAAAAGAAAGGTTTGTGCTAATATCGCTTGGAGAATTTTTTGTCCTATGAGTAACTACTTTGAAGATAACAATATGTAATGTAGTAGCTATTGTTATTCTGCAATTATTTTGTTTTGAATCTTTTTTTTTTTTTTCTGGAAGAGAAAGAACCTCACCTTGAATAAAATATAGTCAGGTTCTTTTGAGCTCTCTTCTTGACTAAGGTTAGAACTTGTCCCTCCCAGCCCTCCCAGCTGTCTTCTAGCTAAGGATCCTGCTAACCCTCTTCACTGAGAATACCTCTACCCTTGGTACATGACCACTCTGGATGTCTGAGATTTTATCAAGTTCCTCACCCCTTTTCTAAGTTCTTGACCTTTCAGAAATAATCTCATTAATCTACTTAAGTGAGAATCCCTCTACCCTTCCTGTCAATCAAGACATTCTTAGTAATTTTCCACTCACTGATACCCCTACCTTTTTGTGCCTTGGCTAGAAATCCTTAGCTATCCGTGCAGTACTGGTGTTGAGCTCAGCTCTGTCCTGCAGTCTCTCTTCCCTATTTCAGTAGTTAGAATAAGATCTATCTTGTTATTTAAACAAGTGGCCAGGGAGTAACTTTTCTTTACATTAAGCCTAAGGGTTTTTCTTACAACAGAAGTTATAGTTAAGCACTATATGTGAGTAAGACTGTATTAAGAGTAGCTGTGGCCAAGAGGAGCATTTTGTACACAGGATATGTAGATGTGTTTTGTTAGGGAAAACGAGAGTAATTTTCTCCACAATAAAATTGCTCCAGCATGACATGGCATAGGGGAAACCCTGACTGGGTAAAGTTGTTGATATTGCAAGGAAAGGAAATTTTATTTTATTTTTGTAGACAGAGTTAAGTTTAATAGGTTGCTTTAGATAGGTAGATTTTAAATGAGAGCTTCAGCGTTTAATATTATATTGACACAAAACTACAATTTGGGTTTTTCTCTATTAAAATGGCAAATATTTCTTTGGTTACAGATCTTTTGAATAAAAGTTTGTAAGAGACTTTTCTTTATTTTCTGAGTAATTTGCACAGAAGATAAATATTCAAGAAGTCATCAGAATAAATTCTTATGCTTGGTGTTGACTTCAATATGTCCTTCATTATTAAAGAAAACAAAGTTTTCACTTAATAGAGCTGGATTTTTAAATAATCTTGTTATCTCCCACGTCTACCTTAAAAATCTTTTAATGTCATTTGGATTAAATAGGGAACCAAGTATTGTTCCTTGCTAATCCATTATTATATTTAATTAAATGTTCATATTTCTTGGCAACATTTTATATTTCACCTCCTCCAAATCAAACCCTAAAGGATATCTGATGCTCTGTCAATGACCAAAAAATGTTAGCCTGGAATTAAGTAAGAAAAATCATTATTAAATGAGACTATTACAACAGGAATGTGTTCAAACTCAAAGATTGAGGCAGAAGAGTCACAGGCAAGCACAGTCCAAGCAAAGCCTTTACATGCAGAGGTCTTAGAAAGGGTGTTCACCAAAAACTAATATATGTGTGTATGGAGCCCTGAAATTTAATGGACCATACTCAACATGGCACTGTCAGAGGAACTGAGGTAGGAATTTGAAAATGGTTAGGAAGTGGAATGGGACTCTGGGTCTAAAAACGAATAAATTCAGGTCCAGAAGGTTCCTGTAGAGATGAGGGCTGTTTGTTTAAGCAAAACAGCTCATAGTTGTGTGAACGATGAATTTTGAACATCCTTATCAGCGTCATTTTTTGTCCAGGCCAGGTCAGAAAGTCATGAGCAACATGGTGATGAGATTTTAACTAGGGGATAGCAGAGTAGAATAATCCTGGGGTCAGCATTTCTTCAGAGTTAGCCCATCATTGTTTAAGTGTCCTTTGATCAGGGATCTAAAATGGGGTGCCTAAAATAAGAAAGAGAAATGGTAGAGTAAAAGGATATGCTAAGTTACAGAAACCAGAGTTCACCTCAAGGGTGCCCATTTCAGGGGATTCCAAAGTTGGTGGATGAAAACTTTTGATTAGGGAGCACTGTTTTGAGTTCCTTAATGTTCTTGGTGTCATTGTAAATAGTCTGAACTATTTTTCCTATGAGGCCATACCTGGCCCAAGCATTTGAGCAAACAGTTAGTAATACAGAAAGTGGTTTTCCAGGGAAAAATAAGATCATGCTTTGTGATTCATGCCTAGGCCCGCTGCACTGATGAGTCTTAAGATATACAACAAGTTACAGGAAATTTTCTTGCAGTGATTCTTTAGAAACTGGGTCCAGCCAGAGATTACAGTCTCAGTAAAGATGTAAGTAGTCAGCTCTTAGCCTTCAGAAAAAAGAGAAAGAGAAGACTATTAGAAAGGGTAGTTTGGAGGCTGTTCTTTAGTGGTCAGATGCTTAAGGAAACTGGAAGAACAAAATCTGGTAAGAGTTGGTAATCTGTGCAAAGTGAGAGGATCTGGTCTACCGAGGTAAACTGCTTTCCACAGCAAGAGAGAAAGCTTGGCACCCAGACACCCATCAGTCACACGCACTTCATACACAGGTTCAGAGCAGCTCAGCACACATGCACAAGACTAGAGCCAGAGCATCTGGAAGAGTATGCCACAGTTTCTTGCTGAAACACAAAACTTCTTTCCACTGACTCCCTTTCCCCTTTGGTCTCACCTAATCCCAAAGGAAGATTATTTTTCATCCTTCAATAAGGCTGATTCACACCGGCCACTTACATAACTCCTGCAAGAATGACAATTAAACACATTCAATGTGATTAATCCTTTTCTAAATACTGATCTTATGGTGGCTCTGTGGTAAGTTCCCATAAAGCGTCTCCAACGGCACTTTGCAAAGCCTCTTGAAGATGAGAAGCCAAGCCAAAACCTCACCATCACATTTCCCCTGTGGAACCCACGGCTTTGGCAGGAATTTCTCTCTTCTTGAGGATTCACGAACAGCCTACTATTCCTGAGTCTCCTGGGAAGTCATTTCCTTACACACCTATGAGAACAGGAACCTGTGAAGCCAGGGGTCAGGCCAGTCTTCCCAAGAGGAACTTTGCTAACATTGGCTAGAGAGAGTCAGCCTTATTTCTTCAAGAGTGCCCGGTCATGTCTGATTAAACAAGTGTCCCTGTCAAATATGACTTCCAGGCACAACCTTGGTTGTATTCTCAGTGTTTCCAATCATGTCCTGTTCTCAAGCAGGCCAGGCTCCATTGGATCAATGCGCATATGTGCTTTGCCATGAAAATAAGAGCATTCAGTAAAAATTTCTGAAATTTGAATGGGTGAATCTAAAGGAAGAGATTGAAGATTTGCTCCTATTTACAGAAAAGAATGTAGTCTATTACATTGAGGGATAGATTGAAGAGCAAAGGAGATTCCTTACATCCAGAAAATGGATCTTTAAAGCAGCAGCACTGTTCCACAGTGAGTCCATCATCATTAAGCGTCGGTTCATTCAATGTGTGTGATTAATCCTTTTCTAATGACCTGAGAGCGGCAGTCTCATGAACTCATGTCTCTCAGCTAGAAACCTCTGCTCTGGGCACAGGCATCGTCCCACAGTTGTTAAAGCAATACTACTACAGACTTTTGCCTTGGAGTATTGGGCATTGTCCTTTCCCATAAGTCTCTGAGACAGTCGTTATGTGGAAGATTAAGCCCGCTGGACTATAGCCAATTTACAAAGGACCACTGGGAAGCATCAGAGTAAAACATCAAACCACCTGTAGTTGAAAAAAGACTTAAAATGACTGTTATTGACATATTTGCACTAATTTTCAGAAGCAAAAGATCTGATGAATGTTAACTATGGAAATAATACAACTGACAGGGAAATTAAATTTTTATGTGACACAAAATCAGTTCTAAAAGTTTTAGACAAAATATGTATATATGTAAAGATTAATTCTATTTTCAAAGAACAGTGAGTAATGCCTCTAATTTATGAAAATACATGAGCATAATTTTTTCAGAGAGAAACTTTCAGATATAATAATCATGAGACATAATATGCCATGAATATAAGAAACACACTGTTAGAATATATCAATAATATATTGAGATTATAAAGCGAGGAGATTCAGTGCAACTGTATAAGTTTAGGAAGAAAACACTCAGAATAAAACTATTTTTTCAATGCTGAGAACTCGGAAGACATACTATATTTATTAATTCAGCAATGTCAAATTATTTTACTTGGCCAAAGATTTATCTAAATTGTGTGTTAAATTTTAAAAAACATTCCAGGAAAAACCTTGGCTGTATTGTCAGTGTTTCCAATTAATTACTGTTCCAAGGAGGACAGACTCCCATTAAATCTATGCAAATATGTACATTGCCATGAAAATAAAAGTATTCAGTAAAAATTTCTGAAATTTGAAAGGTTGAAATAGAAAGGAAGAGATAGAGATAAGGGAATACTTATTCATACTGATTGTATTACACATTTAATTTTCTTAACTTTTGTGAAGTCCAGAAATATGTGATTTATGTAGGCTCTTATTTACCTCTAAGCCAAACCAAAATGATCTCCTTTAAGGGATTTTATAATTTAATGTTGTAATACCATTTGGAGCTAGAAAAATTTTACAAAATCTTACGTGTGTGTTCGTGTGTGTGTGTGTGTGTGCACATGCACACACATATCCATCCACAGACAGACATGAGAAATATACATATTTTTATTTGTTTTTGTTTTGGTGGTTTTGTTGTTTTTGTTTCTAGTTTTTGCTTTTTCTGATAGTTTTACTTCTATATTTATTTTTACAGGGTTTCACTGTATTGCCAGGGGGTCTCAAACTCCTGGATTTAAGTGATCTTCTGACTTCAGCCTCCTGAGTGCTGGAACTACAAATTCATTCCACCACACCTGGCTATATCTAATTCAAAACTTTTAGTTATGGTTCCAGCATAATCACAAAAATGTAAGGCTCACTGGTTATATACAAGCGCTCATCACTGGCTCACCTCCATATTTTCATAGGGATGGTATTTTAGCCGATGGGACAAGTTGAAATAACTGGCACAGCAAAAGGGCCAAAGAACTTTCAGCAAGCTGTCCATTCCCCTGCTGTGTAATTCTATGGATGCTGTAGCCTAGATTTCAGGGCAGGGATAGAGGAGAGATGAGCACCCAGATGGTATCTCTTATACCCATCTAAGTGGACAGAAGAGCCTGACAGTTTCAGACTCAGACTGTAACATTGGTGTTCCTGAACTCTGCCAGAGCTGCTTATCAGAGGAGAGGGACTCACGTGAGCAAAGACATTGAAGTCTAATGGGAAACAGAAGGTCTGGCCTGGGCAGATGGAGAGGTGTAGCAAGTAGAAATTATGAAGTGGGAAGATCCAAGGACTCCAGGAAGCTGGAAGAAGTGGTGAAAAGGAGAAGGAGATGCTGTTGTGAGTGATGAAGGATACTGGTTTTAGAAGGCATCAGGAAAGGGAGATGGACTTTGAAGGAAGCAATGGCCTCTCGAAAGCTTCTGTAGGAAATATATTTCTTTTCTATTCACACCTAAGAAGCAAACAAATGAGAAGAGAGGCACCCTATTCCTTAGGTGAGGTCTTGGGCATGTGATACGCAAGAGCCCCTGAGAGAAGGAGATTGTTTGGGAAGATCCTAAGTACCCCAAAGAGGAGCCTGGAGATTAAGTTCAAAATCTGGTCATTTTTGCACAGTGTTGAACTAACACTCTAGTGACAGAGCATGTCACAGAAGAACATAACAGAGCATAATAACAAAAGGCTACCTGTAAATGCTGGATACCTGGAGACTAGAACCAAGGCAAGATTTCTTGGGAGAGAATCAGAGCCTTTAACCAAATTCCCAAAAGGAAAAAAAAGGAAAAAACAGGAAAAATTACAAAGGCCAAAAAAAAAAAAATAAATAAATAAAGTCAAGTTCTTACTGCACCACCACAGAAAATATCTTGAACACTAAATGGGAAATATGACTCACACCTATTGGTCCTGATTCTCCCAGCCAGGAGCAGGAACAAATATTACCAAAAGCTGGCATTGTCACTTGGGTGAAGAGAGAGGAGCTGAAGGGCAGTCAGCATTCTGTCTGAGTCACGGTATTCTCACTGCCAAAGAAGAAACTATAGTCTGTGCATTAAAATGGAAATGCGTATTAAGTGGATGTTGTAATAGGAGGCGGGGAGCACTGCAACAGAAATATGCTCCAAGTCTAAGTCCAAATGTCTCCGGAAATGGTTGGATAGGCAAATCATTTAAATGCGCAGATGCCTGTGGTAGATTGCTATGGAAAAAAGGGGGATGCTGAGAGGTGGAGATGAGAGGAGTTCTTGAAACCTAACAAACATCAAATACAGTGATAACAGAAGGTCCAGGCAGGAAATGTTGGTTTGAGGTTAAGCCCAGAGCAGCAGCCTCACCTGAGATGGGGCAAATGTGTTAAAGTGAGAGAAATGCACATGGGACTAGGGGGCCTCTGTGTCAAGTGCAATTTCTGATTAGCTGCTTCAGCACCTAAAACTACCTTTCAGATTTCTCAGAGGCCTCTGGGAAATCACAAATGTTTGTCTTTTTCATCTAAGGAAATGTTAGACATGACTCAGGTTGCTTGAACTGTTACTAATGACTAGTTGCAGGGGATGCATTGTCAAATCCAAGAAGAGGCATACATCTCCCTGGGTGAAATTTGTATGAGTAAAAGGTTAAAATGTGAATGTGTATTATGTACGGGGAGGATCCAGAGTCTTAGGAATGGGTTAAGTGTTTCTTTCGCCGGAGTCCTGGTGCTGCTTTGCTATTGCCAGACATCACTTGCATGTTATCAAACATAACTTCAATTAGTTTTTAAACATTACATTGGTTACAGCTTTGCTTCTTTAATTTGAACCAATATGTTTTAGGGAAGTAGTTTTCCTTAGGAATTCATACCCTTTACTTATGCATTTTGTTAATATACTGATACTGAGAATCTACTTTAGATTTACTGAATCTATTTTCATAAACTTAATCTGTTTTTGGTAAATTCTAATTATGTGCTAGGTATATATGCATCTAATGTTTCAGGATTTTTATAAATTATGTCTGAAAGTGCTTTCTCTATACAGATTATATAGATCCAGTTTTGTATGTGCTATTCCTTAGAAATACTGTTTAAACATTTTACTTATAGACATTTTGCCTAGAACTTTTTTAGATTGACTTTATTTTATTTTGTATGTCATAGAAATAACCAGATTTTCTTGTCAATTGCATTACTAATGTAATGAACTCTATTTGAGGTTATTCATCTTTGAAAAATATCAATAAATGAATAATAGGCATTTTTAGTTTATTTTACCACCTGCAGATTGATTTGTTGGGGTTGTTTTGCTTTACTCAGATGCTTCCATGAAATCCTCGCAGTTGGATACAGGTTAGAGGATTCCATCATCAACTGAGAGCTGTCTTCAAGCCTAGTGGAACAGGACTGTGGCAGACACTTTTGGGACACAGATTTCTAATGACATTGCTTAAACAACAATCAAATCATATCACTGGACAAAATCAGAATTTCCAGACATCTTGTTGACAAGCAAATGTATCCTTGAGGCAACCAATTGGAGACCAAGAAAAGCAAGAAATGATTATAGTAGTGTCCTTATCTCCTCATGGACAAGACATCCCCAGATCCCAAGCAGGTGCCTGAGACTAAGGGCATATCAGCTCCTAAAATGAAGTGCCTTTACATGCACTGTGGCCATAACTATTGCATTTTGACCTATGACTGAAAAAATAGCATGATTTTATTTTCCTTTCTTTATAATTTTATGGGTATAAATTGTAGATCATAATGACTTCAGCATACCATTTTTTGCTTTTTATTTATTTATTTTTTTGGTTTTTCTCCGGTACCGGGAACCGAACTCACGACCCTGCGCTTGCCAGGCAGGCGCTTTTGCCGCTGAGCTAAATCCCCAGCCCCTATTTTTTGCTTTTTAAATAAAGAACTTTTACCTTCTCATTTAAAGGAAATGTTTTATAGCTTCTCTATGGCATATATAAATTTCCAGCATCAATAGTTTTGAGCATTGGAATCCTTATTAAGTAAAAGAGGGGTTACCTGAGCACAGACATTTCATCTCAGTCACTATGGATATGAAAACCAAGATGGCTACTGAGTGTACCAAGTGACTAATGAGCTGACTGTGTATACAGCATGGATATGTTGGACAAAGTATGGTTAATGCTTCACGTGTGACAGAGTGGGATGACATAGATTTCATTATGCTATTTGGAATAACACATAATTTAAAACTTATGAATTATTTCTTGCTAGAATTTTTAATTTAACATTTCAGGTTGTTGATTGCAGACAATTTATTATAAAAGAAAAAAAGTAGAAATGAAAACAATGGAAAAGGAGAAATGACCATATAAAATCCAAATGAGCTGATAAAAGATGATTGCAATTCTAGGGTGCCTTGTAGCTAATCTTTCCCCTGGGATTTGGAGAATCATGTCAAGCTTAGTGCTGAGTACTTGTTATAAGGACCATCATCATGAGTACTATCCAGCTGAGTATGCACGTTCATCTCTTACACTGGACAAGCCGCTGCTGGGTCTACTAAGACACTGCAGTGAAAATCTCAGCTTGTGCATTCCCTGATTAGATAAGTATCTACCATTTTGAGTAACATTACCAATATAGTAAACATCTTAACTTCAAGAACTCAGTGAGAAGTGAAAGATTGGCTATCCAAATATCTATGATTTGGATATTACTTGAGTGTGTCCCCTGAAGTTTCATGTGTAGGAAACTTGGTCCCCAAGGTGGTAGTGTGGAGGAGAGGGAGCCTTTAAGATGTGAGGCTGGTGCAACTTGTTAGGTCATGGGGATTCCAAGCTGGGAAGGGATGAATGCTGGTCTTCAGGAGTAGATTAGTTCTTGAGAGAATATGTTTTTATAAAGCGCAGTTGGTCTCTGTTGTGTTTCCTCTCTCACCATGTGATCTCTCGCCATAACACTTGCTTTCATCATGATCCCCTCCACCATGTCGTAATATAACCTGAAAGCCCTCACCAAAGCCAGAGTCCAGCTCTGTGGTTTTGGACCTCTAGAATTGCAACTCAAACTGACTCTCTTTTATCTATTATGCAGCATTTTGTATTATGCAGTATTTTGTTATAGAAACCAAATACAGCCTAAGATACTAACAAAATGGTTAGTCCATATATAAACTATAAGTCTGATCACAATTTCTGAAACAACTAGTAGAAGAAGCCTTACTGCAACCTACTCAGCA
This sequence comes from Chinchilla lanigera, assembly GCF_000276665.1. NCBI lineage: Eukaryota > Metazoa > Chordata > Mammalia > Rodentia > Chinchillidae > Chinchilla > Chinchilla lanigera. Next base: position 1,007,436 of record NW_004955461.1, read on the forward strand.
TCACCTCTCAAATCAATTAAGACTTGCCCATTAATTGCCAGGTTCCACAATATTTGCCCATTTTAATTTACGACCAATCACAGAAAGTTAAAAATCCACTGCTGACCAACCACAGGGGATAGCCTGCTTGTAGTTGCCCCTAACTTCCCTGTACCAACTATGTTCAATTGGCCATACTTCAAGCCTTCTCATTTCTTTCCTTACAGAGCAGTCCAACTACCCTACCTGTGTTCAAGTGTTGGACAAACAATTGAATTTGGGTGAGTATTTGCACAATAAATTTTGAATAAAGAGGGTTTTTTTTTTTGTTCTCAAATGAGGGGCTGCAGAAATGTCTATCAGCACAGATCCCAGCCTTCAACCAAGTGTGGAACACTTTGTGCCCTCCTGCTTTCTGCTTATCTTTCCCAGAACATTGACCAAGATTCTAAAGATTTATAAATGTCTCTTGTGTTTCATTTTTGATTCAGTACATAGGTAATGTTTTAATTTGGTGAACAAGGAAGCTGGTAAAACTGTGGAGTCAAGTCTGAGCTCTGCTCTTTGCGTTATATTCCTCAGCTCTTCATTCTGAATTTGGTACCTTTATTTTGTTATCAGCTCCCATTCATTTGACATCCTTGATAAAGCCAAGGTATTGTTTTCATCCTTTTTGCTGCCACTTTTGTTACTGTTTGGATGATGCTGTGTAAATGTGTAGTTTGTCATAAGAAGGATCACAGGTGTAACACAGACATAGGTAACGTAAGTCTATTGTTAGTGATAGTCTGACAGCCCAGTGAGTTTTAGTTCCTAACTCAAATGCCATTGTGTCATTATTCTGCCTAAATGTACTTGTTTCACTGTAGTGGATCTTTGCTCTCCTTTTCCAATGGTGCCTCTAGACCAGGGGATGCATGTTTGCCTTTTCCTGTGGAGGAGAATCCTTCTTATCTTTCCAGAACATCCAGCAAGATTTTCAAGATTTATAAATACCTCTTATGATTCAATTTTGATTCAATATGTAGAAGATATCTTCTTTGTCCAGTGAATGAGGAAGCTGGTAAAAAATTCATTTATTTACTGTGATAAATAGCTGCAAGAAATCATTTTTCAAAATATAAATTATGAAATTTCCAGAATACCATCCAGTAAGTGCAGCTTATTTAAGGGACAGCCTTCTTCAAGAGATCAAAACACTCTCTCCTCTCTAGATGGTGACCAAGATTTCTAGGTTCCACTGGATTTGGCAGAGAGTGGGTGCCAGATTTTCTGTAATTGCAACATCTCTTTGTTGGCAAAGTGCTCAAAGACTCTGATCTGGGGTTACAAACAAGAACAGTACCTCCTAACCTGAAGAAGCCTTTTCAACCTGTTCTCTCCTCAAGAACCTCTAATTACAAAACTTTCTTTTGTCAGTTTATACATGTGCACTCTGGGCGTGTCCTGAGGATTCTAACTCAGTCTCACAGAAACTATGAAAAACCTTTAGCTTACTATTTCCTCTGCCTCAACCTTGCTATGCAAGCCAATCCCCCTTGCCTTAGATGATAGATGTGGCTGCAAAATTTATACTGAACCCACAGAACACTTTTCAGCCAATCAGTTAACCTCTTACATTCTCTGTTCTCACCATAGCTTTTATCTCTTCAACACATTGAATCCTGCCTTTCTTAAATCTTTCTTAATCCTGAGTTTCTCAAAACAGGAGCAGCATCATGACTGTCTTGCTTCATTTAGGGAACTTTATGTATTTCACTTATACACAGTAAAAACCTGACCTAATATTGTGTTGATAGATCATACCTGGCCACTGGCCCTGGAGGTCATTTAATAGGCTATGCTATCAGGCATCTGTAATAGATCTTTCAAGCATAGTCCTCTTTCTGAAGTAAAACAAGTACAGGTAGTAGAACTTATTGTATTTACTGGAGTTTGTCAACAAACCAAATACCAGATAATGAAGATAGATAGTAGAAACCATGTGAGGCAGTGCTGAGCAGCCTTTAGAATTAATCAATTGGCTTTTCTATATTTACCTATGAATTTGTCCCAGGTGTACGTGACTTGTCCAAAGAGCCAGTGGCTGGCATGCAGAAAAATAAAATTCTCCAAACCAACAGTCACAGTAGAGACCTATAGTGGTGTGTCACACTGTGACACTGCTGAAGGCAAGATAGGATAACTCATTCAGAATTCAAAAGGCCTAACAACCAACCTTAGAGATAAGAAGTTCTTTCATTTAGCAAGATTTACTGCTTCGATGTCTTTGTTCTAATTTCTCAAGGTCTTGCTCATTTTCACACTCCTTTTTCCTCTGGTGTGGCCTCCACTTTCCTACACCCCCCAATATGTTAAGGACCCAATAAAACTGACAGTCCAGGAAGTCTTTGTCTTAGCTCCAAGAGAACTCTGGCCTTCCTGGACTCCAACAAACCATACTGCATTGTCTCTTTTATTTAATCCTTCACCATAAGTTCATCCATAAGAGTGGGTGGTTTATTAGATCCCAGTAGATAGATAGATGATAGATAGATTATAGCAGAGATAGATAGATAAATAGATGATAGCAGATACACTTTTTAGAGTAGAAGATGAATCCATTATGCTTTCAAGACAAAGGCTATTTTTCATCTCACCAAGCAGCAGTAGAACCCCATGTAAAAAAAGAACAACAGGCTAAGGAAATTTCAGGTACAGTTCTACTCTCTTGCAAGATGGCTATTACTAGGGTTAAGCCCAATGTGAAGAGAGATAGGCTAAAGGAAATGCTCTAGCCAAACTTTATGCTAAATAAACTGCTTTAAACCAGATTATGATTGTATTTGAGTCCTCAAAAGATAAATCTCTAGTGGGATATTGAAAAAGGAGAAATAAATGTAGTTATCTTCTCTATTGAAATTTCAAGATGGCCTTTTGTGATACTAGACAATTTCAAATGGATATTAAGTAAATTTATCCATGAAACCACTCATGAGATGAGTGTCATTAACACCATAAATGAGGAAACTGAGAAGAGGACCGAGGTTATTTTCAGGTCATGTGTTACCTGTAAACAGCATAATTCTGGAAAGACTGAAAAGATGGAACAAGGCAGCATCTTAAAGCCTAAATAGTGCATGTAATGTCTTCAAATGAATTTCAGTTTCCAAGCTGTATAGTATTTGAATATGTGTTAGTTATTGTGTATTTATATGGATGGAATGTGGCGTTTTCTTGTTGAGAAGGTAGAGCATTTACAGTTACTTAAAAATATGTTTGACTTTGTGTTTCCACTGTGGGCCATCCTTAATTTAATTTAATATTTTATTTTATTTTTGAGATAGGGTCTAGTTTTGTAATTCAAATGCAATACATAGCCTAAACTGACCTTGAACTCATTGGGATCCTCTTGCCTTTGATTCTGGAGTGCTGGGATTGTAGGCTCAGCCTAAAGTTTATTTATTTATTTTTTATTTTAAAGAGAAAAAATAAAAATAACAATAAAATAAAATTTCAAAACAGGTTAGTAGGAGAGTTACAAGAATTAATACATTGCATATTGTTGCTTTTGTAGTAGTTATTCGAGTACAAGATATAGGTAAGATATCTTGTCAAAACAATACTAGCACAAACCTTTTTAATGAACTAAAAGAAACAAGCTGTATAACTGTCTTAACTATCTTGTGTATAAATATATTTTTTTCTTTTTCTCTTCCTTCCTTTCCCCTTTCTCCCATTATAGTTTATGTTTTCTTTTGAACAGTTTTTTTCCCAAGTCACTATATCTATTGTACATTTTGGACTTCTTTTACATGTTCAGTTTCTCACAGTACTGACACAATCCGATGCTTACATATGTGGGTTAGATTTATTTCACTTATGAATATGATCTCAAGTTGCATCCACTTACCTATAAAAGTCTTCAGTTTATCCTTGTTTATGGCTGAGTAGTACTACAATGTATGAAAAGAAACACATCTTTTTTATCCACCCCTTGGTTGATGGGTATTTATGTTGTTTCCAAGATTTAGCTATTACAAATTGTGCTGCTATAAACATGGGTGCACATATATCTCTGTGGAATGATGTTTTTAATTCTTCTGGGAAAGCATCCACAAGGGAAATAGCTGGGTTGAATGAGACCTCTAATCCTAGTTTTTTGAGGAATCTCCAGACTGATTTCCACAGTGGCTGCACCAGTCTACACTCCCACCAGCAGTGTAGTGTTCCTTTTCTCCCACAGTCCCTCCAGCATTTATTACTGGTTGACTTCTTGATGCCAGCCATTCTTTCTGGAGTGAGATGGAATCTCAGTGTTGTTTTAATTTGCTCAGCCTAAATCAGATCAAGTGTGTTAGTCAGTTTTCTTACTGCTGGCCAAAATACCTGACACTTACAATGTAAAGGAGATTATATTTTAGTTCATAGTTGGCAATGTGTCAGTCCATGCATAGCCAGGTCCAGTGCCGAGACATCATGGTGGAGGGGCATGGTGGAGCCACCTTATCACTGCATGGCATCTGGGGAGCAAAGCAAGAGAACAGCATTATTTAGAGATAAACCTCTGATGGCAGAACCTTAGTGATCCACCTCCAACTAGACGCCACGACCCAACAGCACATTCTACAGTGAACTTCAGTGGATTGATCCCCATAATCCAATTACCTCCCTGGGCATCTCTTAATGCAGTCTAGTTGTCAAGTAAGCCTAACTGTCATACAAGTGATGGGTACTCACTTAACAGAAAAAATTATAAAAGAATTCTACAACATAAACCTTTACATAGAAAACAACATTGTCCTTGTCACCCACAATCTTCTGGGAAGATTGAAATATAATGATGTACCTATACTTTAGTTTATCAAACTTTCAGAAACCCTTGAACTCCCTTAGCGAAAGGTGCTTCCACTACAGTCAAACAGTTTTATCCACCATGAGTTAGTGTAGGGGCTTTTACCTCTGCTCCTATACTTCCCTACTGCAGAGTGACAAGGAAAAATTTTGCAAAGGGCTTAGTGACCATACCCAGCCCCTTTACCACTGAGTTAAAGCTACTTTTCCACAGAGTTTTCCTAAGCTACCTTTTCATGATCATCAACTAAAGCATTTCATCTACTGAAAGAAAAATTACTCTTGACTATATTTCTAAAGAATCTAATTAGATATTGCTGATAACAAACACAGTAGTAAAACTCCAGAGTGTTAATACCTGGATAAATTCAGAATTTCATAGACATGTAAGACTGCTCCAATGGTGAGTTCAGTTGGAGGATTCTCAAAGCCTACAGATACAGCTGATCATTTAAAGGAAATACTGATCCAAGACATGTCCAGACACTGCACAACTTTTTGCAAATTGTTGACTAAGACTCCTGTCTAATTCCTATTGTTTAAATTTGCTAATAATCATTCCTTTTTCTTTTGTACATGCCTGTCATTCATGCATAATGGTCTCTTTTCTCTTTTCTTCTTTTCTTATTATAATCACAAGGTCAGAATGCATTCATTGTAGTATCATTTTTAGATTATCTCGAATAGTAGCCATACTCTTCATCTTATTACTGCTGGATATGCTATGTGCCACTTAATCCCATTATAAAAACCTCTGGGCAATTCCAGTCTCACATGAGACTAAAGAATTATAACTGCTGGTGTTTTTGATAAGGTACATGGAAAATGACCTTAAACAGATCAATCTATGAATTTACTAATGTCTACCTTTTTGGAAAAAAATTCTAATACCAATCTATTGACCAAAATTCTAAATTTCAATTTCAATAAACTGCCTAGGGCCATGGACTAAACATTTATCATCTTTAAAGGATTAGTATAGAGTCAGACCAGTAACACACCTTATCATCTGGCAATTCCAGTCATACTTCTTACATCAAAAGATTTTCATTCACCATCCCCACTGAAATTCATGACATGATCATCAGAGTTTGACTTCTGGATATTTGCTTTAGTTTAGCTTTTTATGTTAATATTTCTCTTTTTCATTCCAGCATGCTTTTTAAAGACACTAAGAATCTAAAACAACTCACCTTTTGCTGCCACTCTCATCAGATGGTTTAAAGTCTTATGTAGAACAACACCAGTAAGAGTCCTGCAGTGACTACTTAGTAGAACTGCCTGTGCCTCCCTGAGGTTAGTTATGTTTATCTCTTAGTTGTTCAGTGTGGTGGATTAACTAATGGTCAACTTGTAACACCCAGCTGAACTGAATCAGTGTGGTTCAGGGTGTGGAAGGCCCACCTGAGGGTTGTTGTCAAGAGCGTAAAAAAGAGATCTGGAGGGGAAGGTCTGCTGTTGATTCTCCCAGAGAAGCTTGTCACTGTGGTTTTCCTGGCATAAACTCAGCTCTTCTCATCATTAGAGGAGCTAGGATCTCGCTGTCACTGAGGATGACTGCAGCTCTTTCAGGGGAGCTCTGATCCTTCCTGATTCCAGTGCAGATCCCTCAGCCTGCTGGCACAGATCATTCACCCTGTTGTCACAGACATTCTAGTTTCCACCACTGACCTTTGGGCCTTTCCAATGCAGATCTTTGATACAGACTTGCATGAGACACTGTTGTGGGCTCTAGGCCTCCAGTTGGACTTGTGGAGGACACTGCCATGGGATCCAAGCCATCAACTGGATTCTTTGAGTTTCTAGTATGTGGACAAATCTCCTAAACTCTTCTGCATTTGACTCTTTGAGGTGAATAATATAACATAATCTATAAATTATGTGTCCTGTATTAAATCTATACCCTTCTATACCATAACTACAACATTCAGCAACTGTTGTATTCCTTCATCTGGTACAAAAGGAGAACTGACAACTTTGAACTTTCCTTGAGGTCTGTGTTCCTGGGAAACTGTGGTGCTTATGAAATTCAGTCATCATTTTCCAAGAAAATACTTCAGATGAACTACCCTTCTGCATAAAAATTTAGATGAAACTCCATAAGCCTCATTTATCTGTGTCTATGGCCAGCTATTTTTTTTTGTTGTTGTTGTTTGTTTCTGGGACTAGGAATCAAGCTCAGGACCTTGTGGGCCAGCTGCTTTTTTGACAATGGGGGAGAACAGTGTTTTCAACAAATGGCCGTGGGACAAATGAATAGCCACTGGCAGTAAAAGAAGTTAAATTCTCACTTAGTAACATATGTAAAAGATGAACTCAAATTAATCAAATACCTAAACATAAGAGCTAAAACTATGAATATTTTACGGAAAAAGAAGTGAATCTTCATGACCTCAGATATGGTGGTGGACATCAAAAGCACAAACAGCAAAAGAAAAATTTTCCTAAATTGAGCTTAATATAAATGGAAAAAACAGTTGTGCTTCAAAGGATCATATCAAGAAAGTGAGCACAGGACTTGTGCTCAACAATAAAGTACTTGCCTACCATATGGGACACCCTGTCTTGAAACCCTACCACTGCACACTAACACACAAGAGTGAAAACGAAGTGAACAGGCTATAGAGATGCTTATAGATTACATATCTGATAGAGAAGTTTGTGTTTTGAAGATATAAAGGGCAGTTACAACCCAATAAGAAAATAAGATACATAATCTAAATAATAATAGCAAAACATCTACGTAGACATGTCTCACAGGGAGATAAACAAATGGCCAATAAGCATATGAAAATGTGCTTGGCACCTTTATTTATCATGTAAATGTAAATTGAAATTAAAATTACCTACCACTGCAGCATAAAGATGCCTAAAATCTAAGAGTTGACAAGGATGTCAAGGAACTAAGTTCTTGTAGACTTCTGGTGGAAAAATAAAATAGCGCAGAAACTTAGAAAGCAATTTATTAATTTTCTCAAGAAATTAAATATAGAGTTATCATTTGACATAGAAACCCCATTGCTGGCATGATCAAGAGAAATGAAAACAAAAACTTGAACACAAATGTCCATGGCTGGAATTTTCATAGTAGCAATAAGGTAAAATGAATTTAAAATGTCCATTCATTAGTGATTTGCTAAAATATATGTGGTATATCCATACAATGGAATATCTTTAAAAGGAATGAAATAATACATGCTACAATTTGGATGACCTTGAATACATTATACATTAAAGATACCAGTCACAAATGACTACATACTGATGATTCACTTATGTAGTGTACAAAATAACTCTAGAGAGAAAACAGGAGGCTGAAAGTTGCTTAGAGATGGGAAGCCTGAGGTCATGGAATATAGTAGGTAATTGGTAATTTTTTGAGATATGAAGCTTTTCTAAAATTATCAGTGGTGATAGATTCAAAATAGATCAATATACAAAAAATTTTAAAATATACTTTAAATGAATGACTTGTGTGCTATGTTAATTATATCTCAACAAAATGGCTAGAAACAAAACAAATGACATATATTAGAAAGTATTTAGCTCTTTTTTTTTGTACCAAGAATCAAACTCAGGACCTTGCACTTGCCAGGCAAGTGCTTGTGCCACTGAGCTATATCCTGGCCCATATTTAGCCCTTTGATAGCTGCTGGGAGCCCAGTTTGAATTATCATTGTGCATGACTTTTTCTATTTCAGATCAATTTTGAGTCATTTGGGAGAGTGCCATGCTGATTTTGTCTGAGTCTCTCATATAATTCATTTTAGCTGGAGATTTGACTGATTGGAAGATATAAGGTGAGTTCTCTTACATGTCTGGCCACATTGCCACTGGCTTTTGGCTGAAAAATCTTGCTTTTTCTTTACATGACTTATCTTATGGAGCTAATTTTATTTTCCTTCCCTGGTTGCCTCAGAGGTGTGTTTTAAGAAAACAAACTCAGAAGGTGCAAGATATGTTAAGCCTCACTTGGGAAATTGCATTTTCATTTCTGCCACATTCTATTGATCAAAGAAAGACTCAAGAAAGTGGTGAGAAAAGCTTCAGCCCATACTCAAGAAAACAGGGAGAAAGATTTCACAACTGGGTGTGTGGAAGGGTAGTCACACAGTAATGTAGCTTTGTCTTACTAGGGTAGGAAACAACGAACATTTATCCTTTAATAACTGGACATCTCCAAAAAGGCATCAAACAGAATAACTCTATGATCTAATTTGTGTTTTTAGTGTTGAAGAATAAGAGGAAAATCTGAAGCTAGGCAAAAATGAGTATATTTATAATAATAAAACAATACATTTAGAGATGACAAGGGTTGAAATGAGAAATCTTAAAATATTTGAATCTGATTCAGCATACAGCACATTTCCAAATTATGACTGTATATATATATATATATATATATATATCCATAAGTTGTGAATCACCTGAACAGTACAATAAACCATATCAAGTGAAAATAAGGGAATAGTGAACATAGAATTTGGAATGATGATTTTCCTAGACAAAGGACAGAAGCTGCTATAAAAGTTGTGAGTTTTGTATTGAGTGTTGGGCTCATACTTGCTTATAAAATGAGAAAGGAGAGAGGTGGAGGGTAGTAGGGGAGGGAGGAAGAGAGAGATCATTGATTATAGATCAAAGATGAAAGCAGAGCATGAAATAAGACATATGTACATAATCCATGATGAATACATAGCACTTATCCTTTCAGTGAATCTCTAACAAGATGGACTTGCATGCAGAACTTTCCAAACCTGCTTGATCTTGAATTGTCTGTCCAGATACACACTTGGGGAAGTGCTTAGGAAGGTAACATTCACAGATGAGGAAACTGAATTGCAAAATGTACAACTTTATTTTCTTTCTTATTCCAAGCCTTATGTTTTTTCTTTTATTTTTAAGTGGTTTAAAATAATTTTCTTAGCTAATAAGGATCTGTTATCATTTATTAAAACTGGGTACTTCACAAGGTCCTACAAACATCATTAACACTGAAAAGACTGTATCCTAGTTCCTAGAGATGAGCTGTTTAACATGGTGGTGGAAAGCCCACCATGGCTGCAAAGCTCTGGAAACATGGGTAATGTGTTGATTCTTTAATTTAATTTAAACTCATTTTAATTAAAAATTAAATATTTTCCATTAAATATAACTGTAGTGCTTTGGTATGTTTTATTTAAGCTATTAAAAATTTAGCATCTAAATTGAAATGTTCTGTACATAAAATACACACTAGGTTTTGGAGATTCCATATAAAATACAAAATATCTCACTAGTAATATACTTTATATGTGGAAATGCTAAGTTTTCATATATTGGGACAAATAAACATAAAAATTAGTCTCACCTGTTCTTTCTATTGTTACTGTGAATGCTAGGAAATTTTAAATATTCTGTGTGACTCGTGTAAATTCTATTGAGCAACTCTGCCATAGGATCTTTGTACTTCTCAGATAGAACACAAAGCCAAAGCTTTGAGCACTGCACCCGCCATGTGATCATCAGGAGGAGGAAAACCCCCTTTGATAGCTACCTGGCTTTTAAGTTGTTTCTGGCCTTTGACTATCTTAAGCCTGTGTTGGCATAGCTGGAGGTCTGTAGGTCTTTTCTTACCACTCTGAGTGAGGCTGTGGTGCAGGAAGCCGGAGAGGATCTCTTTCTTCATGGCAGTGTAATCCAGACAGGTAACACTCACTTGTGACTGACTGAGGCCTCTGCTTGACTGCTCTGCTTGACTAAAACGTGGTAGAGATTATTGCTTTGAAGAACCATTCTCTGTCAGTTCTTTTCAGAGGGCAGAATCCTCCTCAGGGTAAATTAAGCCTCCTGTACAAGTACTTTCCTTTATTTGGAGAGTATAATAGCAGTAATTATTTTATTCACTTATAACCATTTTTTATTATCCCCAAATTTACCTATAAACACATCCTTCTGTCTGGAAGTCTTACTACCAGGGAACTTATTTACATATTTTGAGATGAGGAGCACATAAGAGAGTGGACATTTATTTCATTAAACTCTATGCTCTGCTTTTTGATTACATTTTTGACAGGCAGAGTTTATGTGCATAGAATTGTTTTGAACTCTTAAAAACCTATTGGAGGTATGCAGGTTCTTAAGCTGGGTGTTGGGGGCACACTCATGATATCCTTCTGCAGTTTTCCACATGACTGAAATATTTCATGAGGCTTTGTTTTGGCAACAACATTCTACCTGATCTCTGCTTTACGAAGAATGGTAGTTACGCTTGTTGTCACATGGAGCACCTCTGTGTCCTGGCGAGGTTTTGCATATATTTATGTGTGAAGATAAACTCTAAATTGGTTGGATTTTTCCATAAATATTCCCATTATTTTTGCTCCAGAGAAATAATTCTATTCCAAAAAGAGAAGGAAAGAGGGTTTGCTAAATTTTTCCTGTTAACTCAATATTTCTTATTAATATGGTGGTACAGAATTTAAAAATTCTCATGGAAACATTTTTAGAATACTAGTCTATGTGCAGATTCTTTGATAAGAGAAAGAACAAGAAGGAAACATTCACGGGCTCTTGCCCCAAACACTGTGTTTTGTTTTATTTTGTTTTGTTTTGTTTTGCCTTGCTTGTTCCCTTTGGAAATGGATATGATGTATTGCTTCCTTTTTCTCTTTCAGCTTTCTGATTTAATTTCTTCCCACCCCTTCCATCCTTATAAAATTGCTTTCAAATGGCATATTCCAGTTTCAGTGACCGAACAGGACTGCCATAGATCCACAGGGGGCAAGGGCTGAGTAGCATTTTAAAGTCATATGTAGGATGGCTGATCCTGCATTAGCATTGTGCTGAGAGCTCATTTATGGTTGCCTCAGTGCTTAGTGTTTTATTCAGAAGGTTGGAGGTGAGGCCCAAGTATCTGCATTTCTAACTTGTGCTTGAGATTGGTGCTGTTAGATCACTCTTTGAGAATCTGATTAGTGAGTCAGGAGGTCAGTGCTCTTTCAGGGCCTTACCCGCTTTATTTAATTGAAGAAATGCTTACAAAGCACTTTCACTGTGTCAGACAATGATGTCACTTTATATCCTAGCAGGCCTGCAAGTGCCACCATCCTTAGCCCCACTTTACAGTTGAGGACACTGAGAAGGACAGATATACTAACTGGCTCAAGGCCACAAGGTGAGTGAGCAGTAGGAAACCTCCAGGTTTTGGCTTTTCAGTGCTGTGTTCTGTCTTCTTGCTGAGTTGTAATGGAACACATTTGGTGCAGTAGGTGAACTGGAAAAGAATTAATTCATTTAACAAGAAAAATACAGAAAAGAAATTGGAAATATTGGAAATATTTTTATTAAATCATACAAGAATAGAGAATTTCAACTGTACAAGATGGCAGAAAAATATTAGAGGCTTAGAAAAGGAAATCAGGCAATCATGCAAAGACATGACAAGAGGAAGTTTATGGAAGGATTTGTGAATGAGGAATTTGGCTCAATTTGCATAGTTTGGTGATGTTGAGTGACAAATTAACCTGCAAAATACTGGAAAACCAAGTCAAAAAGTTCCTTGGGTGCATTGTAAAGTTTAACTCTATTTTTTCTTATTGCATGAAACGGAACTCAGGGCCTAGATATCAAGCCATAAGAGCTCTTAATGAGCTCAGAGAAGAATGTAATTTAAAGAACACGCAGCCTGCAGTTAAGCAGCACCAAGAATGTTGATGTTAAAATTTATACTCCTTACTCAAGGAAGACCTGAGCTGTGGAAAAAGCTAGACACAATTTCTGTTTTAGAATAAAAAATAAATCATTCCTTTCAAAAGTGTCCACACTAGAATTTATTAAAATATTGCAATAGATTTTTATCCTGTACTCCTGGTTTTGTTTTTTCCCACCCTTGTTCCCCATGGTGGCTAGAGTTAGGCTGAAAATAGACAGTGGAGCCCTGTCAAGAGCTGGTTAATGTATTCACTTTGTTCTTCTACAGAGAGACACTAATGGGACAATTACGGTCTTCCTGACCATCCAACAAGCTAAGGGCAGTTGACTCTCCTACATCCTTCAAAGCCATTCATTTATTTAATTATTTACTTAATAAACATTTTTATTCAACATACATTTGTCTAACTCCTAGTTTAGTCACGTGATGACACATATCATGACTCTTTTGAGAAACAAAGAGGACATTACTAATAATTACTTGTATCATCTATCCATTGCTATGAATAAAGTAGCTCCATGCTCAGAGGTTTAGAGTAGGTGTTATCATTTCTCATGATTCTGTGCTCACTAGCCTTGATTGTGTTGTTCTCACTTGGTCTTTCATAAACCTCTTGCTGGTATGGTATTATCTGAAGGCTTGATTGAACTACCTGTCCCGGATACCCCCTCATATGGCTGGAGGTTTGTGCTGACTGTCATCCGCATGCTCAGCTGAGTTGTCAACTTGGAGATCTGTGTACGACCTCTTCACGAGTTTATAGTTTACCATGGGCATGGTGCTGGATTCTGAGGGAAGATGTAAACAAGTTTTCAGGAGGACATAACTAGAAATTCCAAATCCTCCCAAGGTGATACTTGGAACTGACTCAGTATCATATGCCCAAAATTCTACTGGCCAAGAAGAATCATAGGACAGTCTGGTGCCAAGGGAGTGAGTGAATGGACCTAACTCTTGGTGGGAATGGAGGTTCTGGTGGTCTTTTCAGAGAGAAGACACCTCAGTTACCAAGAAAAGAGATGCAGCCCAGGACTGTCCAACCTCAGACTTATAGTTCTTATCTGTAAAATAAGGGTAATAAAAATAAAAACCTCACTGGATAATTTATTAAGGATTAAATGAAATAGTTCATATAAAACCAGAAACCTTGCATCTGCACAGATTGTCACTTGATGGGTTCTGGCTAAGTAGTAATTTCAGGTTGGTCACATTATGCTCCATCTTCATTGCTTCTACTGTGGTTTACATTGTGGTGATTTGTCACTTGATAGTTACAGAAGTTTTTGGACCAGTTTTCCGGCCTTCGTGGTCCACTCCCTTCCACCTATCCTTCAGACAACCAGCAGTATGTCTTTACACAGCATGGTTTTCACGCTTCTCCTCCTCTGTTCTACCACCTCCAGCATATCCCAACTCTGTGGAGATCTAGATTGCACCATCTACTTATTTGAAAACTTGTGCATTAAACAAACTGATCAAGTCACAGAGTACACAAGGTACACTCAATGCCTGTGTACTCAGTGTCTCATCCTCCCAGGTTTGTGTGAAAGCTGACGGTGCCCTGTCCTTCATCTGTCCCTATTGTACCCATACACCCCATAGAGAACTTTCTGAGCAGCATTATGGTCACTGGGATACATGGATGTTTCAAGGAATGGAGGGAGGAAAGGAAAGGGAGAGAAAATATGGTGGGATACTTCTGAAACATTAACTATTTTTTCTGTCACTATTTGTCTTTAAGGGAAGTTGTTCACTAAGTAACTCAGACAAAGAAAGTGACAGCACTGAGATGGTTTGGAGATTCAACATTCTAAGTAGAAAGAATTTGAGGCACAAACAGTAAATCTTGAATGCGCAAAGAGAGAAGAAAGCTTCCATCATGGGGTCAGATATTACTCAGGAGATGGGGTGGGTATGGGAACAATTTCCACAGGCTTTGTAAAGGGGGAAGAGGCACAGACAAGGCACGCATGGGCAGGGGACTGTTCAGCCTCAAACAAGGGGACCACAGACCAGAATTGGAGGCTCCTGACTGGAGGAATATGATTACCTCCCAGTGCATCTCAGACTCTCTCAAGTGAGCACCATTTTCGCCCCAACCTGAAGGACTGTGCTGTCATTTTCCAGGCATTGCCTGTGAACTACCCAGCATGGCTGAGTCCCAGTCCTCCTTCAGACCTTTGCATCAGTCTTGCCTTATTTGCCCTAGGAAGCAACTACACTCCTTGTACTTGGATTTTCTTTTGCCCACAAGAGAAAGGGTGGGCCCTGATGTCAATGGAGTGGATATGTAGAAGAACATATCTATAGTTATGCTTTGGTGGGGGCTGAGCAGATTCAACTTGTGAAAGCTCAAGTTCAAACAAGGGCCAGTCTCATCATGGAAACAGCATGACTTTTGTCAATAATAACTCATAAATATTAGTGGAACAAATATCTATCTGTGAAGGCCACAGACAGCATTGTTTGGAACTCTATACAAGATATTGTGTTTCCTCCATTTATTTGTGCAAGTGGTCCTTTATTAATATTGGTATAGACTTACAAACATTTATTTTATGCTTTTGTTTACAATCCAATACTAGGTTATTTACTTTGTTGTTCAGACCATTTTAACTTTTACTATTAGAAGCTACTTCAATTGGCTTCTGTGTCCCTTTGCCCTGTCCCCATTGCTTTTGTTGTTAGTTTGAGCACTTCTTTAGTTTCTGACAAGATGCTCCATGCTCATAGTGTGTGTTTTCTCCCTCAAACCTAGAATAAGCCATTTCTTTAAAGAGCCTTTGTTCTGCTTTTATTGCAGAGCAGTGTTAGGAATCAAATCTTGGCACTGAGTGGACTTTGTGACTTACGTAGGAAGGGGAGCTCTTCCCAGAAGACTTCTATTTCTTTATGATCAAATGGTGGGAAAAAATTTATTTAGCCTCATCGCTGCCAGGGATAGGGGAGAGTCTAGTTGAGTTATATGCTAATGAACGAGCCCTAAAAAGTGTCACTGTAAGGGAGGCCAATAATTCATGTGCACGTTTGCAAACAAAACTGCAGTAAACACATCCCTTGCTTATTTAGAAATTTAGATAACCCCATCATTGCAAAATTTTATGTTCCTTTTCATCTCTATCAGTAGAGGCTATTAACTGACATAATATATGTGTATTTGAATTTCATCTATTTATAGTAATAATAATAATAATATCTAATGTTCGTGAAGTGATTATGTTAAGGAAAAGACTGTTTTAGTGTTTTGGAGGTGTTATGAGATATGATTATTGAAAAGA
This sequence comes from Chinchilla lanigera, assembly GCF_000276665.1. Classification (NCBI taxonomy): domain Eukaryota; kingdom Metazoa; phylum Chordata; class Mammalia; order Rodentia; family Chinchillidae; genus Chinchilla; species Chinchilla lanigera. The sequence continues at coordinate 1,023,219 of NW_004955461.1, forward strand.
CCAAACCCTAAAAAAATCTTCTAAGGTAGACACCCTTATTTTCATTAGATGAGGTCACTGAGGTTTAGAAATCTTAGTGACTTGCCTTAGTCAAATGACTAACAAGTAAGGGACCTGAAATTTGAATCCACAGAAATTTTCTCAGGAAACTCTGCATCAACTTTTCTGCCAAGGTCCTGGTCACTTTTAAGGGAAGATATGGCGTATAACGCATTGTGTCTGCACAATTCATTTAAAGACACATTGCCAGATACTCATCTGGGACACCTAAGCACAGTGATACGCTAATGAACGAGCCCTAAAAAGTGTCACTGTAAGGGAGGCCAATAATTCATGTGCATGTTTGCAAGCACAATGAATTTTGTGCTCCACAAAACTGATGTTCATTTTAGATCTTATGTTATGGGATAAATTGTGTCCCTGTTTTCCAAATTCCTAAGTTGAGACCCTAAGTTCCAGTACCTCAGAATATGACCATGTTTGGAGATAGGTCCTTTAAAGAGATGATTTGCTTAAAATGATGTCAGTAAGGGGACCTAATGTGACATGACTGGTGTCCTTGTGAGAATAAGTTGAATGTGGACACTAAGCATGGATGTGTACAGAGGAAAGATTGTATGAGGACAAAATAACCTGCAGGTCAAGGAAAAAACTCAAAAGTCAAACTGAACCACACCTTGATCAAGGACTTCCAGACTCCAGAACTTGAAAAACTAAATTTTCCCATTGAAGCTACCCAGACAGTGGTATTTTTTATGGCAGCTCTAGCAACCCAACATATTAGAATTGATTTCTCTCAGTGAGATGCAGCCAGATGTTGTTTGCATGTGAGGCAGGTTCTCCGAGTGATTTATTTATGAGAACGATGGAAACTCAGGACTTAACTCCAGCGGTGCATGCCACAGCAATTCACTGGCAACAGAAACTGGTAGAGAATCTGATACAAATTGGCTAGTGAACAAAGAAAAGGTTACACCTCTCACAAAATCCCTAAAAGAAGCCAAGAATGTGACAAGAACAAAAAATTTTAATTAGGCTATTTAGAAAAAGAAATTACTAGATTAAAGAGGAGTACAGCATATTTCATATGGGGCTTTTGCTTAGGACTTCCCTAATGTTGACAGAACCTCTCTGCTCTTGTATTATGGGGCTCAGGACTAACTGAGAGCAAAATCCTGTGGGTACTGCACCTTACGAGCCTTGTGGATCACCATGATGCTGTATGTGGGTGGAAGCAAGCATGCTCTTCCTGACTGACAGCTGAGTTTGAGTCCTGGCTTCATTGTGTGTTATTCTGGGTCAGATATGAAATAACTTGGTATCTCAGTTTCTCTATCTGTAAAATGGGATGGTAATAGTTTTTATCATGGAGGAGACTATGAGCGTTATAGGAGACAGCATTTTCTAAATGTCTGGCATAGTAGTCATCCATATTAATTTCATGATAGATTTTGTTCATAAAATATATTAATTTATTTATAGTGAAAGAAGCACTGAATCAGTTTGTTTAGCTTTTGCTTGAAGGTCCCAACTTAGTCATGGATATCACTATTTCCCAGTTTTCGATTTGTAGTTCAGTCTCCTAAGCCAGCATGGAATGACCTCTAATTGCCTTTCGAACTTATCTCGTTCCCACAGTAACACACACTCAGGGGTCCTGGGAATCTAAACCACTTTCTTTTTTTTTTTTTTTAATAAAAGGAGGAAAATATTAACAGACAATCGACATTTTACAAAATAGCAAAGGAACAGTACAGACAGTACAGAGTTACAAACAGAGTGGTAGGGAATTAACAATGCTTGTTGTATTACATATTGATATCTTCAAAGTGGTTTCTCATGAAAACAGATATAGACATACAACCCTATCTCTATTCAATCCTCATTTGTCTTCATAGAATTTCATGTTAACTTTCTTCTCTGCTTCAAATGTTTTACTTCCTGCCCTTATTCTTGCAGTTTCACTTCTCTGAACTCATTCATGATGACCCATCTCTGTATCATCCTGATCGTTTATCCCTGACCTTCTCGGTCAGCTCTATCTCTGCCATGCTTCCATGGAAGCCTGAACACTTCTCCATAACGATGCTTTCACAAGCATTATACAGCTTTGCTATTTCTCTATGAATATCCCCATGATTCTGACCCCCACACACTATTTTACATGAATCTTTGATGTCAAGTTCCTATCCAAAAAACTATTTATGTATACTTAAATAAATAAGCATGTATGAAAATAAATGAACATTAAAATTTCCCTTCTCTCTGAGCAAAAGCAAGACAGAGCTGAGCTTAATACCTAGATGCGCTTTATTTTATTTTTGTTGTCTAGACGTGACAATGTATCTTCATGCAACTAGTGTGAAGAAGAAGGGCTGTTGCATTAGTTTTCTAGGGCAGCTATAACACAGTACTACAAACTGGGTGGCTTACAACAGCAAAAATTTATCCTATCACTGATCAGGACACAGGGCTCGCAGGCTTGATTCCTTCTGCTGGGGAGAGGGAGACTTTGTTCCAGCTTCTCTTAGTTTCTGGTGGTCAACAGCAGTGCTTGGCAGTCAGCGGCTGGTGGTTGCATTGCCCTGGTTATTGTCATTATCTTCACTTGGCAGTCTCTTGTATGTGTGTGTATGCTTATGTCTTTTTGTGTCCTCTTTATTCTTATGAGATAATCGGTCATTAGATTTAGAGTCCACTTCAAACACTGACCAGTGTCATCTTGAGATCCTTAATTACATCTGTAAAAACACTATTTCCAAATTAGGTCACAGTGAAAGGTTCTGCATGTACACAAAGTCTTGAGGGACACTATTCAATCCACCACAGGTGTCCTATAACATATAATACACAACAGGGCTCCAAATATGCTGTATGTGAAAGAGATCTTGATCTCAGAATCAGCAGGTGTGTCAAAAACTGACTGTGTGATTTTCAGTAATTTAGTTAAATTCTCTGAGTTTCAGTTACACTGCCAGCAAAATAACATATTTAAGCCAGGATCTCAAATTTGAAAGAATCTTGAGTCAAACACATCATTCCTCTACTACAGTGCATATATGTCACCCACATCTGATTATCTCTAAAGCCCCTTATTAAATATTATTTTCTATGAGCTTTTAAATTCATAAATAATACCCTAAGTAAAATGTTTCTCAGTCACTTTTCTTGCATTGTATCTAAAGATAAACCTCCGGATCTAATATTTTAGCATACCTGTATTTTATCTCTAACAGCATTCTATTTTCATAAAACACTTTTGGGAGTGAATGACACTAAAAATTACTTCAAAAACTACACTGTGACAGCAAGCAAAAATTGTAACTGTTCTGGGTAAATCAGGGTATAAGTTCATATTATCCATTTCTTTAAAAACTGTTCTTGGATACAGATTCAGTACAATCCTAATTAAAATACCATTAGTGTACCTCACAGATCTAGAGAAAACTTTTCTGAAATTCATCTGGAACAAGAAGAAACCAAGAAAACCAAAAGCAATCCTGGGCAACGAAGACAAAGCAAGATGTATCACAATCCCTGATTTGAAATTATGCTACAAAGCTACTGTGATAAAATCAGCATGGTGTTGGCAAATAAACAGACCTGAATATCAGTGGAACAGATTAGAAGATGCAGCCACAACAACAAACACACTTAGAGACTTTATCTTTGACAAAGGGGCCAACATGTTCACTAGAAGGAAGATAGCCTCTTTAATAAATGGTGCTGGAAAAACTGCTTTCCATATGCTGAAGACTAAAACTAGACCTATGTCTATCACCATACACCAAACTAAAGTCAAAATGACTTAAAGATCTAAATATTAAAATAGAAACACTAGATCTACTGGAAGAGAAAGTAGGTAGAAATCTTGAAGGCATAAGTGTAGGTGGAGAGTTCAACAAAAACCAAACTGCATGAGAAATACTTTAAAGAATCAACAACTGGGCTCTCATCTTATGGAGAAGATTTGCACATCAAAAGAAATCACCAACAGGGTGCAAAGAAAATCCACAAAATAGAAAAGTTTTTTGGCCAACTGTCCCTCAGACAAAGGACTCCTGTCTAGAACATATAACGAATTTTAAAAAATCGGGCCTCCAAAATACAAAGACCCAATCCAAAAATGGGCATCTGAGATGAATACACACTTCTCAGATGAAGAAATATAAATGGCAAATAAATATATAAGAAAATGTTCAATATCATTAGTTATTTGAGAAATGCAAATTAAAACTGCTGAGATTCCATCTCACTCCAGAGAGAATGGCTGTCATCAAGACATCAACCAATAATAAATGCTGGAGGGGCTGTGAGGAAAAAGGAACCCTTCTCCATTGTTGGTGGGAGTGTAGACTGGTGCAATCATTGTGGAAATGAGTCTGAAGATTCCTCAGTAAACTAGGATTAGAGGTCCCATTCAACCCAGGTATTACCCTGCTGGGTATTTGTCCAGAAGAACAGAAGACATTATACCACAGAAATATATGATCACCCATGTTTATAGCAGCACAATTTGTAACAGCTAAATCTTGGAAACAATCCAAATGTCTTTCAACTGAGGAATGAATAAAAAAGATGCAGTATTTTTATACAATAAAGTATTACTCAGCTATAATGAAAGATAAACTTGAGGCTTTTATAGGTAAATGGATGCAACACTCATAAGTGAAATAAATCAGACTCACATGTGTAAACATTGTATTGCCTCCCTTGTATAAGAACCTAAAAGAGTACATAATTTCTGAAAACTACAATAGATATTATGAAAGGGAAAGGAACTGCTCAGATAGGAGGGAACAACTGGGATGGAGGAAAAGAGAATAAAGAAAGAAAGAAGGAAGAATATATATAATATATATGTATGTATATATAATTAGTTAAAATAATTGTACTACTAATTTCTATAAGTTTATTGAAAGTAACTGTTAATGTGTAATTGTTTGATCAATCTTAAATGACTATATCTGGTTTTCTGAGTAACCACTTTGGAGATGACAATATGTAATATAAAAACCACTGTTTATTTCCTATCCCCTTGTTTTGAGATTCTGTATCACTTTGATTGTTTTTATGTTGTTTTGTTTATGCTTTTATTTTGATATTTTGTTTTTGTATTTTCTCTGTAAAACTAAAAAAGGAAAAAATATATATGTATATACAAGGATAGCTGGGATAAGTGTATTGCTAATGTCTATTGGTTTATTGAAAGCAGCAATTAATGCTTAAATTTTTTTTCTTGACCAATTTTGCATACTTATATCTGGTAACTGGAACAACTAATTTGAAGACAGCAATATGCAATATAACAAGCATTGTTGAATTCTAATTTTTTATTACTCATTATTGTCTTTAATTGTTTGATCAATCTTGCATTCTTACAACAACCATTGTTAATTCCTATCATCTTGTTTTGAAATTCTGTATCATTTTTATTGTTTTTGTATTGTTTTGTTATTTCTTCATTGTTGTTATTTTGTTATTTTTTCTCTTTAAAATAAAAAAAATTGTTCTTGATTTTCAATTGATGCCAAACTTCAAATATTTAAATATTAAACTTTAAATATTTAACAATAACCATAGATCATAAATGGCAAGATCTGGGCTCAGGACAAAAATTACCAATTAACTACAGGGGCATTTTGGGTTGTTGCTAAATTTATAACTAACTTTCATGGTATAGCATCTTGATTCAGTGGTCCAGGTCGCCATAACCAAGGATAAGAGTTGATTGACAAAATGGAAACTCCTTACATGTCTGATGTAGAGAACTACCATATTTTTCCAACTTGTAGGGTTATTTATTAAACACTGAATTCTTCATTTATAAGCATGAAATTCTAATAGTTAGGATTTCACACATTTAATAGTATGGTATGTGGTAGCTGGAGTCAGCCAACCAGAAGTTTCACAAAACATATTTTAGAAATAAAAACCCAAGAGAATTGCTTTTTCTCTGTAGGTAAGGAATGATTCGATAATTGTTATTTTTCTGTGTTTTTTTTTATTAGAATTTTTACTTCCCAAGAGAGTTGAAGGAAGAATTAAGCCGACCACTACAATAATTCAGTTTTCTAATTGAATTAGAACTGAGAGCAAGCACCAACATTTAAGATAGAATTGATTTTATGTTTAGTGCTTTTGGGGAAGAGTTCAGCTATGATTCCCATTTCATTTATCCATTTTGTTGGGGGCAATAGTCTAACCGTGCATAGGAAGGAAGACACTACTGAGAAAGAAGGCAGGAGGCCCAGTCTAAGCTCCTGGGCCATACTCCAGCTAGGGCTTCTTCTGGGTCAAACTAAAAAGTGCCTGCAGACATGAAAATCTTTGTCTAAAGGATGCTTTCAGCAGAATATAATTGATTGTCTAGGGCTACCTTTAGCAAAGAAATCTGGAATATATGGATTTATCGGGAGTACTTGCTTAGAAGAAGCTAGGTAAACTAGGCTAGGAAACTCTCAAGAGCATAAGATGGAGATACTCAGGTGTTGATAACATGATCATATATCTTACTGAGCAAGCACCTTAGTTAGCTGGAGGTCTTGGGCCTCTTCCTTAAGCATTTGTTTGTTGTTATTACCTGTGTCCTTGAAAATACCAATCAATCCTGGTGGTGGATAAGATGTCTGATTCCTGTGAGTCTCATTAGACAGCGATCTTCAGTGTGCTCAGTTCTTTTCTGGGAAAAGTAGATATTCTCCTCTAAATGTAATTTCTGACTTAGCTGGTTCTGGATAGTTCCCTGGGTGGCCTTACATTGATCTATTTTTCTCCATTTTTTTGCTTATATTCTCAAAAATAACTGTAGGCTGTACTGGGAAAGCAATATCTGAGATAAGAGGGAAAATAATGCAAGAGCCCAAATTTGGTTCCATTTCTCCCCAGAACTGAATGTTTAATGCTTTGGCCCAGTTATTCATGTGATCCTGAGGTTTATAACACAAGGAGGGTTGCTATGCATGGTCCCCATCTGTGGTGCAAGTGAGGAATATGCAGATGAAACTCCATCCTCCATAGCAGCATTCTTTAGTTCACATTAAATCGTCCCTCCCATTGTCCCTTATTGCCTCATGTAATACTGTGTACCTGGATGTTCTCTCTTATACAAGTTGTTAAGCAGTGTATTGCAAACTTGCTTCAGAGTTGACATTTCCAAGGAGAACTCCTGTGAAAAAGAGAGACTACGGCCTCATTGTATCTTTCTTCCTGTGGTAGAAGGTGGTACAACATCAGCCTGGACAGACTCAAAAAGGCTGCCCAGTTGGTCCACGGCACATGCAAGCAGTGGGGTAGCTGTCAACACTTGTCAGTGATGTTTAGGGATTCTTGAGCATATGGAGTACACTTCTTCAACTCACTTGTTCAAGATTGCAATCTAAAATAGCCTGCAGCTTTCCACTTCTGTTCCAAATAAAAAGAACAAAAAAGATATATAGTATATAAATTTATAATCTATATAGCTATATATAAATCTGCAAATGCCACATATGTGCATCTATAATCATACTGCACATACAGGGTTCATCCTATGGACAAGAAACTGAGAAGCCATGAAAGAAATGGGAGTAAAGACTAAATCACAGCTAAAAACACTATAGGAGGTCTGACAATAAAATTGATGTTGGCAGCAAAAATCCTCCACACTTGAGATTGACCTACATTCAGAGTAGGAATCAATTCAAAGACATCTAACAAAGTGATTCATTGGTTTTGCTGGTATACGTAACTCCATACCTAACCAACTATCAATGTATCCATACCTTGATGTCAGATTTCAGGTGGATGCAGAGGATATGGGAGCTTGGGTTAGATATAAAAGACAATTGGCTAGGTTCCTGTGAGCGAAGATGTGGCTGGCTATTCTCAAAAAGCATAGCATTCTCAGGAAAGCCAAATTCAGCAGCAAAACACATGGTTATTTCTAGGGGGACACTGCAGCGATGCATCAGAAACCTGGACAGAAAACCTTATATCCCCAAAGAAACACACAACCTGGAATCACTAACTATCTGAGAAGAGCCAACACTAGAGGAAGAGGATAATAGAGGAAGCACTAGTCTTGGGTAGTCCTCAAGTATGTTTCCCAACAGCTAGACTTCTAAGACTGATGCCCAAATAGAATTTGAGAGAATGGACAGTCATCTCAAAGTACCTTAGATCACACTTTTGTCCTTTCATTTGTCACTCATGTACTTGGCTGGCAACCAAGGAGACAAATAAAGCCAAAACAAAACAGCACAGAACCGTGCAGCACTGACATCCCTGTCCAACCTGGCCGACATAATGAACAAGAACACTGTGACAAGAGATTGAACTCACTAAGACTTTCTTTGGTTCTGATTGTAAAATTGGGATACTTGCTATCAAGGTCACGAGGACCATGTTTTCCCCAATGTATGTGGTGATTCTCAAATGGGCCAAAATGAATTGCATGCCTGAGAATTATAAATGTATGCAAAGATGTTTTCTTTCCCTTTACACTGGAAGGAAAGAAAATTTGTGAAGGGAGTTACCAACCCCAAAATGTCAGGTATAAATAATGCTTCCCAACTCTTGAGAATAAGAATTCTAGGCCAGAAAACAATTATAACGACAGGAACTGCCTTGCTGAAATGGAATTCAACGTTTTCTAGCCAAGAAAGGAAACTCCTTTATTGGAGTAACAGGGTGGGAAGAAGCATCCCTAAGTGTTTTATTAACTGTCACATAAATGAAAATATTTTTGAAAACATAAATATAATTATCAAAACTATTAGGAAACATGCAGATATAGAGCATAAACTACATCTTATGGCTAAAGGACAGCAAAACCCAAGACTTCAGGTTTTTTAACTTTATAATTTAAATTCTTGGTTGCTTCTATATTGTTTAATTTTGGGAAGTTTATCTAACTTTCCAGAACTTTTATCCTCCACATTAACGCAGAAAAGATAGTACAGACTCAAGATGGCTTCTTAAATTAATTATGTAAATACATACTTATTTTAGAAAGTAAGATACACATAATATAAATGAAAATCTACAAAAATTCAAACTTTTTCACATTTTCTTGTCAAAATCTTCATGTCAATAATCCAACATTAATATACTAGTTTCTTGCTTAGCTAGGAAATTTGAGAGGTGTTTTTCAATCAAATTTGATGTGGCAATGGGAAATATAGAGTTGACTGTTCAAGAGGTAGTGGGACATCTAGTAAACTGGGTGAAGAGAGAGAGAGAGAGAGAGAGAGAGAGAGAGAGAGAGAGAGAGAGAGAGAGAGAGAGAGAAAGAGAGGGTTAGACCCGGGTCCAGTAGTAATCCGAAGTGTATTATCACTATAACCACATACTATTCATCCTGTTCCCTTAATAATGTTTCATTGTGAAGGAAAAGAAAGAGGAAAGAGGGAAGCAGAAAGAGAACAAGAAATAAAATTGTATGTTGAAATCCTGAGATGTGTATGATTTCCCGTGGGGTAATTCCAAATGTCTATTATCTTACCAGCAAAACAGGCCTATGAGTGGGAAAACATTTACTGCTATGCTACCCTTTTTAATACAAGAATTGAGGCCAATGATCTTTAAATATCTTTGCAAGCCTGCCCACCTCCTGGATATTAGAGTTGTTTTAAATCAGGATTTATGTTACCAAGTCTTTTCTCCTTCTGCCAAACTGCACTTTCTCTCCAGATTAAAGATAAAAACATCAGGCTTTTTAGTATTACACTCAGGGTGCCCAACATTTTGTGGTATCTGGATTATAATGAAGAACTAGGCAATCAGTACTCTGAGAGACCCTGGCTCCCTCACACAATGCCCCTCCTCTTCACCCTCACCTTTTACTCATTTGACAATTGGTATGTTCTGCTTGTTTCTCCCAACATTACAAATCCCTTTCAGTGATCATTATGTTAAGCAAATCAGGTGCAGAAAAACAATTTTCCCACTCAGTTTTGGAAACCAATAAGCCAGTCTTGTAGAAGAATCGAATACGATAGTGGTCACTTTAGACTGGGAAGGGGAGGGAGGAAAGGCAGAAAGAAACTCAGCAAAGGGCACCAAAATCTGTTAAATATATGAGCTTTATTTCTTCTTAATACAGTAGTGTAAATGCTGAGCAAAACTACATGTGGCATATATCAAAATGACTAGAAATGTTCATGATTTCCATTACATGACAATATCTAATGGTTGAACAGATTTAAATGTATAGTATCTTAATTTGATTAATATATACTTCATACTCACATTGAAGTACTATTGTGTGCCCCATAAAAACATGCAATTTTAACAAAGAAAAAACGTCACCTCATACTTTGCAGCAGAATTATGATGAAATGATGCTTCACCCATGGTCCAGTAGAATTCTTTTCAATGTCCCTTATCCTCTGAAAACTCTGTCCCTCTGTGGTATGTCCAAAATTTAGGAGCCTGAGATTGTGATAGGTTTGTAGGTATGGAATCTCAGCACCAAAGCAGGAATGTACAGTCACTTTGTGTTTTTGAGCGAACAATGCCATTCCTTCTTAACTTCAGACTTCCAACTCAGCCAGAATCAGTCTTTCAATTCCTTTCCTCTGTCAGTTTTATCTTTCTCCAAAGAGGACAAGGATCTCTTTAGAAAATACAGAAGCTAATTGGTTTTCCCCACAGACTAAAATTACCTGGACTAGCTCATGAGTCAATGTTTTGAGTGGGAGAGAAAGATAATAACCAAGACCACTGGGTTATAATAAAACAAAGAAATTGAGTGAAAAGAATACCTTGCATGTAGAAATGTGGAATAACCTTCTAAATGAGGTTGACAGCACCTTTTTTCTGGAGTCAAAATAAAGAGAACAAATCCCTGAAGAGGTCTCTGTAAAAGGCAGTCCCATCTTGCCTCGCTGATGGATGTGTTGACCTTGCTGGTTCCCTGGCCTTCTAATTTCTGTAGTTTCAAGAGCTCATATTCCCAGTTGCCTCACTGAAACAGAGGGAGGTGTCTCTAATGACATTACCAAAGTGAGCTATGCCAACTTTTCAAAGTGTAGGAAGACTAGACATTTATTAACTGAAAGAAACTGGGGATGTGTATATGTGTGACTGCAATGTGTCAGCTTAAATTTGAGCCTAAAGATCAGACACTGAATCTTCGTGCTGTGACAGGAAGTCCCTTCAGACATGTGCGAGTTCAGTGTATGTTTAAAAAAAGAGTAATGTGATTCTGATATCAGTGCTCACAGTTTCAAATTTCACTGGAAGAGGAATTCACTAAAATCTCAATCTCATAGCTTGCTTTTGGTATCATCTTTACTATCACCAAGTATGCTAATAACATTAATAGGGCATCCTATTTTGAATTTAAAGGAAATACGCATGCTGAATTTCTACACTGTGTATTAAACTTTTAAAAAATATTCTACACATTATATATGGTGATATATACTTTCTCTGGGGAGAGGGTTGAAGTTTGTGGTATGTGATCCTGGGTCTGATATGGGAAGAGTTTTCCAATCTGAGTGGTAGGAGTTATATTAATCTATGTTCAACCAAGATGAAAACCAGCTGTGTGATTTTAGGCACACCATTTTACCTTTACTGATCTCAGACTCTTGATTTGCAAACTTTGGGCTCCCCCCTCTAACAGACTGCTGTAGGTGAAAGAATGGGCTCTAGAGATGTCTGTGTCCTAGAAGGGAGACTGTTAGAGAAGAGAAAGGGGTGTGAAGGGAGAGAAAGAGCAGAGAGGAAGGGAGGTCTAGGGAGTTAAATGATCAAAATGTGCTATATGCATGTAAAATATGCTAAAATGAAACCCACTATTCTGAATTTATAATATACACTAAAAGAAACATGCCTATACCTGAAGATCCGAAATCTGTGAGTATTAGTTTATATAGAAAATTAATAAGGATTCAACAGCAGTGTAATTGTTAATCAGCTGACCTAAAGTTGCAGAGACAATCATGGGTTGCCCAGATGTTCCCCATGCAACCACAAAGGTTCTTTTAAACAGAAGAGGAGCAGAAGAGAGAGAGAAAGAAACAGAGAGATGTCATTGCGTCTGTGCTCTGCTTGACTGTGCTGCCTTTGAAGGTGGAAGAAATGGCCACAAGTCAAGGAATGTAAGCACTGACAGACCTGGAAAAGACAAGAGGACAGGTTCTCCCTATGGCTTTACAAGGGACCCAGTATTTTCAACTCTGTAATTTTAGTTTAGGCTTCTCATTTTATGCTTCTGTCCCCCAGAACTATGACAAATCCATGTTGTTTTAAGCCATTAAATTTGAAAGACTTTCTGATCAATGAAGACATTACATAAATATTTACATAGTGCCACAAACATGGTAGATGACATTTATCAACTTCCAAATGTTGAATGACTTTTACATTCTTACAATAAACCTGACATGATCAAAACTTTTTAAAAATTTTGTTCAAAACTTTTATACTATTATTCATAAATCAACTGGTCTTTAGTTTCCTTGGTTCAACACCTTTTTTCCTTTACCTTGGCATGAATATTATTCTGGACCTGTACAACAGATTATATTTCTATACTTTTGGATAGGTTAAGGAGTACTAAAATAGTCTGCCTGTGAAAATGCTGAGCCCACTGCTTATTTATTTTTCTGCAAGAATTCTTAGGCAAAAATTCTCAATTTCAACATTCTCAATTTCTTTCTGTAATACTTGGTCTATAGGGTCAATGTTGGTAAATCATAACTCTTAGAATGAATACTTTATTTATATTTAAGGTGTCCAGCATGATAGGATGACTTAAATGCATGGTACAATGGTGAAGATAGTGCAGCAAGTGAATGCGCCCATCAGTGTGATGGTTAGCGTTCAGGATCTACCGCACTGAGTTGAGGTATTCCCGGGAAGTTGGTAAATTGTAACTTTTGGTTGTGACTGTGAGTGCGTTTAGTGTATGTGTCAGCAAACTAAATGGTGGAGACCTACCCCAATTGTAGGTGCACACCATCCAATCAGCTCGTGAACCCGATGGCATGGGAAAGTTGATGGAGGGGAACTCTCTGGTTCTTCCTTCTGGAGTCAGGCAGGTTTGCTCCTACTGATGCTCTTGACATCAAATTCTAGGTGTTTTTGGCTTTGATTACTGGGACTTGCACCAGAATTTCCAGAAGTCCCAGAGAAAGTCTCATATTCTGGTCATTTTTCTCTACAGAAAACTGACCAATACAATTATGTCAATAGTTATCTGCCCTATTTTTTTCTCCCTATGTGATAAAAGCAACTATTAGTCATTTAATTAAAATCCTGATTACAATACATTATTGTTAACTATTGCCCTAATGTACATGGGGTCTCTAGACTTGCTCACCCTGTGTATCTCTTATGCTATACATTTTGAACTACATCTCCCTGTGCCTGCCCAACCCAGGTAAGGCACATTTTTCCAAAGATATTATCCATTTGATTTAACTGTGCAAATTTGTGTAACATTTGTGTAAAATTTGTACAAATTTGTGTAACATTGTGTAACATCAAATTTGTGTAACATTGGACAGAGTAATTTCTTGATATAGATTCTTAGGTTCTGCTCTTTCATGGATATTTTTATTTGTCATTTCCTATATTAGTATTTGGAATACTCTCATTTTACTTGAAATAGGTAGTGGTTCCATAATAATTAATTTTAGAAAGTCCACAACTTTGTTTTATACTTTGAAGTTTGTTCTAAATTCCTTAGTACACACTATGTTTTAAAACGTATTTCATTTTTTTTTTAATGTTATTGTGAAGAGTGTGGTTTTCCTAATTTCTCTCTGAGTATATGTTATTTGTGTACAAGAATGTGACTGTTTTTTGAATGTTGATTTTGTATGCAACTATACAACTGAATTTGATGTTAAATATAGAAGGCTTTTGGTGGAGTTTTGGGGTCTTCTATGTAGAATATCATGTCATCTGAAAACAATGATAATTTAACTTCTTCCTTTCCTATACTTATTCCTTTTATTTCGTTCTCTTGTCTAATTGCTGTGGTTAATGTTTTCAAACTTACATTGAAAAGGAGTGATGATAGTGGGCATCCTTGCCGTGCTCCTGAGTTTGGAGTAAAAGCTTTTAGTTTTTCTGTTCATTGAGTATGATTGGGGGTGTTGGTTTGTCATAGATGGCTTTTAGCAGGTTGAGATAAAGACAATCTATTTCAATTTTCTGTAAGATTTTTACCATGAGTGGGTGCTGGACTTTATCAAATGCTCTTCTGCATCTATTGAGATGATCATGTGATTTTTGTCTTTAGCTCTGTTAATAGTATGTATTACATTTATTGATTTGTATATGTTAAACCAAAAGGAAATATATGAATTTCTCCTACTTAAGGTGTGGGAGAGCTTCAGTAGATGAATGTAGATTCCACCTTAGCAACTGTGCCAGAAGCAGAGAAGAAACAGTTCCATGAGTGTGGGAATGAGAAAGGTCTCCAACCAGAATCCTTACAATCTGTATATCTCTTCTTTTGACAAACAGCGACATGTAGTAGCTTTGAAAACCTCATCTCATTTGTGTAAAAATAGAGTGGGGCTCATGTAAAGGCTGTATAAAGATAATAAGAGAATGAGAACAGAACCCTGAAGATGAAGAAAATCAGATAGGTATCTGAAAATTATCTATTACAGGACTCAGAGCTAAATCTTAGGATCCTTTAGGAACCCTTAGTGTAGATATGGAGAGAAAGATATAGACAGGTGCATGATGCTACTAAGAGAGAGCAGGATGACTGGGAGCTGGAAAAGCAGGCATGGCAAAAAGAATTGTACAGACACAAAGTAGGACCATGGGAAATGCAACAGAAGTGAGGTTATGTACACTCATAGAGAAAGACATAGCTGGTCTTAAAGTATGCAACACCAGATCAGCAATGTGGGGGACAAAATGATAAGCTTTCACCAAATATTAAAAGGCAAAAGAATTAAAAAAGGACATTCAATTTTGGGGACTAAGTTGGAGATACAATTTGGTAGATGTTCAGAGACACTAATAATTCAAAACTTAATCTTTGAGAGGTGAAAATTTCTCCTGGTATTTAGATCAAAGTTTGGGGTCAAAAGTCCTGCAAAGGTCTACCTACTTTATTGAATTATAAAGTTACAGAGTTTAGGGCTCACTAAGAGATATTAAGATGTATTAAAATATAGAATTATGAAGCCAGTAAAATTTTGTTCAAGAAATTGATGCATAGCACTATGGTGAAGGAATATAATTAAGAATGCAGAAAAGACCACAAATACATGGAAATGTAATATAGGACAGAAGACATATTAAAGTTAATGAGGAAGGAGTAGACCACTTAATACTATTGCTGCAATAATATTTTATCCAAAGTTAAATACATATGATATACCTCATGTGATACACAAAAATAAATTTTGAATGGGTTAAAGGTTTTCATAAACTAAAACTTTTTTACTTCCATAAAGTATAAAGTAAAACTTTGAAAAGTTTTGAAAACTTTGAAAAGTTATATTATGACCTTGGGAAGGAAATAACACTTTGAACAAGGACCTGAATAATGAAAAAGATTGGGTATATTGACTATGTTAAAATTTTGTACTTACTTACAGGAAGAGACATCATAAAAATAATAGACAATAGACATGGAGAATGTGTTACTAACACATATAACTGATGAAGATAATTTTGTCCAGAATAAAAAGCAGAATAATTTTCTAGCTACAAGGAAAAAGGCAATTAAAATGGGTAAAATATATGTATAAGTAATTGTATGTATAGGTAAAATGTATGTATAAGAAAGTCAAAACTTTAATGGCCAATGAACAACTGAAATGATGTCCAACCTCCCTCTGAACTATGGAAGTAAAAGTAACACTCATAGCACCATCTACTTTACATGCAACAGAATGGCCAAACTGAAAACTGACAAACCGCATTAAATTAGCAGGGATAGAATTGGTAGCTCCAGTCGATTTTGGAAGAATTTGGCAATTTCTAGTGAAGTTGAAGTCTTGTAAATTCAAGCCTATGACTTTTGTAACTCCACTGTGAAGTTTGCAGGGTGGAGAAGTTCATACAAATATAATTTCATACATCATGTTAAGTGAAATAAATCAGACACAAGCTTAAATGTCCCATAGCTTCTCTTATACAAGAAACCCAAAGTGTAAGTAAATTAGAGAGCAAATTATAGAAAGAAAGATAGTAAGAAATATGGAGATAAATCTTTTGCAAAAGGGAACGGAGGAAGAGATGGAGGGAGAGGGGAGGGACAGAAGGGAAAGGAAATTGGGAAAAACAAGTTAGACGTGCTAGCACAGATACTCTGAATATGATCTTATATACTCCAAATATGTACTGCTAATAACAAAACATTTTAAAAACTTCAAAGTACTGATGATTGTAGAAGCAAGAATTTAGAAAGTACTTAAAAAGTCTATTCATAGGAGAATGACTAAATTACCACTCTTAAATTATTTAAATGAAGATACACATGGCAACATAGTAACCTCAAAAACACATTTTAAATCAAATTTAAAAGCTTCTGCACAGCAAAGGAAAAAACAACAGTGAGGAGACAACTTACAGAATGGAAAAAAAATTTTTTAGCTACTCCTTGGAAAGAGAACTAATATTTAGAACGTATAAAGAAATAAAAAAGATTTATATCTCCCAAAATAAAAGACCCAGTGAAAAAAGCACACATAAAATAGACATTTTTCTATTCTTTTCTAAGACATACAAATGGCCAATAAATATAGGAAAAAATTGTCCAACATCTGCAGCCATTAGAGAAATGCAAATTAAAACAATACTGAGATTTCATCTTCCCCAGTAAAGAATGACTTTCATTAAGAAATCAAACAACAAGTGCTGATGAGGCTGTGGTGAAAAGGATCCCTCCTACATTGTTGGTGGAAATGTAAAATAGTACAATCATTATGAAAATCAGAATGGAGACTTCTCAAATAACTAAAAATAGAAATTCCATTCAACCCAGGTATTTCCCTTCCAAGTAACTTCCCCAAAGATTTAAGGACATCATATTACAACAATATATGCATGCCTATTGTCCTAATAGCATAATTCATAATAGCTAACTTTTCAAAGTGATTTATATTATATGTCCTTTGATGAATGGATAAAGAAAGTGTATCTGTGCATAGAGGAATATTACTCAGGTATAAAGAAGGAAAAATGGAGGCAGTTGTATGAAAACATAATGCTAACTGAAATGAATCAGACACACAAACTTAAATACCATCTGTTTTCTCTAATACAAGAAACTCAAAGTAGAAATAAGTAAAGAGCAAAATAAAACACTGATGAAAGGAAAGTGGGAAACCAGTCTTTTCCAAATGGGAAGGGTACCAAGAGTCTGGGGGTGAGGGAAAAAGATGTGAAAAGATTTAAAATGGGCTATGTACTTGCATCAGTTACCACAATGAATGTAATCACTATATGTAACAAACATGAACTGAAAAAAATGGAGGAGGGGATACAGATAATGAAGGAGGGGGAAAGAAGAGGGAAGGGGGAGGAGAAGGGGAATGAAAAGAATGTTTAAAAATATGTGAAATAAGCAAGTTGTAGAAGAGTCTGTCAAATATATCATTTTCACAAAGCTTAAAACCTAAACAGTACAGTTTAAGTACACTTAACTTACTACTTAAAGTGTGTACACTTTAAGTACATACACACATTTAGCATATATACACTCACAGCTTTTAAAGGTAAGGAAATATAAACACCAAATTTGGGATAGATGTCAACTTTGATGGTCATTGAGAAACCTTTGTTGATTTTGACAACACTTCACATCATAAGCTGGGGAAACTGGCACTTTGGGAATCTTATTATTTATACCATTGCAAGCACTAGATATTTAATATACTAATACATGAGACTATTAATAATTAATAATTCCAATTTACAACTCCAGATTATTTTTACAAACGTTATGAAATATACAGTGTTGTACACAGGATAATGGTAAGAGTGAATAAAATGTACTGATCTCCATAACATCCTTTAACAACAAATTATAACATTTCTTTTGCCAAGAGAAATAGAACTTAAGAAATGATTTTGAAAAAAATAGTAATTTTCATATGTATAATTACAAAAATAATGCATATGAACTTTTGAAAATACCAGGAAGATAAAAAAAATTCCACTCTGCTCTTATGGAAAATTACATAAAAGAGCAAGGATGCAGGAAAACAAGAAACTACAGAAGACAGTAATTGAAGCAACATCACCCATGGCAGCTGAAACAGAAGATACCTTAGCTGGTGCATCCACTACCTGAACTGTTTTGACTTAATATTTTTTTCTGGTAGTATCCTAATCTCAAAATATGTAGTAATGAATATAGTGTAGTTTGAAAATTTCCCTTAGAAAAAGTTCTATTTTACATAAAACTAGTCTTTCCAATCAACTAGGGAGTGAATTAGATACATGTTATTGCTGATTCTAGTTTTATTTGAATATAGGGTAAAACATTCTAAAACAATATTAGAAAAAACAGAACATCAATGACCTTATCCATTTTTACAACAAAAACAGAAGTTCAAATGCACACTGATACTCCTCAAAGATGTAGTTTTAGTAGCATGTACTAATGCTAAATGACATGTTAAATAGAATGTGCTGGAAAAATCACTTATCAGAATGATAGTTTGACAAACAATAAAATGTGGTGGTTAATATTGTTAGCTCTGGAGTGTTTGAATCTTAGCTCTGGTATTTACACATTTTTACTCTTGGTTAAGGTGCTGGACTCATCTGTGCCTAGTTTGTTCATGTGTAAAACAGGAAAAAACTAGGTCTCAGATGCAACATGCAAAACACAAACATTGGTGTGGTAACTGAAATTATTGTTTAAGCAAATATGCACATTAAATATATTTCCTCTTATTTTGTAAATACACACTCAGAGAATGCAGGGAATTAGTTACGAAAATGTTACAGAGCAAATTCCTTATCAAATCATTTTATTAACTCAGAAATCATTCATGAACTTCGAGTCATTGGTTATTCCTTGACTGGATAGTAATTATGGTCTTTTATTTAACTGATCTGTCACCAGTCTCTATGAGAGAGACTGAGGGTCCTATTGACGAGATATAGGAATTCCATCAAAACAGTAGATTTCTCATTAAGTTATCAAGTTCTTGCTCCTTAGTACTTTATACTTGCAAATCATGACCAAATATTTATTTAGATGCCAATAGATCTTATACTGCCTGAACCTTGATCTATGCTGGCCATGTTGCTATTAAGGTTGCCTGCCCTGGTACCTGGTCAGATGGCCCTGCCATTCATGAGCATCCCAGGAGCAGCATCTCTGCAGCCGTAGTTTGCTCAGCAGTCACTGAGGTTGTCTTTTTATACCAACCAGCATCATTCTTAGGCTCTGCTCTCATTGGCTCCTTTCTAGCCACCGCTGAAGGACATGTTTTTGTGGCTTGTGGTTTCAATAATTAAGCATTTGCTCATTACCGACCCATATCAAAGGGTTTTAGTATTTCTCTGACTGATCTGGCAGATTTGGTGCATACCACCTGATATAATAAAATATTTCCAAAATCCAACATAAGTATAAAATCTTATAGCATTTTTTAGGATCTTACAGAATCTTTGTAATCTTTATTAAGATTACAAAAATTAGTATATGTAGTATATGTAGAGCTCAGAACAGTGCCTTACGTAAAGCAAACAGACAACATTAACTGTTACTATAAGACAAATTGCAGGGCTGGGGATTTAGCTCAGCGGCAAAGTGCCTGCCTGGCAAGCGCAAGGTCTTGAGTTCGATTCCTGGTACCGGAGAAAACCAAAAAAAAAAAGACAAATTGCTCATCATTTTCAGAATGTAAAAGAAGCCACAAGTTCTCAATAGAAACACAACTTCCCATTACTGTGAAATTCTTACTGTTGCTACAAAGTTTTTGGTCGAATTCCAGTTTGTACTTTTGGAGTATTTCTAGTTAGTCATACATTATATTTGTTTTATGAGATTTATCATATTTTCAATATGGGAAATAGTCAATGTTAGAGATGTGTGTTTTAAAAAATCTTTTAATTGTTAGGTACAATGATGAGTCCTGGCTTTGCATGGTGGCCATTACTACATCATCAATAATCATTCACGCCTTAAGACCTATTATAATCGCCACTATTCTATTATTAGAGTATCAGTCATAGGATAATTTTTGGTGTAGAAAACAAGAAAATGACTTCATTTCTTTAGTAAATGACAAAGTTTGAATAAAGTTTAAAACAAAATCCAACCATAGTTTGTTTAGAAAATACTTAAAAATGTAAAGAAAAAGCAATTTTTAAATGACGAGAAAATGTGAACTGATAAGACAAATAAGAATGTTAACAAAAGGCATTACATTCAGTAAAAAGTAGTCATTTCTTTTTCCATATTCTCTTTCTGTCAACACCTTTCCTGTGTTAACTGTAAAAAGAGACTTCTGTCTTCTGTTCACCTTTCTATTTACTCTTCTACCAAAGAGATGAATGACTTATTCATGTTATCAGTAGAGTCTCAAAAACAGGTCTCTGTCTCTCTTTCTCCTCTCTCTTTCTGTCTCTTTCTATGGCCTCATTTCTTTCGTTTCTCAAGTATAATGGACTGGCTTCTCTGGGTGCTGATTACATGCAGGAAGCCTAAGTGTCTGACGAATTTAAACATGTGATTGAACAAGGCAGTCTCCATCCTTTCAGTTCCTATTTCTTCAATTCAGAGGGAAGGGAGGAGTCAGACATTTGCCTCAGGGATGCCTTATCTACCACAGTCCAGTTTTCCTGGGAAACAGTAGAGTTGTATAACACTTGTTTCATTTGGAATAATTGACTCACTCATTCCCTCAATAAATATTTATATATATATGTATTTCATATATGATTGCATACTTTAGTAAACATTTCTACTCCTATGCTGTTATAGATTCTACACCTTTCTGTTTTGTCTAAAACCATGAAAAAAGAAAAGTGAGTAGAGGAATTCATATAGGTAGAAAGATTAAAAAGCAATTATGCAATCTTTCATGATCAAACAAAGTCCAGAAATCTAGAAATCAAGATGAATTTCTTTCATATGATTAGTTCATATAGCTCATAGGGATTATCACATTTCCTGGTGAAAGGTGAAACGTATTTCCTCTACCATTTGCAGCAAGGTGTTATGGATCAGATTGTGCCTCCCTCTAGAATTCATGGTAAGCCCTTGTTTTTCAGTGTGATAAAATTTGAAGAGGGAACTTTGGGGAGACAGGTACAGATGAGGACATGAAGTGTAGATGAGGACCCCTCATGATTTTATTAGCACCCTTATATAAAGAGGAAGAAACTCTAGATCTTTGTCTGCCTTGTGTGGGTACAATTAGAACATGGCCATGCACAGAGCCTGGAAGAGAGACACGAACAGGAGCACCTGATCTTGGACTTTCAACCTGCAGAAGCGTGAGGAGAAAACACCTGCTGTTTAAATACCCTAGCATTGCTATTTTGTGATAGTAGTACTTACACAGTAATACACAAGACAAGAATGTCCATGCCCTTAATTTCAATTTACTGTTAATTTGGAAGTTTTAACAAATACAGTGAAACAAGAAAAAAAAAATAAACAGCATTAATATTGGAAAAAAGATATACATTTGATTCTACTCAAAGAAAAATGGATTTGGACAGCATATATTATATGCTTGTATATATAATATACAAATAAATTTACAAACTACTTCAAGTGAACAATAATTTTAGTAATAAATAATGATTGGATATAAAATTGATATACAAAAAATCGCATGTTTATAAACTAACAGCAAAAAGGGCTGGGGATTTAGCTCAGTGGCACAGTGCCTGCCTGGCAAGTGCAAGGTCGTGAGTTCTATTCCTGGTACTGGAAAAACAAAAAACCAAAAAACCAAAAAAATAAAAATAAAAAATAAACTAACAGCAAACATTAGGCAATATAATAAAGCATGAAAATAGTATACTATTAAATGTTTAATGATACATTTAATAAAACATCTATAAAACTTCTATACTAAAATATTTAATAAGCTAGAAATATAGCATGTTTATGGGTTGAAGGACTAAGTAATTTTAAAGTGACTATTCTCTATTGGTCTAAAGATTGAATGTAGTCCTACTAGATGTCTCAAAATTGTCTTAAAGATATGGAAATACTGCTTCTGAAATTGACATGGACTTACAATCTAAACAGTCTTGAAAAAGAGCAAGTTTGAAGACATAATAACAAATTGGAAAACTTATATTATGAACAAGATCAAAAGAAAAAAGCTTGGGGTATGCAAACTATCAGATTTTAGGACTTACTGTGATCTTAATCTAATTAAGATTTCCTGATATTGGCATGAAGATAAATCTATGGAAAAAAGTGTATTAGCTATTATTCTCATATTATTTTGTTTTGAAATTTTGTTTTATTTTTTCCATAAAATAAATTGTAAAATATAGAAGATCACACATATAATAAACCAATTATCAACAAAGTGCTAAAGAAGCTCAGCGGGGGAAGAGAGAGGTCATTCCAATAAATGGTACAGAAGCATCTGGCTATTCATACCTAAAAAGGAAGTTTAACATCTTTATCACACCATTTGGAAAAATTAAGACATACATTTAAACATGAATGCTAAAATAATTAAGTTTCTTGAAGAAAATAAGATTTCCTCATGACTTTGATAAATGAGACTTCATCAAATTATGTTTGTTCAAAATATATCATTAAAAATGTAAAATTAGAAGCCAAAGCCCAGGAGAAGATGTAATATCTTAGAGTTAAAAAATATAGAAGCAATTTTAATACAACTCAAAAAAGATATTTATGGTAGAAACATAATCAATGACAAAGAAATATGTACTGCTAACTTTTAAAAGCAGTAATTGATCATGAAGGTGGAAGAGTCAGCAAAATATGTGCATGTGATTATATTTGAGATAAAAATATGTTCAGTGACAGAGTGACTCAGTGATTCATCTTGGAAAGGAGATAACATGTCACTCTGAGAAGAGACCAAATGAAGTAAAAAATAAACAGGATTATAGATCTGAATAAAGTAACTAATGAAGATAAACTAAAGGTATGTAGAGAACTTTCTGTATCAATTAAAATACTCACAAAAGAATCATATGCTAGACCATACATGTATTTTTTAAAGAGAAGGAAACAATAAAAACAATGATATAGAATTTCAAAACAAGGTGATATGAAATTAACAAGGGTTATTATATTGCAAATTGTCATCTTCAAATTAGTTGCTCAGATTACAAAATGTAGGCATACAAATTTGAACAAACAATATAAGCACAAACTGTTCCTCTCAATGAACTAATTAAAATTAGAGGTACAATTATCTTAGCTATCTTGGGTATATATTTTTACTTCCCTTCTTTCTTTTCTCCTTTCTCCCACCCCAGTTTTTCCTTTTGAAGAGTTTCTTTTCTTTCACAATATCTACTGTACATTTTGGATCTTATTCACACTTTTTATTTCTTACACTAGGGTGACAATATGATACCTACACATGAGAGACTGATTTATTTCACTTATGAGTATCATCTCTAGTTGCATCTATTTACCTATAGAAACCTGAAGTTCATCCTTTATAGCTGAGTAATACTCCATTATATAAAAATACTACATCTTTTTCATCCATTAGTCAGCTGATGGGCATATGGGTTCTTTTGAAGATTCAACTATTACAAATTGTACTGCTATAAACATGGGTGCAAATATATCACTGTGGTAGGATGTTTTTCATTCTTCTGGGAAAATACCCAGAAGGGGAATAGCTGGGTGGAATGAGATCTCTAAACCTATTTTTTGAGGAATATTCACAATGATTTCCATAGTAGTTGCAACAGTCTACACTCCCAACAACAGTGGAGAAGGATTCCTTTTCCCCCACAGCCCCTCCAGCATTGTTATGGGTTGATTTCTTGATGATAGCCATTCTTTCTGGGGTAAGATGGAACCTCCCTGTTGTTTTAGTATGCATTTCCTGAATGACTAATTATGTTGAACATTTTTTCATATATTTATTTGCAATTTGTATTTCTTCATTGAAAAGTGTGTATTCATCTCTGATTCTCATTTTTGGATTGAGTCTTTGAATTTGGGGTGTCTGATTTTTTCAGTTATTTATATATTCTGGATAGAAGTCCTTTGTCTAAGCGACATTTGGCTAAAAATTTTCCCAACACGTGGGTTTTATTTTCATTCTTTTGGTGATTTCTTTTGAAGTGCAAAGCTTTTTAATAGGATAACACCTAATTGTTGATTCTTTGAAGTGTTTCCCATGCAGCTTAATTTTTGTTCATGAACTGTCTGCTTATCCCCATATCTTCAAGATTCTTCCTATATTACCTTCCAGTAGATTTAGTGTTTCTGTTTTAAAATTGAGATCTTTGATCCAGTTTAACCTTAATTTAGGGCCTGATGATAGACATGGATCTAGTTTTAGTCTTCATCATGTGAAAAGCCAGTTTTCCAGCACCATTTATTAAAGAGGCTATCTTTCTTCTAGTGAGAATGTTTGGTCTCTTTGTCAAAGACAAGGTGGATGAGAGTGCTTAGAGTTGTGTCTGCATCTGCTAATCTCTTCTACTGGTCTTGAGGTCTGTTTTTCTTTTTCTCCTAATACCATGCTGATTTTATCACAGTATGTTAGCAGTATAATTTCAAATCAGGAATTGTTATGTCTCTTGAATTGTCTTTGTTGCGTGGGATTGCTGTTGCTATTCTAGGTATTTTCTGGTTCCAAATGAATTTTAGGAATGTTTTCTCTATATCTGTGAGGTGTGCTAATGTATTTGATCAATATTGCATTAAATCTGTATAAGAGTTTTGGGAACATGGCCATTTTCATGATTTTGGTTCTTCTTGTCCATGAGCAAGGGATTGATCTGCTTTTTTAGAGTACTGTAATTTTCAATGCAAGTATCTTTCACCTCCTTTGTTAGATTGACTCTTAATTATTTCATATTTTGGATGCCATTTTTAAATTTTTAAAATTTTTCTACTTTAAGAAGACAAAAAAAGAGACAAAAACAATAAAAATGATATAGAATTTCTACATAAGATGATAGGAAATTAACAATGGTTACTATATTGCATATTGTTATCTTCAAAGGAGTTGGTCAGATTTCCAGGTATAGGCATGGAAAATTGATCAAATAATATGAGCACTAATATTTCACTTCAATAAACTAATAGAAATTAATAGTAAAATTATTTTAGCTATCCTGGGGATATGTACATATCTTTTTTCCCTTTCCTTCTTTTCTCTTTTCTCCCATCCCAGTTGTTCTTTCTTTTTGAGTGGTTTCTTTCCATTTCACTATATCTTTTGTACATTTTGTATCTTATTTGCTCTTTCAGTTTCTTACAAATGGCAAATAAGTATATGAAAAAGTGTTCAATGGCATTGGTTATTTGATAAATACAAATTAAACAATACTGAGATTCCATCTCACACCAGAAAGAGTGGCTATGATCAAGAAATCAACCAATAATAAATGCTGGCAAGGCTGTGTGGAAAAAAGTAACTCTTCTCCACTGTTGATGGGAGTGTTGGCTGGTACAGTTACTGTGAAAATAAGTGTGGAGATTTTTCAGAAAACTAAGGTTAGAGATCCCATTTGACTCAACTATTCCACTTCAGTGTATTTTCTCAAAGATATGAAAACATCATACCACAGAGATATGTGTGCACCCATGTTCATAGAAGCATAATTTGTAATAGCTAAATCTTGGAAACAATCCAAATGTCCATCAACTGAGGAAAGGGTAAAAAATTGTGGTATTTGTATAGAATGGGGTTCTACTCAGCTATAAATAAAGATAACCTTGAGGCTTTCATAGGTAAACAGATGCAACTAGAGACCATACTCATAAGTGAAATAAATTAGAATTGCATGTGTAAACATCATATTGTCTTCCTAGTGTAAGAAAATTTCATGTTATTTTGAAGGGCGTTTTAACCCTAATTTCTCTGAGTGAGTTTGGTGTTTGTGTGCAGAAATGCTATTGACTTTTGAGAGTTGACTTTATATCCAGGTACACTACTGAATTTGCTTATTAAGTCTATAATTCTTTTTGTGGAGTATTTGGAGTCTTCTATGTAGAGAATCATGTCATCTGCAACTAATGATAATTTAAATTATTCCTTTCCTACCCTTATTCCTTTTATTTCTCTCATTTGTCTAATTGCTGTGACTAATGTTTCCTGAACAGTTTTGAGTAGGAGTGGTATAGTGGCCATCCTTGTGTTGATGATTTTAGAGTGAAAGCTTTCTGTTTTTAGAGTGGAAGCTTTCAGAATTTGTCCACTGAGTGAGGCTTTAATTTCATCTGTGACCAATTGGTTGTTCAGGAGGATGTTATTTAATTTCAACATATTATGGAATTTTTTCCATATCTTTTGTTATTAATTTCCAAATTGATTATACTGTGGTCAAATAATAAGCATGGGATAATTTCAATTCCTTTGCATTTACTTCAATATGTTCTATTGCCTAGTATATGGTTTATTTTAGAATAAAATGTGCAGTTGAAAAGAACGTGTATTCTGATATTGTTAGGTGGAATACTCTGTAAATATCTACTAGGTCCATTTGTTTACAGCTTTGATTCAGTTCCATTATTTCTTTGCTAATTTTCTGTCTACTTGATCAATCTCTTTGTAACAATGAGTATTAGGGTCCCTCATTACAAATGTGTTATTGCTTGTCTGGTTTTTCATATCTATATATCTATATATCTATATATATAATCTCTTCCTCTTGAAGTTTTTCACTCACAAGTATGTAGTGACCTTCTATGTCTCTTTTCATCATTCTTAGTTTAACTTTCACATTGTCTACAAAGAGGATAGCTAATACTGCTTTTTTCTGGCTTCCTGTTACATGGAATATTGTTTTCCATCCTTTGACTTTTAGTCTATTATTTTCTTTTTGAGTTAAATGTGCTTCTTATGTACAGCATATTGTTAGATATTATTTTTTGATGCATTCTGCCAATCTGTTTCTTTTGATTGGTAAATTGAGGCCTTTTGTATTAATGGTTATTACTGATATGTATTGGATTGTGTCTGTCATGTTATTTTTCTGCAGTTGGTTCTCTTCTTTCCCCTGTGTTTAATTGCTTGCCCTGCCTTATGGATTCTTTCTGATGATATCCTTGTGGTTTCTTGTGGTTTCTTTCTGATGATATCCTTGGAATTGTGGTCATTTTTTGCTCTATCTAGAATATCTTTCAGTATTCTTTGTATACTTGGTTTGGTGGTCATAAATTTATAACTTTGTTTTTTGTCATGGAAGTATTTTATTTTTCCATTAATTTTGAAAGATAGTCTTGCAGTGTTCATCAATCTAGGTTGGAAGTCGTTTTCTTTTAGGGCTTAAAATACTTCACTCCAAGCTCTTGACTTAATGGTTTGTGTTCAGAAGTATGCCATGATTCTAATAGGCTTTCCTTTAGAAATGATCTTTTTTTTTCTCTCACAATGTTTACTATTCTGTTTTTGCACTGAACATCTGGGATCTTGATTATTATATGTCTTTGTGGATTTATTTTGATCATGGCTTTTTGGGTTTCTATATGTCTCACTTATGTGTATGTCAGATTATGTTCCATTGCTTGGGAAATTTTTACTATTATTTTTGCAAATAGTCTTTTTATGTCATTTGTGTTGACTTCTGCTTATCATTAACATCTGTCAGCCTTATAGTGTTTTTCTTTGCATCATCTTTCAGGTTATGGATTGTTTTTTCCTGGTTTCTTGTTATTTTAAAGAGATCTTTCCTTTCAGGATCATTAGCGACAATCCTGTATTCAAGGTCTGAAATTCTATCTTCAGTTTGTTCAAGCAATTTTGCCAGCTTACAATGAAATTTTGAATTTCCTGGATATCTCTTCAAATCTGTTTCATGTGTTCTAATTCTTTCCTATATTGTTCATTCAAAATTTCTGTCATTTTCCTATGCTTTTCTATTTCTTTTATCTATGTCTTCTTTAGACATGAGAAATTTTTTCATTACGGTTGTCAATTTTTTTTTTTACCTGAGAAATTATTTCTGATCTTATTTTCTCTATAGCCTCCTTGACTTGTTTCCTTATTTCAGTTACTATCATTGTATAAATTTCATGTGTGTGTCTTCCACTTTCTTTTAAGTTGATTGCTCCTGGACTTGTTCTGTGTGGGTTGAAGGTCAGAGATTGCATTTTCCTTCTTTGTTTTGTCATTTTCTATTTAAAACATTTATTTTGTTTTCTATGATTATCTTTATGAGATTTTTTTAGTAGGTAGCTGTATTGCTAGTATCAAGGCCTCTCTAGGAAACTTGTGTTATTCAGGAATGTCTCTTCTGTGTAGGAGATTCTTGATTTGTGTCTGTTTCAAGATCATACTTTCCCCATTAATTGAGTGTGGGATGTTGGTTTGGTTCAGTCCCCAATGTTTTGGTGTAGGGCTGTGGTAAGTTTATTATCTCAAAGCTTTCCACTACTGTTAGAGAAGTGAGAACAATTGATTACAACAAATATGAAATCCTAGCTAAAGTAGTATAATTAACAATAATGGTAGCATCAAGCACAACTTAGAAACTGACAAACTGTGGTAACTATTGATTTTGTGCTTTAAACCATAAGAGCAAAGTCTGTAATTATATTACAGGCCTGATGGTAAATTAGGAGTTTGTTTGCAAAATATTTCCCTTTGTTAGAGTGGATTTCCTCTGTGGTGGGAAATTTAGGAAAGATGGTATGTAAGATAAAGATAACTAGAAAGGAAATAGAAGCAAGGCTGGAGGATAAAGGATGTCACTAAAAGTTTGGGAAACTAGAGAAGGGGTGGAAAAGAAAATATTAAGGATTATTTAGGAGATTATCTGAACTTGTTCACTGCATTTAGGGTGTGGTATTAGAAGAAATAAAAAAGAAAAACAATTGAGAAAAAAGAAGATGAAAAGGAAAAGCAAAAGAAAGATCAAAAACAAAGACAAAATAGGATAAAATAAAATGAAAAATATATATAAAAAGGGGACAGTCCATCCACCCCCCAGTTTCTATTCTGTGTGTCTTTGTCCCTAAGCACAATGCTGGTTTACATAACTTACCATGTGCTGGCTCATATTTTGGTCCTTGCCATCTCACTAGTCTCACCTGTTCATTGAGTGAGTCTGCGTCTGGGTCCTCCTGTGTGGCTGTTGCTCCACTGGTGTCTGTGTCCCATGATGTAAGGGGATTGGCCTGCACCTCCAGTGCAGCTAGTTTCAGAGTCCCTGGTACCTTCTGTGCTGGCTGCTGACTCCATGAGGTCCACACGTGTATTTTTAAACAAAAGAGAGAAAGAGATGGACTAATTTTAATCAGTGGGTAATAAATGACAGGAGCAAAAAACTCTTGTGTGGCATTGCTTAATGTGCTGCCTTATAGGTAACAATGATGTGCACATTAACTGCCTAGAGGTACAGTTCAAAAACTGCAAAAATGACTTTGGAAGTTTTTACCATTATCTTTAAACCTGATTTAAACATCACCCAGTATTTATATATATTAAAATATCACATGATCCTCCATTAATATGTACAATTTTCATGTATCAATTCAAATTTAATTAAATCAAAGAATCAGCATTGTACCATTTCTTCACAGAAATATACACAAATAACATAACTTTCATTAAGTCCAAAGCAATAGATTTTTAAATTTCTTGTCAAAACAAGAAAGCCCTTATGAAAAGTACTGATTTAAGGAATATGTATGATAAATTACAGAATATTTAACACTAGATAATAATGAAAATAGTATATAAGTGTTATGTTATTTAATCCACTAGGAAAGTAGACCAAAATCTGAATCAAACACTCAATACACACAGTTAGGAAAAAAAGTGAAAAGTCTTACATTTTCTCACATAGTCTGGATGATTTACAACAAACTTATTTTCAATATACTGTTGAACTCCCAAGAAAATATGGGAAATCCCCAAGAGCTGGAGATACTTTAGGGAGAGAGTTCTGAAATTCAGAGGCAGAACTTGCAAACTGATGTTTGCCTAGGGTCTAAGCCAGTAATATGAATTAAAATCTGGGGTATTCTTGAATGAGAGACTAAGAGAGAAGCCATTAAGATCATGCAAAGTCAGTGGGTTTCTTAGAAGCAGGCCAAAAAAATAACAGATCTTGTGCAGAAGTTGAGAAGCATTGGCAGAGGAGGCCAGAAAAGAGAAATCTGAGCAAAAAATACAATCTCAGGTAAAGTTCAAGTAACTTCAACTTTATCTCAGAGCAGGATCCAAATATTATTATTTAGCTACTTTACATTATTAATATAATGTAATATAATATGCTAAAAGCAATTTATACATATATATTTGTTATGATATATATTTATACTAATGTATTATGAAATTGATGTAAGTTACAATAAGTTACCATGAATTATAGGTTGTTTATTCTGGCTGAAGTAAAGGCTAATTCTTCACTCTATTGCACTTAAGAGCAAATAAGTGTGGGAGAAGGTTGGGGAATAAATTCCTAGGAATTTCTAGTTCTCCATGAAGGTTCCTAGGGCTCAAGGAAGGTCCTCTGAGGAAGATTTTTAGGTCAAAATGGCCTTAACAGAGTGTGGGTAGATCTCAGACACTGCAGGAGTAGGGGAGGGGGAGTACAGAGCTTTGTAAAGCAGGACACTGCTTTGCACTAGAAGAAGTGTAGCTTTGTCAGAGTAACTTTGTAAGGAAGACATCTATCTGCGTGTAAATGGAAGCAGACAGAGAGAACTTTAATGTTTTCCATAGTGTAGCATGGAAATATTTTTAACAATAACCTAAAAGTGTATGAGTAGTGTTCATGGCTGTATTCATACTCTCACGTGGAACTTGGACATAATATCCCGAGGACCAGCTGCAGCAGAGCCCTGTGGGATCTTTTGTTTAAAAATGATTAAGAAATTTTAAATGGTGACAGTAGGCATTAAATCAGGGTACTGTCATTCTGAGTGAGGCCCTGTGTATAATAGTCCATACACTCAGAACATTGGCTCTGATCATCCTCTAAAGAAGGATATCACCAAAACAGTAGAAAAGACATTCATTGTTAATTCCTATCATTTTGTTTTGAGGTCATGTATCATTTTTGTGTTGTTTTGATTTTGTCTTCATTGTTGTTGTTTTGTTAGTTTTTATCTTTAAAATAAAAAAAAGGTGTTCCAAGTTGTAACACACTGAACAAGCAATAGGAGCAAATCGCAAGTTGTCCTGAGAAAAGTGTGCTCAATTCATGGTCTTTAGGGTACCTATAGGCTGAACTGAGACAATTTTCAGTTTACAATAAAGAAGGTATTTACAAGAACATGGAGAAAAATGTCCCTGAGAGAGAAGGCAGTAAAAATTGCAGACAGATGATTTATCCTTCCAAAGACATCAGGTATTAGAATTACCATATACAGAGTAAAATGATACATTTCAAAATATAGAATAAAAGTGTTTAATAGCAATCAGAAAAAATATTTAAAGAATCAAATGAAAATTCTAGAAGTGAAATATATAATTACTGAAATAAAAGATTTCATGAAGTCTCTGTCTATACCTATGCCTTCAGGATTTCTACATATTTTCTCTTCTATTAGATTCAGTATTTCTGTTTTAATATTTAGATCTTTGATCCAATCTGACTTTAGTGCATGGTGATAGACATGGTTCTAGCTTTAGTCTTCATCATGTAGAAAGCCAGTTTTTCCAGCAACATCTATTAAAGAGGCTATCCTTCCAGTGAACATGTTTGACCCCTTTGTCAAAAACAAGATGGCTGAGAGTGTTTAGAGTTGTTTCTGCATCTTTTGATCACTTCCACTGATCCTCAGGTCTATTCTTCTATATTTCATGAAACTTTAACTTCATATTGGCTAAATCTTCAATATTACAGTGATATTTTATGGCATCTTTATTATTAAAAAGCAGTCTAAATAAGTGAGGAGCTCTATATCTAGCAAATAGTCAACTTTAATAACCATACAATAAGGTAGTGTTGTAGTCAGGGTTTACAAGGGAAATGATTTAGTACTGGACACACAATTTATAGGACTATTTTATAATAGTCACCCAAAGCATCAAATATAAAACAGTGTAGGAAATCTGTCCACACACTAAAGACAAAAAGAATCCAGCTGAGGGCCAGGATCCTATGGAAATGTCCTACATGAGTCCAGCTGAAGACCTAGAGCCCAGGATAATGCCCCTCTACAAGTCGAACTGGAGGCCAAGAACCTATGATCATGTATCATGCAGGTCTGTTTCAAGGATCTGTGCTGAGAAGTCCCCAAGGTCAGTGGTGAAAGTTAAAAAGTCTGTGCCAGCAAGATTAAGGATCTGTGCCAGAGGCTGATAGATCTGCTCTGGAGCCAGGAAGTGATACTCAAAGTAAGCACTATAGCTCCCCTGAAAAGTACCACAGCCATCCTCAGCAATAGTGTGGTCCCAAGCTCCTCTGATAACAGTGGAATTCATATCAGGAAAGCCAGCATGACAAGCTTCTCTGGGAGATTGAACTGTGCATCATCTTGCCCCGCTGGAGCTAGGAAGCGGTGCTCAGAGTAAGCCCCCCAAAGTGAACTGCAGCCATCCTCACCAACAACAAGGGCCCGAGCTCCTTTAACGATGAGAACAGCCTCATTCATGTCGGCAAAGCCAGCAAGACAACCTCCTCCAGGAAAACTCAGAGCCCCACTTCTTCTTCTCCAGTTCTGATTTATATTGTTGGCAACAATCCTCAGATGGGGCACCCATACCCAGCACCATGCTGATTCAGTTCGGCTGGGTGTTACAATTTCACTACCAGTTGGCAATCCACCACAGGTAGAGACAATATAATTCACTATATTCATTCATTATATTCTAAAGTTTCAATATTGTAAAATAGATATACCAAAACTTCTTTGCTAAAAGTTAGATATTCAGAAAAATTCAAAAAAACAGACAGGTGAATGAAATCCCAAGTTTCAATACTCCACTAGATCCTTTTTCTTTTAAGATTGAAAATGTAATGAATACTTAAATTTATATTCTGTTTTTTACTGAAGTTATTTTCCAGTCACAAAGTTTTTCATGCCTCTAATATGAGGAACTTTCAGAATTTTCATGAAAATGTTTTCTACTTCCGTATATTGAGAATGTTCATATTTTATCATTATTATAAATAATGATACAGTGTCTGTTTTGCTGACTATAAATCTCAGTCAAAATTGAAACGACTTCCAGTAGGATATTATTTTGATTTTCTTCCTTTTTATATTTTCAAATGATTTTCTTAAGAGTACTAAATAGATGGTATTTTTCTGTTGCTTTATATATTGAACATGGATCTCTATTGCAATGTCATCAGGAAAATAAATTTGCAAGTGGTGAATTTCTGTCATAACCTTTCATCTTTAAAGTTATAATGAAATTTCTCCTGTGTTTTTGGATTTAATAGTTGCTACAATGAAAATAAAACTTAATGTTGGAAATTATGGTAAAGATGTATCATCATATACAGTTTCCATTACAGTATTTTTCTCAGTAATTTCTTTCTGCATATTATGTAGGCTTCTATTTCTCTCATTTGCACTACCTTCTCTTTTGAGAGCTCTTATGTTGGTTATCTGCATCACTGTTTTCAAGATTTGCAAGGTTTATATGGCTTTGAATAATTGTAGTGTAAATTGGAACTCATCTTTAATATCCTTTTAATTATTTCTACTTTACATAGCCAGCTATTCTCCTTCTGAGTGTTTTTCTATAAGAATTAAAAACATTATACCACAGCGATATGTGTGCACCCATGTTTATAGGACCACAATTTGTATTAGTTGAATCTTGGAAACAACCCAAATGCCCATCAACAAAGGAATGGACAGAAAAGATGTCTTTTTATACAATGGAGTACTACTCAAACATAAAGAAGGATAAGCTTGAGAAGTTTAATAGGTAAATGGATGCAACTTGAGACCATATTCATAAGTGAAATCAACCACACACACATGTGTAAACATCATATTGTCTCCTGGGTGTGAGAAACTGAAAGAATAAACAAGGTCTAACATGTACAATAGATACTGTGAAATGGGAAGAAATTGTTTAAAAGGAAAGTGGTACTATGGTAGGTGAAAAGGGAAAGGAATGAAAGGAAAGGAAAGAATGCAAGTTAGTTATACTACTAGTTTCTCATAGTTTATTGAAAAGAAAAGTTTGTGCTAATATTGTTTGAAAAAAATTTTTATGTCCATATTTTCTACTCTGAGTAACTACTTTGAAGATAAGAATACACAATGTATTGACTATTGTTATTTTCCTATGAAATTTTCTTTTTTTCTTACCATAAAATAAAAAACTTAATGGACAAGATGTTTTGCTTCTACATAAGACAGAATAACTTCAGATTAGATCATTCTACCTACAGATAACAGCTACACACTGAACAACATATTACAGTAACTACTCACTGCTGATTTTAGAGGTGCAATGAAACTTGGAGGACAGACGGGAAAGGGTGCATTTCTGGACTTTGCAGCTTTAGCCAGAGTGCAGGCTCTCAGCATGGAATGTGCAGGTGGTTGAAGCTCCAACAGATAGAATGGTTTCATCTTTCTTGCACAAAGAGGAAAGAAACTTGGGTGGTGAACATAAGAACCTAAATGTGAGTGAGTAATCTCTGAAAAAAAGAGGGGCATAGAAGGTGAACTCCAGGCAGAGGTATATGTAAGCACTGCCTCATTCCTGTCCCATCACTGAACCATTCATGTACAGGACAGGAAGCAGTGTAGCTAAGTAGCTACTCTATATGCTGCAAACCACAACACATCATTCAGTTCAGGTGTTGAGAATGAAGGCACCATACAGCTACCCAGTGGATATGAGAAGACATACTACTCACCCAGCGAAGTTTTCCAGGAGAGAGCATTGCAGATTCCCCAAGCAGGTTTAAAAATTCCATGAAGAAGCCTGAATATTAGACTGGTTTGGAGTTCTATGATAGACTGGGGTGAGGGTGGGTGTTTCCATGTACCAGCCAGGTCATAGATGGTTTGCATTACCCACTGGCGGCAAAGGAGAATTAGGTTTCTTGTCAGCTTGTCCAGATCCAGGGCAGAAGGAAACGTACTAGTGTTTACAAGCAAGCTTCCAGTAAACACTAAGATAGCGTCAGATTTTACCACAAATGTTAACAAAAGGTGCAGAATCCTGATTGAGGAGCACTTGGTTGACTGGAGTTTTATAATTGATCAGAGTTTCAATTACAAGCAATTGCAATATACAAAGAAACCCAATGAAAAATTAAAATGTAAATGATAGAAGAACAGGCTTAACACTGCTATGCACAAAAGGCCTAATGGAATTAGGAGGATAATATAAATGCAAAAAATATGAACATTCGTGCCAATACCAGTAAAATTAAAAATGGCATTAATTTCTTTTTTTTAGTTTTTTTAGTTTTTCTCCGGTACCAGGAACCGAACTCACAACCTTGCGCTTGCCAGGCAGGCGCTTTTGCCGCTGAGCTAAATCCCCAGCCCCAAAAATGGCATTAATTTCTAATAACATTGCTTTACATAGCATTTAGTAGAAGCAACTGTCATGTATCAGGAGATTAGAGGTACATTTTGTCATCATTCAAGCTCAAATTGTTGGTTAGAGATCTGACATGACCAATGTCTTTTCTTTGTTGGTGGCATTGGAGATTACACGGAACAACAATTGCAGACAGAAAGGAAACTATGAATTAAAATTGTCTAGATTTCTTTTAACTTTTTTTTCTTTTAAAAATAAACAGAGGAAAACATTAACAGACAGACAACCTTTTACAAAATAGCAAAAGAACAGTACAGACAATATAGAGTTACAATCAAGGTGGTAGGAAATAAACAGTGCTTGTTGTATTACATATTGATATCTTCAAAGTGGTTTTGACATTTCCAAACTCATTCTTTCTATACGGTTTAGTCAAACTGTGAAATAACAACACTCTTAAAACTTGGATAGTGATTTGGGATATTCTCAGTGTTGTGTTCAGAATTGCTCCATAAGGCACCGTTCAACCCTATCTGAAAAGTATGCTGATGTTGACATTTTTCATTATTCTTCCTCCCAGAAAGACAATGGTCTTCGATTGTTGTTCAAAACATTGACTGTAATGGATGTTCCACTGTATAGTTAAGAAAATCTTATGGAGTATTGAAAGATTTCCCCCACACAAGCATGTGCGCGTGCGCGCGAGCGCACACACACACACACACACACACTCACATATACACACTCTGTTTCTCATTAGCTGAATGATATTATGATCCTTTCTCCTCCACTGTTTTTTTCTGTAAAACATGAGAATACTCTCCTTCTGTTTCTCCCCTTGTATTTTCCTTCCATCCTCCTCATCTTCCTCTTCTTCCTCTCTCTCTCCCTTCCTCCCCTCCTCCCTCCCCTATACCATACACATAAATTAACTATTTGAAAATTTTCAACATAGATTTTAAACATTATTACCCCCACACAAAAGATGTTTGTGAGGTAAACACTGATTAGTTCAATTTAACCCTTCCATCATGAATACATATTTTAAAACAATCTGTGATATACAAAAATGTATATAGTTTTTGTGTGTCAGTCATAGATTTAAATTGGAGGAAAGAAAGCAAATTAACTAGGGCTGCTTTCAGTTGTATAGTTCCGAGTTTTTAAAACCCATGTTTTAGTTTTTCTAACTCAGTGAGAAGTCATTATAAGCCTTCTTACTCAGACCCTAAACTTTGTCTGTGTAAAGAAGTCTCAGAATTGGCTGTCAAGCCTCGATTATTCCAAATTCTTAAAGCTTATCTCTACTGTTTTTCACACTAAAGTAATATTTGTGTATTATGAATATTTGAGAAAAACAAAATAAAAACTAATAGCAACAGTGCAATGAGAAACAATAAAGAAAGTCAAAGGAAAAAAGACAAGGGGAGAAATTTTTGCAAAGATGATGGGAGGGAAGGTTTTTCCGGAACACTGACTTCTGAGCAGCCTTAGTAGGAGTGAAGTAGTAACTGTAAGGTTAGAAAACCCAGATGGAAGGAACAGGGTACACGGAAACTCCAAATGAGAGCAGGCTCAGCATGATAGAATCCTGGCCAGGAAGCCAGAGGTTGGAGTGCCGTCATCCAGAGGACTTTGTACTCAGGCTGCTGGGAAGTTACTGAATGATGTGACTCATGCCCTTAAAAGATTATGTTTTCCATGATGGAGAAAAGCCTGGTGGTAGAGTAAGAGTACAAACTGGGTCACCAGGTATTGCAATGGCTTTTGCAATAATAAGGGAGAAAGGCAAAAGAGGAACTGAATAATCAGCCACAATTTTATAGCTGGATTGGATGTGGATTGTGAGAGAAAAAGATGATCAAAATCGGCTGCAATGTTTTGGGAATAGCTATCAGGTTCTCTTTTGCAGAGGTGGAAAAAAATATATGGTTTCAGATGGGTCTGTGAGTTGCTGAGTTTGGGGGACTTGTTAAGGAAGAAACTGCAATATTGAGCAAGCATACAGAAATGAGAAAAAAAATCACAAAGTAAGGTGGATCTAACTTTGGAAGTGATTGGCTTGTTGACATTCTGGATCTGGGTGACAACACCCTGTGGGAGAATAAGTATAGGTAGAGAAGAAGTGCAGGGAATGACCTAGGACACACTGGCATCTAGAGTATGGGAAGGTGAGACAGATCTGATAGAAGAATTGCAAGATAGGAAAATAATGTTAATAGAAAAATTAAAACCAGTTCTACTTTAGAACAGGAACGTTCTTAAAGGGAATTTTTCTAGGGAAAGAACAGAAAGTCAGGAGTCCTAATAAAAGGCAAGTTTCATGGTTGTGTGAGGACCAAAGGACCCTCTATAAAGGATTCTTGGGACCATTACCTCTAAGGATTTTTACTATCAGAAATATAGGAGCTGGGGATTTAGCTCAGTAGGAGCTGGGGATTTAGCTCAGTGGCACAGAGCTTGCCTGGCAAGCGCAAGGTCGTTAGTTCTATGGGGCTGGGGATTTAGCTCAGCGGCAAAAGCGCCTGCCTGGCAAGCGCAAGGTCGTGAGTTCGGTTCCCGGTACCAGAGAAAAACCAAAACAAACAAACAAACAAAAAAAGAAAGAAATATAAGCTGCTCTTTATTGGTTGGTTACCAATTATAAGGGCATACATTTTTTGTAAGCTCTTCATTTCTCATCCCGCTTTGTTTTCACAGCAACTGCTACCTGAGACATGATAAAATTTCACCAGACACTTCATTGGTGAGAAAGTTGAGGTTCAGCAGGTGAAATGGTTTCTCTAAAGTCGCTCCACTAATTCGTGATGGCAACAGTTCTGCAAATAATTTCTCTTGACTATTACTTCTGTGTGCTCTGTGGAAAATTTATTCAAGCATTTGAAATTTATACCCACAGTTTTCTTTATCACAAAGAACAATTTTATACAAAAATTATATAAATAGAGTGACAAGGAAATCTCTTACTTATTCATTCATTCGTTGTAACTATCCATAAAATTATCAAACCATCTAGTGACTAAATATGTAATTTTGAGCACCTACTGCATGTCCAACACCATATTACACAGATATACAAAATGAAAGAGTTGGATTTATCCTTCAAATGATCATTTCTGAGAGGTACTTGCACACTTTTATTTTTTATACAATAATGCTTATTGGTAGCACATGTTTGTTATATTACTGTCTACATTTAGAAATATTTCCAGACTTCATTATGAATTTTAACTTCTTCAGAATAAGAAATAGAGCTTATAAAGATGGAAGTCTGTATTTTATTTTCTCATTTAAAATGACAGAGCTCTTAGGAGAGACCTTTGATATAATTAACCCAACACTGTCATCTCATGTCTGGGAAACTAAAACCTAGAAAAGG
This sequence comes from Chinchilla lanigera, assembly GCF_000276665.1. Lineage (NCBI taxonomy): Eukaryota > Metazoa > Chordata > Mammalia > Rodentia > Chinchillidae > Chinchilla > Chinchilla lanigera. The sequence continues at coordinate 1,062,138 of NW_004955461.1, forward strand.
AAAAACTGATTAGACCGAGCCACATACTTACTAATCCACATCCAGACCTTGATAACTACATTGTTTTCCAGAGCATTTTGCAGAGCCCTAAGTCTTGGCCAAGGTTAATTCTTAGCTGCCAAATGTTTCCAAGAGGTTTGTTTTGGAAATTCCATGAGTTTCTCACCCAAGAATTAACTTTTCCAAGCAGATGGCATCCTTGGCAAGAATGTAGCATCACAATCTAAATTTTGAAATCAAAGAGGAAACTTGCATTTCATTATACAATTCAGATAAGCAGAGCTCACTACTTGAGTTTTGCTTAGATATTCTTATGCTTGGAAGAGTAAAAACATTTAGCTTCTTGATAGTACTACATACTTCCTTGAATGTAGCTGGACCATGAAGCCTTTTATTAATAATATTATATGTCTTATTAATCACATTTGAAAACAGATTACCAGTGTGAAGCAACTAGCAATATATTTTGAGGTGTATTATGGTAATCTCATTATCTTAATTGAAACAACAAATGTTTATATTTTACTTGTACAAAGTGGGCTATGTGCTTGGGCCTCTCTCCAGGGTATCTATTTTCCATATTATAGCTCAGATTCACACTCCGTATTGAGCCACAATGCCACAGTCAATTCAGCTGAGAGGGACGAGCCTGACTTAAGTATCAACAGCTGTTTTCACGTGAAAGCGTTACCCATTACCCTTGTCCACATTTCACTGGCCAAACTAAATCACACAGCCACACCCAGAATTTGAGGGAAACAGAAGTAAATATACCACAGCTACCCTTATATGGAATGTAGCAAACTCTTCAAAGGAACAGTTGATAACATTTGTATTCACATTTGTAGTTCTCTGACAAAAGGTTAATGATTAAGACCCTAAAGGAAAAATCAAATCCACATAATCAACCTGGAAGTAGCTGAGCTTTGACTCTGTCAAGCATGGTGCAAAGTGTTTTCAGGTGTTATTCTATTTAATATAACCCCAACAATAACATAAAAGGTTAGTGTTCTTGTTGTCATTTTATAGAGGAGAAAATAAAAATGTAATTATTTTCCCAATGGCTATAGTAAGGGCTAACAGTGGGTCAATATACATTTGTAAAAGAATGCTACACAAATACCTCTAAATTTTTTTGTTTTGTTTGTTTGCTGTTGTTGTTTTTTTTGTTTTTGAGACAAGGTTTTGCTAGTAGTTCACGCTGGTGCTGAACTCACTATGTAGCCCAAGCCATCCTCTTGCCTCAGCCTCCCTAGTGCTGGGATTACAGGCATTTGCCATCACGCTGTGCTTCAAAATTGTATATTATCATTCTTATATATGTAAAGCTGTCAAGTAAAAAAAACCCAACAGTCACACACAAAAAAGTAGAGACTTGCATTTTATGCCTAAGAAAACGGTTTCTGTCTTTTTAAATAACCCTTTAAAATATTCCAAAATGCTAGAACTGCACAATTCTTAGACTTTTTATGGCATCTAATGTTGTTTTCTCTTTTAATAACTCTTATATTGTCATTACAAATATTTATCACTATTACTTTAAACTGCTATTTATACTACTTTGAGGATAGGAATAATATGCTTTTATCTTGTGCTCCTATCAATAATGAATAAGGTACTTCGCATATAGAAGGTGTTTCCTGAATTTGGTTTTTATGAGATTGTCATTGCAGCTTTTGAAGGGAACAACAGTACAGAAAAGAACATTGTAAAAATATTAAAATGACTGATATGACACATTGGATGAGTCTTTCTTTGTTTTTGCATTATGCACGGCATTTCCTAGAATTTTAAATGTTCTCTGCCTGCATGGTGGTTATTATTTAGTCATGGAAAACATAGAAAGGGAAAATGGGAATTAGGGGGAAATTTTGCCTTGGAAATAGTCAGGTTTAGCCGTGCAGTAGTATTTAATCTTCAGTGTGGTAGATATGAGAACATTCAGGTAAGGATAATACTTCCAGTGGGTGTCAGGCCTGTTAGACAAACTGGCATAAATAACACAGAAGGTTAGTGTTTCACATTAACATTCTTCAAATAAGATTTATTTTAGAGTCTAAAAATTTAGGTAGATGCTACCAAAAGCAACCACAAAACTTGAAGACTTGGAATGTCCTCAAGGAAGGATGATTGGGGGTGACAATTAATTTCCTTGAAGATCACAATGTAAGCATGATGTGTCTTTAGAATTTTGACAACCTGGCTGCTCTGAAAAGGCCCTCAAAGAATTGCTAGCAAATATTTAATCATGCTTCTTAGAATGGGGCTAGCTTTGGAATACCTCATGGGGATAGATTTCTGATTTAGAATAGTTTTTTCTCCCCTCAACCTAGACAATAGAGAGTAATTCAGAGATTGAATATGTGCTAGAGAAAGAATATCTTAGAGTAAGAGACTGTATGTTTCAGATCAGCAAGCCCCAGAACTCTTAAGATGGGGCTTTGTGGGAGGTGATTGGGTCATGGAGGTGCAACAGCTGACCTGCCATCAGAAGGAGGGTCATAGTTAGAGGCTGGTCACTGGGGGTGTGACCTAGAAGGCTGTATCTCCTTCCCTGAATCCCCTCTTCTGTTGCTTCTTCCTGGCCACCATATAAGCAACTTTTCTCTGCCAGACCCTTACATCATCTGTCTCTGCCTTGGAGCCAGCAAAACATGGACTAACTGTGAGCCAAAATAAACTTCTACTTCTTCAAGTTGTGGGTATGAGGTCTTGAGTTCCAGTGACAAGAAAATAACTAAGACAGAGGCCATGAAGGGAAATTATTAGGAAAGGGATCTATCCTAAAGTTTCTCATCTCTGTTTTCTGTTTATTCACGAGATTCCTAGGTGTACTGCAACTTTTCTCCATTTTTCTCTTCTCGAGTCCCGCATGACTAGTTCGTAGGTTGTCTTCTCCTCTGACTTAGGAATCCCCCTCATCTATAAGATTTTACCCAATGCTAAGTGGGAAGTGTCTACTCACTCTTGGCCCCTTGATATTGATGAGCAGTCTCACTAACACAACTGGGGCAGAATCATCACAGAGGAAAGTGCAAGGGAGACAAAGGAGTCTCAAAAAAAGACAACATGAGAGAACTCACACTTCTTATTCCAAAGACATAGTTAAAAAGGTGGTATGATATCAGCATAAGGAGAGGTGTGTGATAAACTCTTTAATTTAAGGTCAAGTGATTTTGGATGAGTATGAAGACAGTTTATTGTGAGATAAATAGACTTTCAACAAATGGTGCTAGAACAATGGACTATTCATATACAAAAAGATAAAGTTATACCTTGTACTTGGCACAAAATCCCCAAATTAACTAAAATGGATCCTGGACTTAGATATAAGCTTATAAAACTCTCTAAAGAAACATAAAAATAAATCTTCATGATCTTGCATTAGGCAATGTCTTTTTAGGTGTAACACCAGAGGATAAGTAATAAAAGAGAAACAGATATGTTAGATTGCATTAAAATGCAGGAAATATTTGAGTATCCAAGGTACCATTATGACAATTTTAAAAACTCATATACGCAAATCATTTATGTGACAACAGAACTGCATCTTGAATATTTGAAAAATTCTTACAACTCAACAATGAAAAAACAAATCGCCATGGAAAATATGGTCAAAATATTTCAGTAGTGAAATATTTCTCCAACAAATATATGTAAATGGCCAATAAGCATGTGAAAAGGTGACTAACATCATCAGTCTTTAGTGAAATGTGAATCACAGTAATGATTTATACAGTTTTCAATTAAGTATCTCAGCATTAGCAATGACCAGCAGAAATTAGAACACATATAAATTGCTGATGGGAATTAAAAGAGGTGCACCTGCTTTGCAAAACAATCTGGCAGTTTCTCAACCTGTGAAATATAGAGGTGTCATACAATCCAGCAACTCTACTTCCAGACGCTTGCTCAAGAAAAATGAAAATACGTGTTCACACAAAGGCATGCACACATACATTTATAGTAAGTATTATTCACAACAACCCCCAAATAAAATAATCCAGTTGTTCATCAACTGAGGAGTGAATAAATAAAATTGCGATGTACCTGTACAGTAGACTATTAGTTTGATTGTAAGAAAGGATGTTCTGATATATGCCATAGCATGACTGATCCTTGAAAACTTCATGCTGAGCAAAAGAATTCATCATAAAATATAATACTACACATATTGTCTGTAGGGGCTGGGGACTTAGCTCAGCGGCAAAAGCACCTGCCTGGCAAGTGCAAGGCCGTGAGTTCGGTTCCCGGTACCGGAGAAAAACCCAAAAAAAAACAAAACAAAACACATATTGTCTGTAATAGCAAGCATCTAAGACTATCCAAATCTATAGACCTACTGAAAGTAGACAACTGGTTGTCAGGGCAGGGTTGTGTGGATGAGAGGCATCAGCAGCTATTACTAATGGAGCCATTTTTGGAGGGTGCTGTTCTAAACTTAGGCAAAAGTGTTTGTAGAGCACTGCACTGCATGAACCCATGCCTTAGCCTCTGGCATAGCTGAGACTTTATGTGTGTGACACCACGCCAGGCTTACTAAATGCTTTTTATTTGCACAGTTTAAATGGGTGAACTATTAAGTGTGTGGGTTATGTCTCAATAGAGCTGTTTATTAAAACAATTTTGATTATTGGCCATTTATTCTTCAGTAATTATGATTAAGGTCCAATTACCTGCTAGGAATTATAAGGGAGAAATATCACAATTTGTTTGCTCATGGGGTTTGGAGAGGGAAGACTAGAAATAAATGTAAATTGACTGTTGTGATAAATACTTAAGAATGATAAATGGTGCCCTGAAAGGGTACAAGCGTCATCTATTAATAGAACTGGCTGTAATGATGGAAATGTTTTAGAGCTGTGCTGTGTACAACAGTAGCTTTAGCCACATGGGACTTAGTGTACATTTGAAGTGCAGGGAGTACACCTGAGTAACTAAATATTTAAATTGATTTATGTAAATTTGAATGATTTAATGCTGGGTAGTATTATGTTCTACTATATGGGATAGAAAAATAAATGATATCTCAGCAAAGTCGTCTTTCATGAAGTGATACTTGGGCAAGTAATATAATATTCCAAACAGGGGAGCACATAGGTGAGTGCCCTGAGATAGAGTGCCCCAGGATATACAGTGAAGCCTGAAGAAGCCATGAGCTTCTGTATCAGAAAGCAGATGTGGCATACATACAAGAGCTGGGCTGGAGATCAGGGTTCACTTGTCTGAACTACACAGAACATCAAAGGCCCATTGCAGATGATGTGCTTGTTGAAAGGATTAGTGAGTTACCTTAAATCTGGGAGTGGCAAAAGATGTTTCTTCTGAAAGCATATGGAGTCCTCTGTATAGAACACGGGTTGTGATGTGCACAAAAAGAGTGGATGCTGGAGATAATACAGAGTGCTGCCCTAGTGCAGAAAAAGGGATGTGGTAGCTAAGTCACAAGAGTGGCTGAGGAGATGAGAAGAAAATGAGACACATAAGATCCAGCTCCTAGCCATGGAGGGCCAGGATGAACAGGAGCCAATGACTTGCTTGGATGCATCTCTTCTATTGTAGCCATACGAGGTGAGATAAAAATTTATGGTGAATTGTTAAATGAAAAATATGCTTATAGTAAAAGACACATTGCCATTTATTCCACTCAGAATATATACTCTTGATGTGAACACACTTATCCCATCATTCCTGCCCCCTTCTGAAGCAGTTCTGGAAGTCCTCTTTCGTCAGTGTCTTTTTCTGGTAGTGTGTTGTCTTAAATCTATTCAAAATGTTCATGGTGATTTCTGTCAAATCAAGATATTATACTGCATTCTTACCCACTTTATCCACTGGGCACCCTACTGCTGGCTCTTATTCAAATGCAAAATGATCATGAAAGGTAAATGTTTTGAATGTATTCAGGACGTGGAGGCAGTCATGACAACACAACTAAAGGCACTCAGGAGAACTTTCACAACTGCTTCAGAAAGTGGCAGGTGTATGGGATAAATGTGTTTGAAGTGAGGGGGATTCATGACAATCTTTCATGGTAATCTTTATAAGTTTGAACATCCACCATATTTTTGATCCCCTGATAGATGTCTGGGATGTCTTAGTTACTCTTTTATTGCTTGAACAAAATATCTGACACCTACAAGTTAAAGAAGAAAAGCTTGATTTTTAGCCCATGGTTTGTAGAAGTTTCAGTCCGTAGTTGGCTAGTTCCGAGGTAGGGTGGCATGGCAGAGGAGAAACAGTCCATGGGATGACAGGCAGGAAGCAGTGAGGCTTTCTGCTTATTCCACTCATGCTATAAGCCTATTGGGTGGTGCCATCAACACCCAGGGTGGGTCATGCCTCTTCTGTAAGTCCATTATCCACACTCAGAACTCTACTAAACCAACCAGGGGCGTAAGCCAGTATCACACACCCATGATACTGTCACCTCCTCAGAGCCCACTATGAGCACAGATGCTTTGCAGGGACAGCTAGACATAAGTCATAACATGGGGCAAACCCTGCAACCTCAATCCAGGCCTCTAAGAAGGCCTGGAGGCAGCCTTCTTAAATGTTTTTATTTTACAGATTTTTATAAGTAGGGTGTCTTATGAAGCACACACTTAGAAACTATGTACTGTATTTGTTTATGTGAATATAGGAGGACATCAAGGAGAGCTTTGTTTTTTATTATGGGAAGAAGTACGTAACGATCTCTTTGCTTATGTGCCAGGGAAAGGTATAAGAACATTTGAGAGTTTTCTTCCTAGGAAACACTTTTTAATTCTTTTAGGAATACAGAACCATGAAATGGAGATAATCCAGTTTTCCCAAGGAGCTTGTGTTAAGGAGGAAGAAAAAGCCCCAAACATCCACTGTTATCAAAATTCAGGGAAACAAGAGTAGACTTCACTGAAAGTAATGGGAAAGCAGCAGGTATATGAGACAAAAGATCCTGAAGAACTAAAGAGATGAAAGCTGAGGGCCAGCCATTGTCACCAGTCAGTGAGGGGAATCTGGGAATTCAGATTCTGAGGTTTGAGTTAGTTTCTATGGATCCTAATCACACTCTCTAAGGGAAAGCTCAGGAAGTTTTTTGACTGTATGTGCTTAGCCTTGTAAAGGAATCTTGGTTAAGACTGTGCAGAACCCTTTGAATTTACCGTGTGTACTATCATGTGCTCTGGAAGATGTCTGGAGCAGCTGCATTCATTGGACTCAGCAGATGTGATGTTTGGAGCAATCCCGAGGAAGTCTTCACTTCTGACCAAGATTTCTCAACTGTGGTACTACTGATATTTGAGACCAGATAATCTTTGCTGTGGAGGCCATCTTATGCATTGTGTGGTGTTTAGCGATGTGCCTGGCATCTACTACTGGGTACAAGTGTCATCACCCCAGTTGTGACCATCAAATCTGCCTGATATTATTGAATGTCTGGGGATTGGGGTCATCTTTGTTGATGGCTACTGTTCCAGCTATTGCTCCTTCCTCAAAGAGAGCTATGGAAAACAAAACAAAACAAAACAAAACAACACAAAAAACAGAAACAAAAACAAAAGTTCAATTTAAAATCTAATACAGGTTTCCATGCCATCAGTGTGGGCTGATGGCGATTTTGCCTGAGAAAAAGTGAGTCTTTGAAACACCAGAAGACACAGAAATGTAAATAACTAATTAGAAAATAATGTAAAAAATATCAGAACAGCACGAATAACTCCATCATAGAGTCATAGAGCCAGGAGTAACTGATTCTGCCTTCAGGGAGAGAAATACGCATAGAACAACTTAGCAGGGAGGTGCAATTTGATTTGGCTTAGAAAGGCTGAGTGAATGAAGAAGGGAAAGGCACTGCAGGAGAAAAGATGAGCCACAGTATGGAGCTGTTCAGACTGCAGAGGGGGTCCGGGGACTGAATAAGGAAACGGGTGGCGAGCAGCGAAGCTGAGAAGGCCTATTATTTGCAGTCTTTATCTAATTCTTGCTTAGGCATAGGATGAAGTGAGTTTCATGCTTTGCTTATCTAACTTCCTTAGCTTTCTGCTGAATGAAAAAATTACCAAAAGTAAAAGGGACCCTTAGGTCTATTTTGTAAAATCAAGAGGCATCCAGAGATCAGCATAAGGGGATTTTTTTCTCTTTGAATTTCTGCCTGACGGCAGCAAGGATTTTTTTCCATTTCCTTTTTCTCTTTCTGATCCTTTGGAAATTTTAAATCCTCTTGAGCAAATGCTTGCTAGGGCCTCAGAGAAATTAATCTTAATTGGTTCTTTCCAATCTGTATTTGTGGGGATGAGTATGTGTGTTCCTCATCCATTCAAATCTGGTATCTTTAATTTGGACAATTATTTAAGTGAATGAAAGTAGATGCATGAAAATTGCCCTCTTGTAAGCAGTAACACTGACATTATTCCAGTATTAAAAATAATGATGGGTTTAGACACCTGTCAGTCAGTGTGGATATCAACAAAGCCTTATTTTAAATTGGCAAGACAGATCTTAACCCTTATTAGTGGGGAAAACAGTAGTTGCTAGGTATTGTAGTGTACTCAGATCTACACACTGATGATTACAATTTTCACATTTTCTGTCTGTCAGTATTATTTGGTGAACACACGCTAAATATCTGACAATGTACTATGCACTGTGAAATACAAAGAAAAAAATACAAGACTTAACCCTAGCCTTGCAGAAAATCACAATATTTGATCTTTGCATAATAATACTGTACATGATATAATGGTACTAATTTTCTAAGAGAAATATGTCAGAATGTATCCAGTTATATTTAGGGTCAAGAAAGAAGTAGTGTTGAGTTGGGGTTAAGATCGTAGACCTTGAAATCCCATGGAGCCCAGATCCAATCTCACTTCTCCACTTATTGCTATACAAGCTGGGCCTTGTTGCTTAAACTTGTCAAGCCTCAGCGCTCACACTTACAATATGAGGATTTCAATATTATCTATCTCAAGGGACTGTGGTCAGAGTAAATTGATAAAATGCATATACAGTGTTCAAATGAGTCCTGTCTTGTAGACCTCCAACCTCAGGCAACAGCTGCAATGGGAGTCACCACTTGGTTAAATTTATGATAATCCACTGTCATTCTTCAAAATTCATCTGTCTTCTGCACAGACTAAATGAGAGAGCTAACTGGGAATGTGGTGAAAATCACCACCCTTGCATTTTTCGAAACCTTCGTGGTGACACTAATCTCTTAAATCCTTCTATGTTTGCAAAGCCATTTCTTCTTTATTAGTTTTCTAGGTAGAGGAAGCTCCCATAATTCCCATTTGACACTTCCCATCATAATAATATTTACACCATAGGTTAGAAAATCAAAGTGGGAATTCTGCCAACTGCTAAGTATGTCTATTCAAAGCATGAATCTTGGAATTTGGGAAATAACCACACAAAATTTTGGGACCTTCGAGACCCACTGTGAGATGCCTGAGCTAAAACTTCATTCATATTTTACTTGAGCTACTCTTTTTTTTTCTCTGTCTTTTTTTTTTTTCCTCAGGTACTGGGAACCGAACTCACAACCTTGCACTTGCCAGGCAGGCGCTTTGCTGCTGAGCTAAATCCCCAGTCCTACTTGAGCTACTCTTGACAGTTGGATCACAGTGAACTTTTGGGTCTCGTAGAATAGGTTCAGAGTCTGTGATCAGTAGTCCCTCAAAGGTCTGATAGTTCCTTTTTCTTTTCTCTAATGCAGTTATTCTGGTAAAAGGCTGTTGTTCCTTTTGGGGAAGGCTTGAAGAAGAGAAAGATTAATGATACATGTACTGGTATCTTCCCTCCAGGACACCAAGTTTTCCCTTCATTCAAGGGGTTTTGATATGCAAAATGTCCCAAGTATCCCAAAATACTTATAATGGATTATAAGTATTTTTTCACAATTTAAATTGGACTCTTGCTTGCTTGACCTAAAACTTTTCTGCTTATACAGCTTGGTAAGAGTTTAACAACCTTCCCATCTATTTCACTTGAAGGAATACCATGATTAACCAGTCAATGCCTTGGGTCTGTATAAGTCAGGGTATTATGGCCAGGACTGATTCTGCTGTCCATTACAGTAGCTACATCCACATTGCCTTTGGCAGTTGAGTGCTGTCTTAGCCTCTGCCACTTCAGTATCCAATTACTTCCAATGCATTTAACTTTCCCAGTTGAGCGGTTGTAAATCTTAGCTTGTAAGAAAAGTGATCATGGAGCTCTTTAAAGATGTGGGAATCAAAAATTGATTTCTCAAAGTGCTAATGAAATATATGTCTTCTGGATCCTCACAGTGAGGGTAAGTGTGTCTTAACTGGAAAATCCACACTAATATTCCAATGTCCCTAAGCCTTTGAAACACTTTTACATTTTAAACCAAATCAGGTAAGGTGTTTTCAATTTGCTCATGGCAGGTTAACTTTGGATCCAGATTTCAGCCAACCAGCCAAACTGTTATAACCATTTTTAACTCCTTGAGTAACATTCATGCAGAATCTCTGGGTACTGAGTCCATATTGATAAATTTGGCCTGGTCCAACTTTATGCCCTCCCACCAGTATCCTGAGCCTTTAATATACATTCCCACACATGATCTCTGTATAAATTAGAAAACTCAAGGAATTCTTATACAATGTAGGTACTTCTTCATGAGCCATACCTGAATCTTATTTTTAGAGGCCTGGATTGTTTGAGTAGAATGTTACTGACACAGAATACAATTAAATAGCACAAAGAGAAGCACTTGGCAAATATCTGGATGAATTTTATTAGAGAGGTAGGCTAGATAAGTCGACCAACAAATCTAAATACAAAATCTTCATTTTTCTTTTCTTTGGGAAAATTGCTATTACAGTGCAAGTGCAAATTAAAAGTGTAGTTTAGTAAAGCAATGTAAAGTTAGGGGACACTGAATTCTCATTTGTTGAGCACTGGGGATGTACTTGACACTCTTCCTAGTCACTCTGCACTTATTAGCCATTCTTCTGACACTATGAAATGCTTATAGGTGACAAGGACTGTGATGTGACCTTGAAGACATGTTTTTTCCGTAAATGATTACAATCTATAAAGGGAGACAGATCAATAGGTGAGCATTCACATTATGATGCAATAAATGGTTATCTAGCCTGGAGTGCAGCATGAAATCACACAGAAGAATCAGGAATGGCTCCCCAATTAAAGGGACTTGCACTGAGTTGGCAGTCAATTTTATTGAAAAGGGCAATTAGATTTTGTATATAAAGAAAAGCATGTGAACAGATACAAGCACTGGAACAGTATGCTATAGCTGATGAGCCAGTTTGGAAAGTTTAAAATGTAGTGAGGATAGCTGGAGATGAGGGTCCAGAGCTCGATGTGGCCCAGATCATGCAGTGTGAACACTGTATCAGTCACTTGCCATCACTGAGACAAAACATCAGAACCTCAAACTGAAAGGAGGAGAGATTTATTTTAGATCACAGTTTCCAGAGGATTCAGTCCATGGTTAGATGGCACCAGGGCAGAAGGGCATGGCAGAGGAAAGCTGCCAGGAAGCAGATGTAAGGGAGTAGCTGTGGACAAGAATCCATTCTTGCAGGTCGTTCCATCAATGGCCCACCTCCACTGACCAGCTTCCACATCCCAGTTGCACACTGACCGATTAACTCATCGGTGGATTAGTCATGACCCAATCGCTTTCCACAAGCCCTCCCTCTGAAGACCTGAGACTTCTGGGAGATATTTTAGTTTAAATCGTGACAAAAGCCTTAGAGGCTTATCCATTTTGAATAATGGGTAAGTACTGATCAATGTTAATCAAGGAAAATATAATCATTTTCGTATTAGAAATAGTCACTTCATAAACAGTATGGGTGATTGTGTTGGTTTGGGGCTTATTTTGCAAGGGGTACAACATAATACAGGACACATACTTCATATGATTATTTATAATAGTCACCCAAAGAACAGTATACAAAAGAGTGCAGGAAATCTGTCCACACACTAAGACCAAGGAATCCAGCTGAGGGCCTGGATCCCACATCAATGTCCTACATGAGTTGAGCTGAATACCCAGAGCTCATAACAATGCCTCCCATGAATCCAACTGGAGGCCCAGAGCCCATGACAATGTCTCATGCAGACCTGTTTCATGGATCTGCTGGGAAGGCCCAAAGGTCAGTGGTGGAATCTACAAAGTCTGTACCAGCAGGAAGAAGGATCTGTGCTAGCAGGCTGAGGGAATCTGTACTGGATCCAGGAAGTGATTCTCAGAAGAACCAGAGCTCCCCCAAAAGGTACCACAGCCATCCTCGACAACAGTGAGGTCCCAAGGTCCTCCGATGATCAGGATGGCTGAGTTCCCATCAGGGAAGCCAATGCAGCAAGCTTTTCCAGGAGGCCGGCAGTGCACCATCTTCCCCTCTGGAACCAGGCAGCTATGCTCAAAGTGAGGACCAGAGCTCTGCAAAGTGAATTGAAACCATTCTCAGTGCCAGCGAGGTCCCTAGCTCCTTGGAGGATGAAAACAGCCAAGTTCATCAGGAAAGCCAGCTCCCCACAGGCTCTCTCAGCTCCCAACAGCCTGCTTCTTCTTCTCCAGGTATGCCTCTTATGCTGCTGGCAACAGTCTTCAGGTGGGCCTCCCACACCCAGCACCACAGTTACTCAGTTCAGCTGGGGGTTATAAGTTGACCACTAGTTATCAATCCACTACAGTGATGGAGAAAGATGAACAGTTCTATTATAATTCTCACAAGAGATAATCCCCAAGTCGTTGGCAGTAGATGAGAAGGTTTAGTTCAAAATAGTGGAGTAGAATTAGATACGAGTAAGAGAAGTGTGGAATATTCCCCACATTGGAAACTGGCACTGCAGATATAAATTCTTTCCAAGGGGAGGTGTAAAGTAAAAGGAGAAGCTTTGGGAGGAAATCCTGTGAGTTCAACTGCACAAGCTGATTTCACAGGGTACGCGCTGAACTAGACCATGGATTTGATTTGTTAGTGAGAGACTTTGATATGGGTAGAGACAGGAAGTGATTTTTCTTCTTTGTTTCTGCTCAGGAGCCTAGAATATTTCTTCTTAAGTTATGCATTTAGTTATGCAGGTGTACTGTCTTAGGCACTTTATTTGTCACTGAGACAAAATACTGGACACTTGCAATTTAAAGGAGGAGAGGTTTATTTTAGTCCATGGTTGGCTGGTTCTAAGGTAGGAGGAACAGTGGCAGGGCAGGACAGAAAAGGGGTGCTCATGGTGTGGCATCCAGGAGGCAGAGAGCCAATGAAGGAGTCAGGAAGAACAAATACCCTTCCAGGTAGCAATCACCTCTTCCAAACAGACCACACCTCCTAACAGCAGGTCAGCTCTAGTGTCCCTATAACTCAGTCCCCTTTCAGAAGCCCCACCTTTGAGCACATGAAGCTTTAGGGGGACAGTTAGATATAAACCATAACATGTACTAAGAGTAGTCACCATCTGCACTGGGGGATGGGTAAAACTGTGCACTTTAAAACTCTCAGCAGAACACTGGAGAGGGCAAGATCAGACTCTCCAAGCTTCTAATTTCAGAAAACCCATTAGCAGGATTGATACCAAAAGGTCACAGCGAGTTACAGATCAGAACCCCTCAGTAGGAGGGAAGGAAGAGTGGTCAAGTAATTTTCCTTCCTGGGTTCACAAAATGTCCTGAGCACTTGGTGGGGGAAATAGTTTTGGCATATTCAGCCAAAGAGGAAAATGATTTCTAAGTGTGTAAGTACCGTATTACCCCCCCAAATAAGACAAGGTAGTATATTAATTTTTGCTCTAAGACTCAATAGGGCTAATTTTCAGGGGATGTCTTATTTTTTCATGTACAACAATCTAAACTTATTAATGTACACAAATCTACATTTACTCAAATATAGCCATGCAGTCATCTTTTGCAGCATCATCCTAACTATCCAAACCCAAAATTCCAGCCTCAATTTCTTGCAACTCCATTCCTACACCATCGTTGGCCCCAATCTCTCATTTCCAGCAATAGAGCTCTTCTTAAACGAGCACTTTCTGTCCATGCAACCTGCTCATATGTATCGTTACAACACAGGACATACTCAGTTATGGAGATTTACATTAGACACAACCATCTCATTTGTTATCAAGTGCACACGTTATTTGTGCTTTGTCTCTGTATTCCAATTGGTCATTTGGCAGTAAGTCATGAGTTCGTCTGTTTACATCGACATTTACCTCTTGTCTGAAGCCCCTTACTTGGGTGTTTGCACATGCTTAGTTATAATTTATATTATCCTTTAAGTGTAATGTCTATAATATTTATTAATATTTAATTACATACTAATATCATTGTTTTATAATTGAATATGTCCATCATGTGTTAAAACAAGTGTGTAAATGTGTCTGGTCGATGATCTTAACTCGGGTTTATTTTTGGCATGGGGTTTATATTACGAGCATCCTGACAAATCATGCTAGAGTTAGGTCTTATTTTGGGGGGATATAGAATGAACTAGATCACCGGAAACTTGAAGCTTGGAATTTGGCAGGTATCCTAATTAGTAAAGACATATAGTAGTAGTGAAAATATGTCCAGAAGAATGAGTAAGACCAATGTTCAAAAGTGGTCCATGTGATCATAATAAAGTCATAGTGTGAGTGAGATAAAAGGACTTTATAATTCTCCTTTTACATCTAGAGCTTCAGAATAAGGATTAGACTTACTTGGGCTGGGTGACCCCACCCTGAATTTTTATGGACAGCATGTGTCCATATACAGATGCATGTGAGGGTTCAAACAATTAGTTAAAAGAGCAAAATAAATGTGATTTTCTCTCTATCTGAAGTTGGTAGAGTAAATCAAACTTTAAGATGGTAGTATCTATAATTCAGTCAAATATTTAGAGGAGAGAATTGGATATATAAGAGACAAATTCTAGAGAGAAGTTACAGTTGAAAATATAAATTTAAGAGTCATCAGTATCAAAATGGTAATTGAGTATCTGTCTTTAGGTCATTAAAGGAAATGTGTTATGAAATGAACATAGTCCCAGAGCCCTGGAACCACTAACATTTAAACAGCTAAAGGACAAGGAGGGGGCCATGATGAAACAGTCAGTGAGGTGTGAGACAGAACAGGATCCTTGAACTATAAAAATCCAAGAAAAGTATTTCTGAAGAGAAGTATTGGTCAAAACTCAAATACCATGCGAAATTTCAATGTGCCTGCAATGAAATAATTTTCTTGAAAGAATCTGTGTCTTCCAGTTGTGAGACAGCAAATGGCTTTTGTAATTTGTATAAATTTGGTTTGGCATTTTGGTGCATTTGAGTTTTGAATAATGTTGATGGGATTTTCATAAGACCTTGATGTTTCCCCAGGTAATGATCTATTAAATATGTCAGGTCTAGGAAACCGGTTGCCTGCTGCAAACTGGACGAGATAAGCTGCACCTGCATGTATCACATGTTACTTACTAATATGGATCAATAGATTTATACAGGACTAATAGCTTCTGAAGGTCAAGACATCTATTATGGTTTAGATCTCAAATGTCTTCCGCAAGCTTTGTGTGTTCGGAAGGTGAATGGATCATGGGGGTGCTGTGCTCTTTGGTGGATCAGTCCAAGATTGCATAGTTATATCTAATGAGGGTCCTATATTAGTTCACAGCACTGGGACAAAATAGGAAATGATAAGTGGATACATGTAGGAGAGGCAGAACTGGATGACTGGGTTTGTTGTATAACAACCACATTTGCATAATTCACCCAGAGAAGAACTCACTAATGGAGAAAAGCATTAATCCATTCATGAAGGTAAAATCTCCCTGACCCATGAATCCCTCACCAGAACCCAACCCGCAGCATTTTCACAACTGAGGAACTGAGCCTCAACATGAGCAAGAACCATTCTTAATGGATGCCACTTATGGTCTTTGTTTATTTTACCTTTTTGAGACAGGGTTTCACTATGCAGTTCAGGATGGCCTTGAACTGTTTGTAGCCCAGGAGGGTCTTGAACTCACAGTGATCCTCCTGCCTCAGCCTCCCAAGTGCTGGGATTACAGGCATGAGCCACCACACATGGCTCTCTCTGTGGATATATTGTCCACATAAGTCTATAAACCTGAGACCAGAGTATATAAAATTATAAATATTTTCTTTCCATATCTCTGTGGTTCTTCCCTAGAGCTATACTTTTTGCAACTGTTCAGTGGGTGAAATATTTGAATAGGGTCTTATTCAGGCTTTGAAAGTTTCTCATTAAGTATTTTCAATTTCTTACTAAATTCAAAATAACCACAATCCTCAGAATGCTGATATAAACCTTGTGATTCCTTCAGATCCTTAGAAGCTGTGTGCAAATGTTCTGTTAATATGCTCTGTTACAACTGAGAGAAGCATCAAATTTGTTAGTGAGCCACATTATTGACAGAGTTCTGGGAATTCAACCTTGTGAGCCTCAGAATTTAAAAAGCAGAGCAAAGTTTATGCTAGAAGAATAAAATTCCCTGACTATTTTTAATTATAATGCCCTAAAAGTTACAATTCTATTCTGCCATCTCACCAGGTATTTTAAGAAATAGGATTGCTGCATCTTTCTTTTAAAAAGCATGTCTGCATCAAATATATTTCTACCTCCTGTGGAACCACCTAGTAATTCAAAGGCATATTTCATCTGAGTTGTCTCGACTGTCATCACCATCGGAAAATTAAAATTAAAGAAAATGTTCAGTTCTCATTGTGCTGTATAACAAAAGAACGGGTTCCTCAGAGAGACCACAACTTGAAAAGTGTAGGCCACCATTTAGCACTGAAAACAAAACAAGCCCAAGAGCATTTGCTCTAACTTTGCAAAGGAGATTTTAAAGATTTAGAGTTAAAATAAAACATCTTTTCCAGAAATTGAGGTGTGGGAACCATAACTAGTGTTTACATCATCTGTCTTGTCTTCCAGGGAGAGCTGTTTAGCAGGCAAGATCACATAAAATCCCATTGGAATCAAGTCTTTGGTTTGTCCAAATTGTTTGGTCGTAATAGGATTTGGGGACAATTATTGCACTGCTACAAATCACATTTGAAAACTGTTAGGGGCAGAGATGAAATAGAACTTATCGAGCCTCTCTGTAGTTTTAAATCAGTAGGAGAAGAATCTAAACTGTAAGCCATTTTAGGAAATGATATTCTCAGCCAAACTGGGACTGGCTCCAGGTTTGAAATTAAAAGGACTTCAGTTCATATCTTAACTCTGTTCATTTCCTAACATGTTATTTAAACTCTCTCTGGGTACAACTGTGATATGTATCTTAGAATATAGTGGTAAAGTTAAATTAAATCACATATTTAAAACCAATATCCTAGTAACAGGTAAGTATCAGATGCATAAAGATGGCAGTTATGGACCATAAACAAGACAGTGAATATAGCACTTTCCAGAAACTTTCTATCTTTGGGCTTCCAATTATTTATAAAAGGAAAATACTCTTTTTTTTAAAACTTTGAATTAAAGATGGGGAAAAATTTTGCTTTGAAGTTAGTCGTAGGGAAAAAAGAAGTTTCAAAATAATTGCTTCCAATTGGGACCATAGTTTTATTTCATTTCACTGTACAAAAATAGTTATGTGACTTTTTTTATTTGCTAGGCTCTGTGTTAGTTCTGGGGATATAGAACAATGTGTAGAGCATCTTTGCCCTTACAGAACTTGCTGTTTATCATGAAACATGAATGTTAATGAAATACATAGTTACACAAATGATTATGTGGAACTGTACTAAATGCTATCAAGGAAAAATTCAATGTGGCTGGAGAGTATATAGCAGACGAAATCTAACAGAAAGTATAGCTTTGTACTCCCTGAAGAAAGATTCATCCCCAATGGAAAAAGGGAGTTTGAAGAGTTGACGCACAATAGCCTTTGCAAAACCATGCTGTCTTCTCCCTAGTTGAAGAAACTGGCTTTTTAATAGTCCTTTTTCAATGACTCTGAATTATTTGTCTGTGAAGTCCCAGAACTTATGTGGTAGTTATATAGTTTTGGGGTACATTCAAAGAGTAAAGGATGGGAAATTGACTAAAGACCGTTCACTTTACTTATACTGCACAATACAAAGAATAATACAGATTTTATATCCACCTAATACCATTCTTACACTGGGTACTGATCTTTAACCCAAAAGTCTTGCCACTTCCCCTCACTCATTGGCAACATCCTCTCGTTTTCCATGGACACTCTACTTGTTAGATAGGCTGAGAATTTTCTGAGAATTTTCTTATCAGGGCACTAAAGATGCTTAAATCTTTTCTTACTTTGCCAAAATGAATATCCTATGGCTGATTTGGGACATTGGTCTCTCTAGGGTTGGGAAACTAGGAAGAGGGTCAAAAGATAATGGTAGAATGAAAGGAAAGCAGACAATGTTCTTTGTCAGTTTGATCAAGGTCATTCTCGTTGAATGCTGCATTTCCTTCCCATTGAATTATTGCTGGTAAATTCTTTTACTAAAGTAAAACGAATCATGGAGCATTAGAGTTGGAAGCAACCTTGGAGTTTCTATCTGGAAAGTGACAAAAAGCCCACATCCAAATGTCTTAAATTGAATAAAGTAATAGATTGACTAAATCATGTGTTTAGAAAAAGCTGATGGTCATATCTAGTAGTCTAACTTAATCAAAGTTAGTAATCTAGCTTCTCCCTATTTCTTTTCCATACTATGAAATCATGGTCCTTTGCTATGGACTTGTTTGAGCTAAAGGAGTACTTTCCTCTAGAATGTTTTCCATATGTTAAAAAATGTAAAACTCAAAAGTGTTTTTAGTATTTCTAGTGGTTATGGGTAGACCTAATTTAAATTTTGCTAATTTCTGGAATTTTTTGAGACCAACCTTTGGAACTGGACAAGAAGTAGATAAGGATACTATCGTAGGCACCCATTTCTCCAGCTTGGTTCAGAGCAGAGGCAATGCAATCAGCATTTGTCACTCTGAGTCCCCAAGTATCTGTTTTGGAAGGGGCAGATTTCCTTGACCATGGCAGGTACAGCCTGGATCTGTGCTCAGCAGCTTATTGGGTAGGCATCTCTTCCACACTGGTGACAACTATTTTCAGAACTACAACAGAGGCAGTGATTGTAAATACTAGAAATTTTTCTTCAAAGTCTATCCTAGAGTCCATTCCTCTAATTTCTAAAGGTTTTGTATATTGCCTCATGTTTGGTAAGCTTTGCTGGAAATGGCCATCTTCTTAAACTAAGTCTGGTGGTTGCTGTTGTGTGCAACTGACTCTTAAATGATAGAATTGAATTCTTGATCCATCTGTAGGGACAAAAGGCCTGTAACAAGCACCAGAAATGCTCTCTCCAACATTCACACCCATAGGAAAATCACACACTTGCATATCTCTCAATCTCTTTCTTACTCAAATTTTCAAGTTTTCCATTTGAAATAATTTCTTCTAAATGTTTCATGTTTCTATATTTAAATAGTGACATAGGACTAGTGACACAGGATGGCACTGTCACCATGAATCACACATTTATCATTAGACATAGGGCAAATTGTATTCCATTTGACAAACACTGAGGACACATGGAGCTGTTTTCATTAGAGCCATGTCACAAAGCAGATGACACTATACCACAACATGAACATCCCTTTTAAATCACTTATTTTTTAAGAGTTGATAGAGTGATTACTGATGAGTGCAGAACACTCCAGTATGATCTTTTAAGAGAATAGGGCCTTCTGCAATCCCTTCACTCATCAATAGCACTCATTTTTCCAACTGTTGTTATTGTCTAAACACTGCCTTCATTTGTCATTTTTGATCTGGATAAATTTTTATCATTATTAGGAGGTATTCAAATGATCTCACCATTTTTAAATATAACAATGATTGATTAAACAATATCTGTATATGAGTCACTACATCATCTTTATTCATTGTATCCACATTAATCTTTAATGTAAATCTTGTAGAAAGTTATTTAGCATTTTTTTTGGTTTTGAGAGAAAGAGAGAGAGAGAAAGTCAGGGAATGTAAGTTAAGTAACTGTACTTCATAAATGCCAATGATAATGACAGACTTTTAGCTTGGAAAACTGAGAGTCTAAATATCCTGCAAAAGTGATTCAATAAAGTGATGGTTTTTATGGCTTATTCATGAGAGAACATATGATAAAAATTTTTCAGCATTATTTTAGAAAGGTGACATGGTATCAACTATAATATGTCTAAAAGCTAGAATATAAAAAATAGAGTGTGATCCAGTTTTATATGTATGCTACACATATGTTACAATAATGTACACATATAAATTTTCCTTTATTCCACTATAGCCTATTAAAAATGTTAATATAGCCTGAAATCAGTTTCGGACCCTTTTAATGAAATTCCAAGAACGAATTACCTGATTTACAAAATAAAATTCAAGCATATTTATAGCATATAAAATTATTCAGCCCCTGAAAAAGTTCAGTTACAATGTTGACATGCAAAAAAAAAAGTTTACCATTCAAATAAACAGGAAATATGACTTGTGACAACAAAAATGATAGACACTAATGTAGAAATCACATAAGTGATGAAATAAATAGACATGTAATCTGTTTAGAGAGATAGAGGCAAGATCAAGAATGGTAAGTAGAGTCAGCAAAAATTAATCAAAGAACAAATTAAAAATCGAGAACTGAAAATTATATAGACTGGGATAAAAAAATGAGTTGGATGAATGAGCTGGATGAGACTAGTGGAGCACTGGACCTGGAAGAAGGAAGGCTTAGGGAAGGTAGAGACATGAAGCCATGTCATCATGCAAAATGAAATCTACAGTAAAAAAGCCTGAAAATAGTGAACACAGCATCAGTGAAAAACTTTCAGCAGCAGACTATCCGTGTAAACTGTGTTTCTGAAGTAGAGAAAGTGGGGCATGGAAAAAATATTCGCGATAATAAAGACTGAAAATTTTCCAAATTCAAAACTCAGTCACAAGAAAAGAACCCACTTCAAAAACTGAGGGCAAAAAAATCAAAATGATGGAGACATTACAATGATCAATGACTGTCAGGGGCTTGAGAAATGAACAGTGTGAGGGTGGGGTGAGCATACAGGGCTCAGAAAATTTTCAGGTGGAGAAACCATTAGTTTTGACCCAGTAGTGATGAGCATGTCATTACCAGTTTATTTAAACCTATAAAATGTATGATACAAAAGTAAACGATGTAAACGCTGGTCTTTAGTTAACAATCATGAAGCACTACTGGCTCATCAGCTGTAACAAATATACCACAGTAATGCAAAATGTTAGTGATAAGGCAAAGCAGAGAAGGTGAAGTGATAGAGAACTCTGTGTCTTTCTGCTCAGCTTTTCTAGAAACCTAAAACTACTAAAAAATAAAGTCTAACAAATGCAAGTTGAAGGAATTCTAAAACTGTTGAAAGCCATTCAAGTGGATCCAAGATGCTCAAAGAACAAGATACAAACAGGAAAGTAAAGAATACTAGAAGACTAAGTGAACATCTCCTTCAAATCACTTATTTTTTTACGAGTTGATGGAGTGATTACTGATGAGCACGAAACACTTCAGTATGATCTTTTAAAAGAATAGGGCACTTAACCAGATTAATGTAGTAGATATTCATGTCTGACTTTTTCCCACCTGCTTTACTACTTTTTTCCTTGGGTTCACAAGTAGTTCAATACATTTTATTATTGACTAGTATCCCACCACATGGGTACACTTTAATTCTTTAACCTATTCATTTGCTATTAGGTGTGTAGATTGTAGTTCTGGGCTACTATTAATAAGGCAAAGAAGAGTGCTGAAACACAAGTGTGTGAGTAGTAGTATATATTTTCATTTCTCTAGGGTAACTAGTAGGAATAGAACTTCCTGGTCCATTAAATTTATAAAGAGAACTCTCAGTTTTTTCATCAAAGTGGCTATTTCATTATTTATATTCCAAACAGCACTGTATGAGATTTCTAGCTGTTCTACAGTTTTGCAAACACTGAACAGTGTTAGAAGTTTTAGCCTTTAGTTTTTAGAATTTTTAGTTTTTCCAGTAGTGATATCATAATGTGCCTTTAATTTATATTTTTCTAATAATATTGAGCACCTTTAATGTGTTTTCTTTGCCATCTATGTAACCTTGGTGAAGTGTTTGCTCAGTCCCCCCATTTTTCTATTAGATTATTTCATTATTGAGTTATAATAGCTCTTTAAGTATTCCAGATATGTTTTTATTTTTATCATGTATGTAATTTCTTTAATTTTTCATTTTATAAATTTTGCTTTAAATAGCAAGCATTCTTACCTTTAAAATCAATCCATTAATTTTTGTTTTTATTTTTGCCCTATTTAAAGATAAATACTTTTACAAAGACCATTCCTTATTCTGGATCTATCTCCTCCTTAATTCTTAGCGTTTACTTAAACTGTCTTATGAATTTTTGTTCTATTTTGTATTTATGCCTAGGTAGCAAAACAAAAGAGACTTGGTTACCATGATTTGGTGTCAAAATATTTAAAACTATTTTTCAATTTATGAAATTTAAAATTACAAAAATTTATAGTAGGAAAACAGTGTGAAGTATGTGGTGCGGGAGGGAAGCTTTGCCATGGGATCCCATGACGATGGTGCTGAGATGTGTGATATTTATTCATTAAGAATCCTGACACCTTGGGAAAATCGTTTGTTTCTGTGATTTAGTTTTCTCCTTTGGAAAACTAGAAGATTAAACTGAAGAGCACCTACATCTTGTTCCTAATCTAATATCCTAAGACTTCTAAACAGTTTTTTGGTCAATTTTTAATATTTTTTCTTAGAAGAAATGTAATAAATCTACTGGATATTGAGATTTGTTACAGAAGCCTAAAAGTCTTACAAAGAAGATGTCTGATACCCCATTAAATGACAAATCAAATAACTAACAATGTTCATTAGACATTACACTTTTTCCTAGAAAAATCGTATTATGAAAGAAATATTTATGTGATTCTGAGCCAGGCACTTTCCTCAGTGTAAGTGTGTGTGAATGGGGTGATCGTGGATGGTTTTGTGGAGGTATATGTGTGCTTATTTAATTACAATGAGAAAGCACTCAGTAATCATAAGTAATTAATCTCTAATTACTTACAATTAAAAAAATAACCTGAGGTAGAGAGAGATTCAATAAAATCTTCAAAATGACATGAACAGCTGGGATTAGAACCTATCCTTACCCAGGTGGAAAACCTCATGATGCTTTATGGGGATTTTAGGTGTATCCCTTCATAATTCCAACATTTTATTTATTTATTTATTTATTTATTTATTTATTTATTTATTTTTTGGTTTTTCTCCGGTACCGGGAACCGAACTCACGACCTTGCGCTTGCCAGGCAGGCGCTTTGCCGCTGAGCTAAATCCCCAGCCCCCTAATTCCAACATTTTATGGTGTAACTTCAGACAAAAGATGAAGGATCACTGCTGAAGTTTCACATGTGGCACTTGCCCGCTTCTTACTCACGCATACACTCAGTATAAGTTTTCTTTTCTTTGGTAATAGCTGTGAAGAATCAGATAGCCACTGATTATTCCTGGGGTCTCAAAAGAAAATGACTGCCTAGATATCAGCCAGCAGTTACAGGCTTATAATTCTGGACAAGTTGAGGGAATTGTACATCTTTTAATTTATTAAGCAGAATCCCATTTGTCAACTGTAAAAAAATAAAATATACCCTGTGGGAGATTAGTGATACTTCTCTCCATTCTGCACTGCCCTATTTTTTTTTTTTTTTTGCTGAAGCCAATGGTATTATGAAAATTACTCAGTGAGAGAGTTCTGATGAATTAGAGTAAAACATGTTGCATGCTGTATTTAAATTAATCAGTCCCTGTGGGTAGCATTTGCTGGATTTCGGAGCCTCAGATAGATTTCATTTACTCTTGAATCACCTGTGCTGAGTTTCTGATTACCTACTGCTTTCCCAGTCACTATATTCACACCCTTGCAAGGTACGTGGTGCCTGATTTCTGTGAAATTTAAGAACCTCAGTCTATTTTAACCATAGGAAGTTGCACAGCAAGGATGGTATATATTCATATTATTTACCAATTAACTACTCATACTTAGAAAAATCACAGATAAAGTACTATTGATGTAAATATTACAGCATGCTATTAAACAGTAAGTATATACAACTCCATTTTTATAAAACTCCATTTTTATAAAAATCTTATGTATGGGTGCATAGCAAAGTGGAGCAATGTGAGTGAAAGCTTTCATGGTCATTATATCCTTGAAATGTGCTCAGTTGAGTAAGGAGGGTGGAGTTACTAATTTCAATCATCTTTTTAATTCTTAACTGTTTCTAAAATTTTCTTCAATAAGAAGACATTATTTTATGAGAAATAAAGTATAGCTTTACATATTATACAAGTTTTGGGAAATAAAAAAAGTAAAAGTAAAGCAAGACCATTTATAATCATCCATAATCTTACTATTATTGTTAGCATTCTGAGGTGTTTTTATACTCTATTATTTACAAATGTTTGTGACTGTTTTTATTCATATTGCTTATTAGATATAAACGTGATCTAGTCTGCATTTTTGCAGAATATTCATTCATTCAGTAAACATACACATGTTGAGTCTTATGGGCTACTACGTGGGCTTCCCCATCAAACTCATGTATAGAAGCTTAATTTCTAGTGTTCCACAATGTGACCATATTTGGAGATAAGATTTTTAAAGAGGTAATAAATGGACAGGAAATATATCTCTGTTATGGGTAGGATTTGAAATATCCCCCAAAGTGTCATGTGTTCAGAGGTGAGGCTTTGGAAGATGATTGGATCACAGTGGCCGTGTGCTTTTCAGTGGATTAATTCAATGATGAATGCATAGCTGAAATTACTTTTAGGAGCAAACAGTCTGGTTGGAAGCAGTAGTTCACTGTGGACATGACTTAGAAGGTCATATATTCCTCCTGGCTTGGTTTGGTTGTTCCTTTATGGTAACAGCTACCTGGTCCCAATGTCATGAGCAGGTTTTGCCTGCCATGCCATTTCTACTTTGGATCCAGTCAACCACTGGCTGACATGGTAAGCCAAAACAAACATGTCCTCCTTAAACTGGGGGTGTGAGTATTTTTCTCAAGCATGGGAAAGTGACAGATTTTGGTATGAGGAGTAGAGTTGCTGCTATGACTATCCTTGACTCTGTACTTTAGAAGTATTTGGAAATAGCATGTGAGAGGAGTTTGGAAAGTTTTGGAGATGCCAGCTAGAGAAGTCCTAGAATGCTAGAAACTGAGCTTAATGGGAGATTCTGTGTAGATCCCAGAAGATCAGAGTTCTTATGGAAATGCAGATAGTAAAGACAAGATTCCAAAAGTCTCAGTTGAGAGAAAGGTCTCCACTGGCACTTGGGTTCAAGGGATGTATGTTATGCTCTGGCAGAAAATTTATCCACATTATGCCTATATCCTGAGAATTTGTGGGAGATTGAGATTGACAACATTGGAGTAATTAATCTGATAGAGGAAATTCAAGGCATCCAACTGTTCAAACTGTGGGATGGGTAATTTTTGCTGCTTTTACCAGGTTTATAGTGAGAAACAGGAGCAAAAAGCCAATTTGAAAAGTCTTGAATTTCACCAGAAAGGAAATACCTGTTAAGTTGGAGGAAAACACAAAGTATGGTTATTTAAAGAATTATTGTTAAAAAGAAGCCATTCATTTGCATTGTGGCAATAATAAGATGGATTGACAGCATCTCAGAAATCTATAAGAACCACCATTTGCAGGGTGAAAAACTATAAAGTTTTCATTTGAGAAGAGAATACCAATGCACCCTGCTCCTGAGAAGGGCAGCCTAAGGCATTGATTCACTGGATTTGTTTCACAGTTATCAGCCATCCAAGCACTGGGAGGCCTCTGTAGCCATGATCCAATGAGGCCTGTCTACTCCTACAGCTGGTGGAAGACCTTGGTATCATACACACTGTGCTGCTTTTATAGGCATGCAGAATGGAAGAGTTGTGGGTACAGGGAGGCTTCAACCCAGATTTCAGAGGAATGCCTGGGAAGATAGTCACTGTGCCCATGAAAGGGCAATGTGGGCAGCTGTGAGTGAAGCCAAAAATTCAGTGGAGAGTGGAGATCACAGGAGTTTTGAGAAGACAAAGTTATCTGCTGAGTAAGGTCATAGGCAGTGAGCAGGCCCACCGCAAGACAGAGGCTATGACAGCTGCAGCAGGTAACTCTATAGGGATGGGGCATCTGAACCTTTTGAAATTCATATCTTGCCATAACCTGCCATAGGTTCTGGACATGGAACTATAGGATTTTATGTTTCTTTGCTAGGTTTCTGTCTTGCTTTGACTGATTTCTTCTTATCCCCACCATCTTTCCCTTTGTAGAATAGGAACATTATAAGTCAGAAGTGCTTAATTTTCTGTTTGATTTTTACAGAGGCTCACAGTTAAGAATTTGCCATTCTCTCAGAAGAGACTTTAAAATTAAACCTTTCAGTAGTGTTGGACCTGTTAAACTTTGGTGATCTTTGGAAATGGACTGAATGTAATTTGCATAAAGAGATGGACATGAATCTCTTGGAGACCAGGAGTGGAATATTATGGTTTGGATCTAGCCTCATGTATTCAGATGTGCTACTTTTGGAATTTGACTGCATTTTGGGGGCCTTATTTTTGTCATTTCCCCGATACACTGATAAATCCTTAGTTGACTGTTGTTAAGAGGACTGTTGAAAGTGGTTGTTCACTGGGCAAGGCCTGGTTGCAGAAGGCTGCTCATCAGGCAAAGCAAGTCCTAGTAAGATATATCTCCTTGCCTGTCTCTTCCCTTCACGTGCTTCTTCCTGATACCATCATGTGAGCACTTTTTTTTCCACCATGATCATTGCCATGCTGTTTTTGCTGTGGATAAAGCTAACCTTGAACTGAGACAATGAGCCCAAATAAACCCCTCCTCCTTACTGTGGTATCAGTAATTATGTCACAGTGACTGGAAAGGGACATAGTTCATTGGCATAAGACATAGTTCATTGGCAGCAAACTTGCCTAGCATTCACGGAGCTCTGAGATCAATCAACAACATTACAAAGCAAACAAACAAACAAAAGAGAAATGATTAAATTAAAACAAGGCCATCAGTTGGGTCCTATTCCAACCTGAATGGTGTTCTTATTTCTTATAGGAAGAGGAAGTTTGTACACAGACACACCAAAAGGAAAAGCTATGTACAAACACAAAGAAAAACAGCCATCTACAAGGCAAAGGGAGATCCTTCAGCTAGAATTAACCTTGCAGAGACCTTGGTCTAGGACTTTCAGCCTTCAGAACTATGAGAAAAATTGTTGTTAAGGCTCCAATCCATGAGTAGCTGTTAATGTGGACACAGCTGACTGATTCACTTACCACAAAGCAGATATAGTTCTTAATGTTTGAGGTGCTGTAGCACATGAGCTTACGTTCTAATTGAGGGAGAATTAAAATATATAATGAATATGCAAAGCATTAGTTGATGATACATGTGATGAAAAGTGTATGCAGGGTAAATGAGCAGAGTGCAAAGCTTTACTTCCTCCATTTTCCACCTACCTTTCTCATTTAGATACATACAACTCTCCTCTCAATTTGTGTTCCATTCTTGGACTCTGCTAACCATAGCCCAAATAGGAGGATGCAGTCAGCTCATTGTTCAAAGACTATGTGGTCAGCAGAAATATCAAGGAAGCAAGGCCAAGAAAAACAAACTCATTAAGTTCAAAACCAACAAGGCAGAGGAATTATCTTTCATGGTGCAAAATATAATTAGAAACTTTACCACATGATAAGGGACAAACACATGCATAGACCAGTCACTAAAGTAACCAATAATTGCTTTTACTTTACTGGTAAAGTAGTAAAAACTGTATAGTAAAAACTGTAGCCCTGGACCCAGGGACCTCCCCCTCCATATGAGAGAGCAGATCCAGAGCAGTGCCTTTAACCCAAGTGAGACAGCATGCCTGAGCTAGAGGAGTAGCACAATGACCCATATATGCACATGTGAGAAAGCATACATGTGTGTATGCTCTTACATGAGTGGCACCCCTCATGTAAGAATAGACCCATGCCAAATGAGTGGCACCTGCCACCATATGAGAAAGCAGATGTGTGTCAGAGGTGTGGCACCCTCCCTCATTATGTGGGAGTGCAGATCTGTGCCAAAAGGAACAGCACCTCACCTCCAAGGGAGCCCAGCACAGGCCCTCAGAAACAAATACCAGTAGACCAGATCTTGCATGAAGAAAACACCTGGAGAGAAAAGGGAGAAACCAGACCCCATAACTGTCAACATTAAATCCAACAGCCCACTTGCACCCGCACCTTGCAGCCTACTAGCAGACAACAGAGGGCTAATCATGTTCCTTGTCTACCAGTGGGAGCAAAGACAGAGCTTGACTTCAACACAGTCTGGGAGAGCAAGCAGAGGGGCTGCCAGTGAAAGGTTTACCCCGAAAAGACCTACAAGGCCTAAAGCTAAGCATAGAAAATAATGTCTGGCTGGATCCCAAGACTCCAGATCACGGAAAGAAACCACTCATTTAGTAACATAGGACTTTTTTTACTCGGTTTAATTTTGATTTTCTTATTTTATATTACTTTTATCTCTGCTTTATTGAATTTTAGGAGGGTTTGAGGTTTTTTTTCCCACTTTATTTTCCTGTTGTTTTAGTTTCATAGTTTCCTTTTTATTTTTGTTCCTTGAACTATTTTCTCTTCCTTACTTTTTGGCCTCCTGTCTTTGCTGTTTCTGTTGAATATTGTGCTATTCTTAATAGAAGTAAGATTGTTCTATTTAATAAATATTTACTGTAGGTCAATGGTAGGTCAATATTTGATTAGTCTTAGTGGTTATGCTATAATTATAAATCTCTTTTCTAGTAACAATGGTGGCACTTTATTTGTTCTTTTTTTTAATTTTAAAGATAAAAGGAGGGAAACATTAACAGACATACAACATTTTACAACATATCACAAGCACAATACAGACAACACAGAGTTACAAACAAAGTGGTAGGGAATTAACAATGGTGGTTGTATTACATATTGATATCTTCAAAGTGGCTTCTCGTGAAAACAGATATAAACATGCAATACTGGTCAACCAAAGACTCATTGACAGTTTCTTTCAGCATAGAAATAGAAGACAGAAGAACAACCATGTTGGGGCTGGGGATTTAGCTCAGCGGCAAAGCGCCTGCCTGGCAAGCACAAGGTCGTGAGTTCGGTTCCCGGTACCGGAGAAAAACAAAAACAAAACAAAACAACAAAAGAACAACCATGTTAACTATCCTGTATATACATACATACAAAATTTCTCCTTCTTTCCCTTCTCTTTTCCCACATCCCAGAAGCCCTTTACTCTTCATTGGTTTCCTATCATTTCACAGTGTCTATCATACCTCCGAGTTTAAATTAACTCTTTCAAGTTTTACACTAGTGACACAATGTGGTGCTTGCACATGTATGTTTGATTTATTTCACTTATGAGTATGGTCTCTAGTTGTGACCATTTAAATATAAAGGCCTCGAGTTTATCTTTCTTTATAGCTGAGTAATATTCCATTATATAAAGGTACTTTATTTGTTCTTAGGGTTTGTTATTATTCTGTTTCCATTTTGTGCTATAATTGATATAATATAATATAATTGATATAATATAATAGACATAATATAATATAATATTAGGTGGTATAATTGATATATAATTTGGTGCTATAATTGACATTGATTTTATTACTATATATATAATATAATATAATTGATATAATATAATATAATTGATATTTGGTGCTATAATTGATATATAATTTGGTGCTATAATTGATATTGAGTTTATTACTATAGCAAGTATTAATTGGTTTTCTTGAGATGCCAATATCGAGATTGCCTAAGGTTCATTAGCAGCAAGGTGGTCTATTCCAGAAGTGAATACTGGGACAAATATGCTTCAACTTCCCATCCCAAGTAAACAAGGGTGTTTGGATCTGAGCACAGAAGCAAAAACCTGTAGTTAGCCATTCCCAGATGAAACCACTGAAAAGTAGACATTAACTAAAGAAGACTCCATACTAGAAATAAAACTTTCCACCATAAGAAAGCCACAGTTGCAACACAAAACAAACAAACATGAAGATGTGACAAACAAGCCAATAAAATGCTTCCAAATACTCCCAACTTCTTCAAGCCTGATCCATAGGGCATCAAAAGGGAAGAATGCAAAAACTTTAAACACAGATTATCTGTAATGGCATCAGGGGAGATAAAAACAAAATAGCTCAACAAGACAATAGGCAAGACCACAGAAGACATAAGTAAAAAGTTTTGGGCCAAAGAGGAAAATCAAATGATGGAAAACAGACACCACCAGGATAGAAAGGATTAAAACCCACAAAAGAGCTCTAAGTAGAAATTCAAGTCATTAAAATTCCATTCGAAGTATAGGCAGCAGAAGTGAGTGATGTGAGGACAGTCTCAGAATTAGAAGATAAAGCTGTTGTCAATTATCAATTAATGAGAAAAAAAAACTTGCAAACAATAAGAAGACACAAAAACCATATCCAAAAGCTGCTAGATGATACAAATAAGACTTAATCTAAGAATAACTGTAATTAGTGAAAAATCAGAACATGTTCCAAATGGCATAAAAACCTGTATACTGAAATGATAGCTGAAAACTTTCCTAATAAGGTAAACAAATTTGACATATAGCAAGTGAGGCATATAGAACTCCAAATAGTCATGAACACAAAAGAACCTCCTCATGACACATAGCCAAAATCCTAGAAACCCAAACAAGAATAGAATCTTAAAGTTGTTAGAGAAAAGCAACAAATCATGTATAATAGAAAACTCAGTAGAATTGCAGCAGGCTTCTCAACACAAAGTTTAAACACCAGGAGAGCTTACGGTGGAGTGCTGTAAGTCCTCAAACAAAACAATTTCCAAAGAAATAAAGTCCAACAGTATACTGTATACAAAAAAACTTATTTAAAACCCCAAAAGAAGTTCATGGGCTAAAAATAATGGATGGAAAACAATAATCCATGCAACAGGAACCTGAACAAAAGCAGGTGTAACTATCTTATATTCAGACAAAGTGAACTTCAAGCCAAAATTGATAAAAGAGATAAAGATGGGCAGTAAATATTGGTTACCATAACAATCCAACAAGAAGAGGTAACAATTATTAATATATATGCACAGAACAATGGTGCACCTAACTTCATGAAAGATGCATTACTGTAAATAAAAAAATTAAATAGACATAAATACAATTATAATGTAGGACTTCATTAACCCTCATTGACTTTAGACAAAAATCGATAAAGCAATATCATAGTTGAACAAAATCTTCTAAAAAGTGAGCTTAATAGATTTTCTATAGAGTTCTTCCCCCAAGAATACAATACACATACTTTTCAGCAGCACATACAATTTTGTCCACAGAAGACCATATACTAGCCAGTAAAAACATGCTTAAATTAATTTTAAAGGTGTTGAAATTACACCATTAATATTATGAGACCATAACAAAATGATATTGGAAATTATCAACAAAAATAAAACACAGAAATTATGCAAATTGTACATAGAAATAAACAGTTCTCACTTTTTCCACTTTTTGGTATCCCTTTAATAAAATTTTGGATTTGTGATTTGCTAATAAAAGCAATTTATTGTGTCATTAACTTTTCATAGGATGAGTAGATATTCTAGATACATATACTGTACATACACTCATTATTTTTTCTGTTTTATAGAAAAAAGGTAAAACAAAATTTCATAACAAATCATAGGAGTTTAACAATAGTTACTACATTGCATATTGTTATCTTTAAAGTAGTTACTCAGAATACAAGGTATGGACATAGAATTTTCTCCAATTGATATCATTACAATCTTCTTTTTCTATGAACTAAGAGACACTAATGATATAAATAACTTGCAATTTTCAATGCTCTCTTAACTAAACAATGGGTTACAGGAGAAATCAAGAAAGAAATAATACAGTTTCTATAACTAAATAATAATGCCACTACCACATACCGGAATTTATGGGACACAATAAAAACAGTACCATGAGGGAAGTTTATAGCTATGAATACCCACATCACAAAAACAAAGTAAATCCGAATAAATAACCCAGTCATGCACATCAAGGTCCTAGAAAAACAAGAACTATACAAATCCAAAGTTAGGACAAGGAAGTAAGTAGTTAAGATCAGTGCAGAAATCAGTGAAATTGAAAACAAAAAGAAAAACAGTTCCAAAGGACACACCCGTAGCCCATCTATCCAGGAGTGGGTGGAGAGAGAGAGAGAGAGAGAGAGAGAGAGAGAGAGAGAGAGAGAGAGAGAGAG
>NW_004955461.1:1094615-1198616 GCF_000276665.1 Chinchilla lanigera
GAGAGAGAGAGAGAGAGAGAGAGAGAGAGAGAGAGAGAGAGAGATCACGAGAAGACCCAAATAAATGCAATTACAAATGAAAGAAGTAAAAATCACATCAGACACTGCTGAAATAAAAACCATTATTAACAACTACTTCACAAACCTATATGCCAATAAGGTGGAGAGTTTAAAAAAATGGATAGATTCCTACACACATATGAATTACCAAAATTGAAATGAAAAGATTTTAAAACACTCAATAATCAAAGAACAGGCAATAAAATCAAAACAGTAATCAATAACCTACCAACTAAGAAAAGCTCAAGACCAGATGGGTTCATTGCTAAATTCTACAGACACTTCAGAGAAATTCCAACACCAATACTCCTCTAGCTTTTAATAAAATTTAAAGAAAAGAGGGCCAGGGATATAGCTCACAGCATAAGCACCTGCCTGGCAAGCGCAAAGTCCTGAGTTCTATTCTCAGTACCAAAATAAATAAATAAATAAGTAAGTAAATAAATAAATGAATAGGAATACTCTCAAAGTCATTTTTGAAAGCTACTATTATCCTAATTCCCAAATCAGACAGGAACACAGCCCAAGCAGATGAGAAAATCTTCAACAAGACACTGGCAAACAGAATACAACAAATCATTAAAAAGATCAAACACTATGACCAAGTAAGCTTCGACCCAGGGATATAAGGATGGTTCAATATATGCAAATCAAGAAATGTAATATATCATGTAAATAAATGAATACATCACATAAATAGCCGAGTGTGGTGGTGCATGCCAGTAATCCCAGCACTCAAGTGGCTGAGGTAGAAGGATCGTTGAGGTAGAAGGATCGGTAGCCCAAGACCAGCCTGGGCTACAAAGTGATTTCAAGGACCAACTAAAAATAGCTCAAGACCAGATGAATTTATTGCTAAATTCCACAGAAACTTCAGAGAAGTTCCAACATCAATACTCCTCCAGGTTTTAATAAAATTTAAAGAAAAGGGGGCCGAGGACATAGCTCAGTGGCGCAAGTGTTATTATCCTAATTCCCAAACCAGACAGGGACACAGCCCAAGCAGATGCAAAAATCTTCAACAAGACACTGGCAAACGGAATAAAACAAATCATTAAAATGATCATACATCATGACCAAGTAAGCACCACTGAGGCTCTCTTTCCCTTTTAACCCATTCAGACTACAAGCCTATTGCTTCGCGCCACTATGCTACACCAATCAGTGGACTAATGTAATTATCACATTCTCTTAATAATACTGTCACACTCTAGATCCAGTAATCTTTGCAAAGCTCCATCTATGATTTTATGAGGTTTTGAGGGGACATCTAGATACCAGTCATAACAGGGGGCATATTTCCAAAATTTATATATAGACTTAATTCAATCCAAATCAAAATTACAACAGTGTTTTTTCACAGAACTGGAGAAAATAATCCTAAAATTCATATGGAATTAGAAGGGATCCAGAATAGCAAAAACAATCCTTATAAATGATAGATAATAGAAAAAAAAAAGATATTAGCAAGTAGGGAGAAAGATCATTCTCCAAGGGGAAGAAGATTAAGAGATGGGTGGAGAGGAGAGGGGGGAATGGAAAGAGGATGAAAAAAGGAATTAAGATGAAAAAAGGAATTAAGAAGGAGTTAAATGTTAGATACATCTACTAACTTCATACAAGGAATTTAAATATGAATTATAATCATGCAGTAATATACTAAAATTTTTTTGCAAAGGAAAAATTATATCTGAGTGGAGCCTTAAAATGGTAATGAGACATATATAGCATGTAGATGTATGAAAAAAAGAGCCCAGGAACAATTAAAACTCCATCTCCACATGAGGTAACATCAAGAGAACGTTGGTAGATGCCATAAAACCTATTTTTTTGTTGTTGTTGTCACTGCAGAGCTCCTGTCTTCACAGCTTTCTCCTTTTAGCTTTTATGTAAGAGCAAAGGGTATTGCAGGTGCCTCTGTCTGATTCTTTTGACACAAAGCTCAAGCAACCACCATTGCTCCTATTGCCCCTTACTACTGTAGGAACCTTGATGAACTATGCAGGGTGGCCCCTGCCTTCACTACCACCATGACTGAGGTGAACTGCTTAGGAAGTCCCAAAGACCAGAAGGTAAACTAGTGACACAGTAGGGTCCCAACTAAGGTGCACAGGATGGACAAGGGAGAATAGTAGGGTAAAAAGTCTGAAGTAATAACAATATGAGCCAACAGGTGACTGAAGTCTGTGCCAACAGGAAACAAGCTCGGTAAGAATCCAGAACTTAGTAACTGGACCTTTTCTCTCAATTTTTTTTCTTTTCCCTTCTTTTTCTTGCTCATCTTCCTTTTCTATCTTTCTTTGTTTTTTTTTCTCCTTTCTTCCTTTCTCTCTTTCTTTTTTCTTTCTTTCTTTTGCTCTTTTTCCTCTCTTTTCTAAACAGCCAGGGAGAACTCCAACTATGGAAATCTAATCCCATGCCCCAAACCCAGAGATTGAATTCACATAAGTCCTTGAATACTCCATTATTTTTTCTTCCTCTTCTCTAGTTTCCCAAATCTTGTGCAATCATCCTTTGCCCACCAGAATTGCATCTACTTCCTTTCCAGTTATCTTTGCTTTTTACGCTATCCTTCCTAAATTTCCCCACTGTAGGGTAAAATCACTCTATCAAGGGGAAACACTGAACCAAACTTCTAATTTATGATTGATTCTGTAACATAACTATAGGCTTTGATCCTATGGTCTAAAGTGCAAAATCAATAACTACCTTTGTTTATCAGTTTCTAAAGTGTGTTTGATGCTATTGTTATTGCTAATTTTACTACTTTACCTAAGATGTCATATCTATTGTAATCAGTTCTTCACCCTTTTGTAACAATACTTAGAAGATCTGGGGTAATAACCTCAGCACAGCCCTACACCAAAGGACCAGAGATTAAGGCAAACAGATATCAACATCCCACTCTTCATTAACAAGGAAGGTAGGATCTTGAAACAGACACAAACCAAGAATCTCCTACACAGAACACATCCTTGAA
This sequence comes from Chinchilla lanigera, assembly GCF_000276665.1. Classification (NCBI taxonomy): domain Eukaryota; kingdom Metazoa; phylum Chordata; class Mammalia; order Rodentia; family Chinchillidae; genus Chinchilla; species Chinchilla lanigera. Next base: position 1,097,656 of record NW_004955461.1, read on the forward strand.
GGACAGACATTTCTTAGAGAGGCCTTCATACTGGTGATAAACTACCTACTACAAAAACCCACAAGGATCATCACAGAAAAAAAATAACTTGTTTTTGGAATAGAAAATGACAAGACAAAAAAGCAAAATGCAATCCCAGACCTCCAGTCCACCCAGTAAAAGCCCAGGAGATATCAATGTAGAAGAAATTGGAAGACACACATTCAAAATTTCTAAAAGGATACCAACCAAAGCAAAGAAAGAAATACATAAAGCTATAGAGGAGATAAGTTGAGAAACAATATTTTCAGGTAAAAAGCTGACTGTGAACATTTATAAAGGAATTGCTCAGCAGATATAGAGTAGAGCTAGATAAAACATAAACAATGATAGGAAGAGGATGAAGACAGTGAATGATTAATTAGGAAAGAAATACAATGCATGAAATTTATCCAAATAGATTAAATGGGAAATTGAAGATTTCATTGAAAGCTGGAAAAATCACTTGAATGGACCTGAAAACAGAATATCAGACCTTAAAGATGGGATCTTGACTAGCAATTATGAAAAGTAATATCTTCTGAAAATAACAGAAGATCAAGAAATATTTCAGTAGCTGCAAGACATTGCAATGAAAAATAATATAAGAATACCAGGTGTAAATGAAAAAGCAAGAGTCAACACAAATGACATTAAAAAATCTATTTGCAGAAGTAATATCAGAAAATTTCCCAAGCATGGGAAAAGTATCTGACATAAAATTAAGTAAGACATGTAGAAATCCAATTAGCCATAAATAAAATGAATGTACACCTAAACATATAATAATCATAATTCCAGAAATTCAGCACAAGAGCAATATATTAAAAGTTGTTATAGAAAAGAAACAGATCAGCTATAAAGGAAAGCCCATTACAATCATGGCAGTTTCTCAGCACAAACTCTCAAGTCAAGAAGAGCTTGAAGTGAGGTATTGCAAATCCTGAAAGAAAACAATTTCCAACTCAGATTAATGTACCCAGCAAAACTATCTTTCAAAATTAATAGAGAAATAGAAAACTTCCATGATATGGAAGAAAGGAAGAAATTCATGACCACCAATCCAACACTAAAGAGGGCACTGAAAGATACTCTACACAGAAGTAAAATTATCTGGTATGGGGAAATATAATTACAAATTAATGGCAAAAACCTGGAAAAATTAAATAAACACAAGGAAATTAACACCCTCCTGAATAAACAATGGGTCACAGATGAAATTCAAGAAGAAATTATACAATATCTACAAACAAATGAAAATGCTAAAACAACTTCCACAAACATGTAGGACTTAATAAAGCAGTCCTAGGAGGGAAATTTATAGTGGTAAATTCTCATATCAGGAAAGCAGAATGAACCCAAATAAAAAACCTAGTGCTGCACCTAAAGCTTCTAGAAAAAGTGAGCAAGTCAAGCCCAAAGCCCATAGAAGGGAGGAAATTATAAAGATCAGAGGAGAAAATTAACACAACTGAGACCAAGACTATAATACAAAGAATTAATGAATCAAAGAGTTATTTCTTTGAAAAAATAAATAAAATTGATAAAACCCTAGACAATCTTATTACAAAAAGGAGAGAAAAAGTCAAATTCATGAAGTAAGAAATGAAAAGGGTGAAATCATTTCAGATGATGTGGAAATTCAGAAGATCTGGAATACCTACATTGAAAATCTTTACTCACATATGATAGAAAACACAGAAGAAATGAATAGATTCATTGAAACATATGAATTACCAAAGCTAAATCAAGAAGATATAAAAATTCTGAATAACCTAATATCAGTTAATAAAATTGAAAATGTAATTAAAATCTTATCAACAAGTAAAAGCCCAAGTCCTGATGGATTCATGGCTGGATTCTATGATACATTTAGAGAAGATTTAATGCCAGTACTCCTCAAACTCTTTAATGAAATTGAAAAGGAAGCAATTCTCCCTAACTCATTGCTAGAAGCAAGCATTACTCTGCTAGAAAACCAGAGAAAGACCTAAACAAAACAGAGAATGGCAGGCAAATATCCCTAATGAACATAAATGCAAAAATTCTCAATAAAAACTAGTGAACAGAAGGCAGCAAATCATCCAGAGGATGATGTACCATGACCAAATGGGATTGATCCCAGTAAGGGAGGGATGGTTTAGCATTTATTACATTTATTATTTATTAGTATTTATTACAATCAATAAATGTAATACACCATATCAACAGAGCCAAAGACAGAAGCATATGATCATGTCAAGAGATTCAGAAAAAGCTATTGATAAAGTTAAACACTCATTAATGTATAAGCCTTACAGAACATCAGAATAGATGGTCTTGATCTCAATCTAATAAAAGCCATCTATGAGAAATCAACAGGCAACATCATAATAAATGGAAAATGTGAAAGCTTTCACTATAAAATTAGGAGCAAGACAAGGATGTCCACTGTCACCACTCCTACTCAAAATACTTCTGGAAATATTAGTCAAGCAATTAAAGAAGAGAGAGAGAAATAAAAGAAGTAGAATATGAAAGGAATAATTTAAATTATCATTATCTGTAAATGTCATTGAACTCTACACAGAAGACCCCCAAAATCTCTGTCAAAATATTTCTAGAATTAAATACAAAGTTCATCAGCATAGCTGGATAGAACATCAACACTCAAAAATCAATGGCATTCCTGTACACAAACAATAAACTCACTGAGAGAGAAATTAGGGAAACCATTCCCATCAAAATAGCATCCAAAAAAATGAAATATCTAGGAATCACTCTAACATAGGAAACAAAAGATCAATAAATTGAAAATTACAGCACTCTGAAAAAAAGACCAAAGAGGCTATCAGAAAATGGAAAGCTACCCTTTGTTTATGGATAGGAAGAACCAACATTGTGAAAATGGCAACACTCTCAAAATTATTGTACAGATTTAATGCAGTTCTGATCAAAACACAATTAGCATACATCACAGATCTAAACAAAATACTACTAAAATTTATTTGTGAACAGATGAGACCTAGAATTGCAAAGTTAATCCTGGGCAACAGAGGCAAGGGAGGAGGCATCACAATCCCTGACTTGAAATGATACTACAAAGCTATTGCGATAAGATCAGCATGGTACTGGCAAAAAAAAGACCTGTAGATCAGTGGAAACTATTAGAAGATGTAGAAACAAATACTAGCACACTCAGCCTCCTTATCTTTGAAAAGGGGCCAAATGTGTCCACTGGAAGAAAGATAGCCTCTTTAATAAATAGTACTAGAAAAGCTGTCTTTCCATATGCTAAAGGCTAAAACTAGACCCATGTCTACCACCATGCACTAAATTAAACTCAAAATGATTCAAAGATCTAAATACTAAAATAGAAACACTAAATCTACTAGATGAAAAAGTAGTTAGAAATCTTGAAGACATAGGGCTAGGCAGAGAGTTCATGAACAAAAACCAAACTGCACAGGAAGTACTTCAAAGAATTAATAACTGGGATTTCATTTTATCAAAAAAGTTTTTGCACATCAAAATAATCACCAACAGAGTGAAAAGAAAATCCAGAGTGTGAAAAAATTTTAACCAATTGTTCCTCAGACAAAAGACTTCTATCTAGAACATATAAAGAATTTTTTAAAAATCAGGCCCTCACAATTCAAAGACCCAATCCAAAAATGGGCATCTGAAATGAATACACACTTCTCAGATGAAGAAATTCAAATGGCAAATAAATATGTTCAACATCAACTTGTCATTCAAGAGATGCAAATTAAAATAGCACTTAGATTCCATCTTACTCCAGAAGGAATGGCTGCCATCAAGAAATCGACCAATAATGAATACTGGAGGGACTGTGGGGAAAAAGCAACACTTCTCCACTGTTGGTGGGAGTGTAGACTGATACAAACATTGTGGAAATCATCTGGGAATTCCTCAGACAACTACCATTAGAGGTCCCATTTAACCCAGTTGTTTCCCTTCTGGGTATTTTCCCCAAAGAACTAAAGACATCACACCACAATGATATATGTGCACCCATGTTTATAGTAGTAAAATTTGTAATCCCTAAATCTTGGAAACAATCCAAATGCCCATCAATAAGGAATGTATAAAAAAGATGTGGTATTTTTATATAGTGGAGTACTACTCAGCTATAAAGAAGGATAAAGTCAAGTCTTTTATAGGTAAATGGATATAACTGGAAACCATACTCATACATGAAATAAATCAGACTTGCATGTGTAAACATTGTAGTATCTCTCTAGTGTAAGGAACTGAAAAAAATAAATAAGACCCAAAATCTACAACAGATATTGTGAGAGGAAAATAAACTGCTCAGAAAGAAAGAACTGGGATGGGTGAACCAAGAAAAGAAGGAACATAAAAGAAAAAAGTATATATAGGAACTATAGATAAGATAATTATACTACTGACTTCTTTTACTTCATTGAAAAAACATTTTGTGCTTATATTCTTTGATCATACTTACATTTGTTGCTGAGCAACTACTTTGAAAGTAACAATATACAAATATTAACAGTTGTTAATCTCCTATGATCTTGTTTTGCAATTCTGTATTATTGTTTTTCTTCTCTTAAAAAAAGGAAGAAAAAAAAATACCCTCACTTCTATTTAGTTCCAAAACATATTTTATCACTCTCCATGCAGTTCCTAATTTTCTTAAGCATCCATCCTCAATCCCATTCTCTGTCCACTGCTGGTAATTGCTAATCTGCTTTCTCTATGAATTTAACTAATCTTGATATTTGTGTAAATAATACAATATGTGACTTTTTTTGTCTGCCTTCAAGCATGATATTTTCATTTTTTTAGGGTTATTGTTTAAGAATAATTCTTTCCTCTCTTGTGACCAAATAATATTCAATTGTATGAATATGCCATGCTTCCTTTATCCACTGATAGACATTTGGGATGTCTGACTATTGTGAATAGAAAAATTAGCAACATTTGTATACAAGCTTCTCCTGAATACTTGTTTTTATTATGGAGGTAAAGTCCTAGGAATATATTTGCTGAACCATGTGGGAATTTTCTGTTTACCTTGTTGAGGAACAGCCAGATTGTTCTTTCACAGTAGGTGTACAATTTTAATATCTCAATCAGCAATGTACAGGTGTTCCATTTTTCCCACATTCTTGACAACATCTATTATTTTCATTTTACCAGCTCTAGCTCTCCAAGTAAGTATGAAGTAGTTTATTGTTTTGGCTGCTTGAAAGGCAGTTATATTTTTTTACTTATATACTTTTTCCCATACTGTAATATTTGGTTGTAAATTACATTTGAAATGACATATTGTAGTAACTGGATATAAGTTACTGGATATTACCCTTCTTGGGTTGTTGCTTTATTTCCTAAGTGACTTGGGTGCAGTAACATTGTAGATTGTGTCAGTCAGATTTCCTGCTGCTGGTACTAAATAGCTGATACAATTTAAAGAGGACATGATTTACTTGGCTCACAGTTTCAGAGGTTTCGGTACATGGTAGGATGAGTCTAAGGCAGCAGCATCATATTCATGGCAGCTGAAAAGCAGCACAAGTGAATGGTACCTGTAAGAAAGGGTCCAAGGACCATGTATAGACCCTAAGGTCACACTTCCGTGACACATTCAGACACACACCCTGATGTATGTTTTACTGGTATACATTTGTTTTTCTAAGCCAGACAATTTTACAATGAAGTTTAACTGTCACACAGAATTTCTCTTTTGTAAATTTCAGGCTTCTCTGACATTTTCCTTATATTACAGAGCTACCAGCCTCCCCATAGTTTCTCTCCATCGAGATATCTGTTGTTTTTGACAGGACCTTTAAGCACAATGTCTTTGTTTCCTCATCACTGTGATACAACATCTGACACCCGCAATTTAAAGAAGAAGTTTATTTTAGCCCATGTTTTTGGAGGTTATAACCCATAGTTGACTGACTCCAAGAAAGAAAGAGCATGGTGGAAAGACCTCACATGGAGGGATTCTACTTATGTCATGGTGGTGGCCAGAAAGCAGAGAAAGAATGCAGACACCAGGAAAGGAGGTACACCTTTCCACAGTGATCCACCTATTCCTACCAGACCCTACCTCCTAATAGTAAATTAGCTATAGTGGCTTCATAGTGAACCTTTTCCAAAGGTCCCATCTATGACTGCATGAGTTTCTTGAGAGATGTCTAGATAGAAACATGACAGTACACCACTGCCCTCTGACTCATTGTCTGTTTATGCAAAATGTATTTAGTGCCTCTCTAAGAGTCATCAAATTCTTAACAGTCTCAGCATTGTTGGGAAGTCCAATTCTAAATTCTTTCTGAGACCTAAGGCAAACTTTTCACTGTTAGCTTTTAAAAATAAAAGAGAAAGTTAAACACTCCTGATTCAGTGGTGCTGGTCAACCTTTCCCTTCTAAAAGGGAGAAATTGGTAGATAGAAAGGAACCTGACCAAACAACACAGAAACATAGAAGGACAAACATTAAATCCTGTAGCTCCACGTCTAACAGGACAAAGATGTGAACTCTAAACGGCTCACAGAGATCTGCTCCTACAGCTTGTAAACTATCTTTTTCTCTTTTTTCCTGTGGGGTGGCTTTGCTCACTGCCTGACTCCTTCCTCAGTGGACGACTTCCTGGCATCTTCAGTGTCCTGGAATCTCTACCCTCCCAGGGTGTCCACCGTACTTTCAGCTTCACTCTCACAGCATCATGCACTCTTCTCTCATGCAGGTACTTCCAGACATCCTATGCCTTTCTCTGAAATCTAGATGGAAGCCTCCCTTACCCCACAACTCTTATATAATCATGCCTGTAAAACAAGCACCACATGGATGACACGAAATTCTACTGCTATTTTAAATAGTAGCAGAACCTCCTGCATCATGTCTGGAGATACCTCCAGGTGCTTTGATGGTTGAGCATTTTTTACCAAATCCTTGGGAACCAATTCTCTATGTAGCCCTTCTCCAGCAGGGTGTCTGGGGTTCTCTTCTTAAAGGGAAGTCTTCCACCTTTGCACCTCTTCTCCTGAGAAAGATATGATCTTGCTGGTGCCTCAGATGCCCTCAGATCACGTTTTCTATAGTGTTGGTGACAAATACTTGGCTTCTTTATAATGCCAATCTTTTCAGGAACCAAGCATTTTTAGCCAAAACTTTACAGGCTCCAACCTTACAGACCCTTCCTTTCTGATAAAACTCAAAACTTCTTAAATCACTCAGCTGTGCCATCTTCTCTTAATTCTCAATATAATTCTTGTTAAAAACTTACCAACTTTACCTATGCCAGAGCCTGAATCTTGGGCTGCATTAAAATTTCCTCTGCCAAATAAATTGGCCCAGCATCCTGAATCACAGACTCCCATGAAGTCTCAGGAAATGAACAAAACCTAGAGAAACTTTCTGCTGTAGCAAAACATACATGATCTCTAGTCCAACTGCCAATTGGACTCCTTATTTCCAAGGGAAACATCTTGTGCCTGATCTTTACTTTCAGCATTACCGTAAGCATTCTGGTCTTCTGAGCTCTGACCAGAATCTCCCATCAAGCTCAGATTCCAGCATTCTAGGGCCTCTCTAGGTGGCATATGTAAACCTTTCCAGACTCCTCCCACAATCCAGTTCCAAAGGTTTCTAAACTACATGGTAAGATAATAATAATAATAATAATAATAACAACAGCAGCAACCCTACTTCTTTGGTACCAAAATGAGTCTTACCTTCCTCATCACTGAGACAATACTCAATACTTATAACTTGAAAGAAAGATTTATTTTGGTTCCTAATTTTTAGAAGTTTCAGGCAACAGTTGGTGAGTTCCAACTGAAAAAGGGCACAGTAGAAAGACCTGCTGCACAGTGAAATTGCCCACGTTATGATGGTGGCCAGGAAGTAGAAAGAGAAGTGAGGAGCTGAGAAAGGAGGTATATACATACCTCTAGGTCATCCTCTAGTGACCTACCTCTTCTGACAAGACTCTGTCTTCTAATAGCAAGTCAACAATAGCTCCCCCCATGGTCTAGTTCTCTTCCAAAAACCTCACCTATAAGTGCATGAGGTTCCTGGGGGACAACTGTATGTAACCATAACACATACGTTTCCCATATTCTGTTCCAAAAGAAGTCATGCTCTTAAGGCAGTAGAGTGACTGTGTTCTTTGTCCTGAGTAGAACCTTATACCACTATATATGTATGGGGATAAGGTGGTGCTTTTCCTGCTGAGCAATAGGGTAGTAGCAGTCATTGGTCTTATCTTGCCCCAGTAGATGACATCTCTGTTGTAAGTAAGCTGAGGATATTGTCAGCCTGACACACCTATACAAAGATAACATTATCTTGACAGCACCTGTGTAGGGCAATATGGGGTTGAGGAGGGTAAATGCTGCAGAAAGACTGCCCCCAGTGGGGTGAAACCCACAATTCCAAGGTAGGAGGTTGGAGCAGTAGCATACTCTGTCTTCTTGGTTGTACCTTCCTGGAGTACCGTGCTAGGGTAGAGCTTCTCTAACACAGACAGAGTGGAGAAGAAGTAAAAAAGTATTGTGGAGAGATACCACAGGATCTTGCTATTTTAAAAAAGTTTTAGTGGATTTTTGCAAATAAATATTTTTCCATTAAAACAATTGCCAGATATTTCACAGATTTTGTTTGATTACAATTTTTACAAATTAAATTGTTCTGGGGAGAAATGTCTGGTCCATTGATTTCCTTATGCTACCATTTAGAAATTCTGTTTCCTATCAATTGATTCTTAACCTGAAGTCCGAGGACAAGTTTCAGAAAATTCCAGAATCCTAGCCTCCCTTGCAGTGAGGTATGGCCAATTGGCAGAGGTCTAGCCAACGGAATTTTAGCAAAATCCATGATGGATGCCCCATATGGAGTTGTAACCTATGAGTTTTCCTCCTATTGACCTACTTGGAAGCAGCATGTATAATCATGTTTTTACTTATTAAATGAGTAAAATTACTATGGGGTTAAGTTGTTACATATTTGGGTTTGTTTATCAATGTCAGATAGCTTTCTCTGACCAATGTATTGGGAACAATGCTAGCACCTTTCATTATAGAATTATCATAACTAGATGAATGAAATATATAAAAATATGTAAAGGTCTAAGAAGGGTATTTGCAGGTAGTATGTAAGTGCTGTGAATATCATGAGTGTAATCATCATTAACTCTAGTAGGACTTCTTAAAAGGTGTAGAGTTTTTGTGAGGCTTTTGGTCCAGGTTTACCCTTGGTTCCCAGTCTCAGGGGTGGGATGAGGACATCATTCTCCATGTGGCAAACACAATATGTATGTAGTAGTCGATGAGGACCAGGAGTTGTTCAGAATGCTACACTTCCATTTCCAGCAAATGTTGATTTGTTCCAGTTGTTTCATTTGTACTGCAATCAAATATTCAGGGCAAATTTCCTCATTACCTTATAGAAAACCTTAATAATAGAGATCACTGGTTAATTCTCAATAGATTAGAGATGCCAGTGTATTGATTTAGTGCTAACTTCATTAGAACAGGGACTGTGGAAAAAGTATTAACAGCAGGACAAGCTGCATCATTAAATACCAAATTGTTATCCAGTTGGGTGTTCTCTGTACAAATAGTTTACTTCCAGATATAATATATCAAGAAGTTGTAGCATCTTTCTAAGTCTAAAATGTGTGATTAACCCTAAGTTTACTCTTATTCATAATTTAAATTCTTCACTCAGTGGGAAAAATCCACCTTGAACTTGAAACTGTTTTTTAGTCACCTAGAGGATTTTTAAGCACACCTGTGAAAGCAAATCTTTGGTAAACAGTGCACAGGTGTTCTTCCAGTCTCACTGAGGTATACTTGAAGCAGAATTAAGAGGAAGCAAAGTTATTTGCCAGCAACTTCCAAAAAGATCATCTGCTCTTCAATAACACATACTTTCCTTGGGCAAAATCCCTTGTCATTCATTCACTCATTTATCCATGCCCAAATGTGCTCAGACATCAGATATTGTGGTGGTGTAGACCATATGTAGATATAGAACCGGAAGGTATGCAACTCAGAATAGAGAGACAGTCCAGTCAGTAGACAAGAGACAAATTCAGCCAAAGATACGCATTGCTCTGAAATCAAACAAATGAGCTAATAAAAATACATTATACATTATCAGAGATTTTTATGAGTGGAAGCAAGTGGTTTTGGATATGGCTTACACAGAAAAACAATAGTTGTATCTTTGAATTTGGGGGGGCTGATATCTTTTAATTCTTTTTATGTTCTAGATAGAAGCCCTTTGTCTGAGGGACAGTCAGCTAAAACTTTTTCCCAATTTGTGGGTTTTCTTTTTACTCTGCTGATGATTTCTTTAGATGTGCAGAAACTTTTCAGTAGGATGAGATCCCAGTTGTTGATTCTTTCAAGTGTTTCACATGCAATTTGGTTTTTGTTCATGAACTCTCTGCCTACCCCTGTATCTTCAAGGTTTTTACCTACTTTCTCTTCCAATAGATTTAGTGATTCTGGTTTAATATTGAGATCTGTGATCCATTTTGACTTGAGTTTGGTGCATGGTGATAGACTTGGGTCTATTTTCAGTCTTTGGCAGGTAGCAAGCCAGTTTTTCCGGCACCATTTATTAAGGAGGCTATTGTTCTTCCAGTGAGTTTGTTTGGCCCCTTTATCAAAGATTAGGTGGCTGAGTGTGTTTTTGGTTGTGGCTGTTTCTTCCACTCTGTTCCATTGATCCTCAGGTCTGTTTTTAAGCCAGTACCAGGTTGATTTGATTACGGTAGCTTTGTAGTATAATTTTAATATTGTATGTCATATCTGTTTTCATGAGAAACCACTTTGAAGATATCAATATGTAATACAACAAGCATTGTTAATTTCCTACCACTTTGTTTGTAACTCTGTATTGTCTGTACTGTTATTTTGCTATTTTGTCTGTCTGTTAATGTTTTCCTTCTTTTATTTTTAAAATTAAAGAAAACCATATTTCTTTTCAAAAAAAAAAACAACAACAAAACAATAGTTGTGGCTATTAATTCTGATATGTCCACTTCATTCATTGGATTAAGAAAACACGGTGGTATTACAGTAGTGCACACTTCTGCATATGCTTAGAGGGTCAGGGAGGTGAAGCCTTTGTTGGGTGTGAACTATGGATCCAGCCTGCTGCCCTCCAGCACTATTTCCTGAGTCCTGACCCTGCTTGCCATGGACTGAGCAGTTCTGCTCCATCATGTGATTCTGCCACTTGATTCCTACCTTGGAGCCTGTGGGATGTGGGTTGAATCCCCTCAAAAGTGAGTCAAATTAAGTCTCTCCTCTAAGTTTTTTCATTTTTTTGTTATTTTAAAGAGAAAAGAACAAAAACAAAGACAAAAACAGAGCAACAAAAAACTATAAAAATGATACAAATTTCAAAACAAGATGAAAGGATATCAGCAATGGTTGTTGTATTACTTATTGTTATCTTTAAAGTAGTTCCTCAGATTGCCAGATATAAATAGGCAAGATTGATGAAACAATTAAACATTAACTGTTCCTTTCAATAAACCAGTAGAGGGGGCTGGTGATTTAGCTCAACTACACAGAGCTTGCCTGGCAAGCACAAGGTCATGAGTTCAACTCCCAGTACTGGAAGAAAAGCAAAAAAACAAAATAAAACGAAACAAAAAAAAAATCAATAAATCAATAGAAATTAGTATTACAGTCATCTTAGCTACCTTGTGTGTGTGTGTGTATATATATATTTCCCTCTTTCTTTCTTTTGTCCTTCCCCTCATCTCAGTCGTTCTTTCCTATTGAGCTGTTTCTTTTCCTTTCACAGTATCTATTGTAGTTTTCAGTTTTTATTTACTATTTCAAGTTCTTGCACTAGGGATAAAATATGGTATTTACATATATGGGTCTGATTTATCTTACTCATACATATGGTCTCAGGTTGCACACATGTACTTATAAAGATCTCAAGTTTATGTTTCTTTATGCCTGACTAGTACTACATTGCATAAAAAGACCACCACATCTTTTTTTATCCATTCCTCAGTTGATGGAGATTTGGGTTGTTTCCAAGATTTAGCTACTACAAATTGTGCTACTATCAACATGGGAGCACATATATCGCTATGGTGTGATGTTTTTATTCTGGGAAAATATCCAGAAGGGGAATATCTGGTTTGAATGGGATTGCTAATCCTAATTTTTTGAGGAATCTCCAGACTGATTTCCACAATGTTTGTGTCAGTCTACATTTCCACCAACAGTGGAGAAGAGTTCTTTTTTCTCCACAGCCCTTTCAGCATTTGTTCTTTGTTGATTTCTTGATGGTAGCCATTCTTACTAGGGTGAGATGAAATCTCAGTATTTTAATGTGCATCTCTCAAATGAGAAATGATGTTGAACATTTTTATGTATTAATTTGCCATTGGTATTTCCTCATCTGAGAAGTGTGTCTCCATCTCAGCTGCCCATTTTCGGATTGGGTCTTTGAATTTGCGGGGAGGGGTCTGAGGTTTTTCAATTCTTTATATGTTCGAGGTAGAAGTTCTTTTTCTGAGGTATAGTTAGCTAAAATTTTTTTCCCATTCTGTATGTTGTCTTTTCAGTTTTTGGTGATTCCTTTTCAAGCACAAAAGTTTTTTTTACTAGGATGAGATCCCAGTCGTTGAAGTGTTTCCCATGTAGTTTGGTTTTGTTCATGAAGACTGTGCCTACCCCTATGTCTTTGAGATTTTTACCTACTTTCTCTTCCAGTAGATTTAGTGTTTCTGCTTTAATATTTAAGTCTTCCATCCATTTTGACTTTAGTTTAGTGCACTGTGATAGACATGGTTCCAGTTTTATTCTTCACCATGTAGAGAGCCTGTTTTCCAGCACCATTTATTAAAGAGGCTATCTTTCTTCTAGTCAACATAATTGGCCCCTTTGGCAAAGGTAAGGTGGCTGAGTGTGTTTGTAGTTGTGTCTACATCTTCTAATTTGTTCCACTGGTCCTCAGATCTATTTTTTCCCAGTACCATGCTGATTTTATCACAGTAGATTTGTAGTACAATTTCAAGTCAGGGATCGTGCTGCCTCCTGACTTGTCTTTGTTGCCCAGGATTTGCATTGCTATCCTAGGTCTCTCTGGTTCCAGATGAATTTTAGGAGTGTTTTCTCTAGTTCTGCTGTTATTTTGATAGGGATTGCATTAAATCTGTATAACTATTTTAGGAGTATGGCCATTTTCACTATGTTGTTTCTTCCTACCCATGAGCAAGGGTTATCCTTCCATTTTCTGATATCCTCTTCAATCTCCTTTTTCAGAGTATTGTAACTTTCAATATATAAAACTTTTACTTCCTTTGTTACATTGATTCCTACTTATTTCATTTTTTGGATGCTGTTGTGAAGGGTGTGGTTTCTCTAATTTCTCTCTCAATAAGTTTGTTTGCATACAAGAATGCTATTGATTTTGTATTCAGCCACACACTGAATTTGGTTATTAATGCTAGGAGTCTTTTAGTGGAGTTTTGGAGTCTTCTATGTAGAGTACCATGTCACCTGCAAATAATGATAATTTAATTTCTTCCTTTCCTATCCTTATTCATTTTATTTGTCTCTCTTATCTAACTGCTCTGGATACTATTTCCAGAATTATGTTGAAAAAGAGTGATGATAGTGGACATACTTGTCTTATTCCTGATTTTATAGTGAAAACTTTCAGTTTTTGTACATTTAGTATGATCTTGGCCATTGCTTTGTCATATATGGCTTTGATCAGATTGAGGTAAAGACCAGCTACTCCAATTTTCTGTAGGATTTTTATCATGAATGAGTGTTGGACTTTATCAAAAGCTTTTTCTGCATCTATTGAGATGATCATGTGGTTTTTGTCTTTGGCTCTGTGGATGTGGTGCATTACATTTATTGATTTGCATATGTTGAACCATCTCTGCATTCCTGGGATAAATCCCACCTGGTCATGGTGTATAATCTTTTTGATGATTTGTTGAATTCTATTTGCTAGTATCTTATTGATGAGTTTTGTATCTATGTTCCTTAGGGAGGTTGGTCCGTAGTTCTCTTTTTGGTTATATCTTTCTCTAGTTTTGTATCAGGATAATACTTTCTTCCAGAAAAGAGTTAGGGAGTATTGCTTTCCTTTAAATTTCATTAAAGAGTTTGAAGGGTTTTGGCATTAGATCTTCCCTAAATTTCTTGTAGAATTCAGTAGTGAATCCATCAGGACCTTGGCTTTTCTTTGTTTGTAAGTTTTTAAATACATTTTCAATGTCATTAACTGATACTAGCTTATTGAGAAATTTTATATCTTCTTGATTCAATTTTGGTAATTCATATGTGTATAAGAATCTGTTTATTTCTTCTGTATTTTCCATACTATGAGAATAAAGATTTTCAAAGTAGATACTGGTGATCTTCTGAATTTCTACAGGATCTGTAGTGACTTCACCCTTACCATTCCTCAGTGCATGAATTTGAGTGTTTTCTTTCCTTTTTTGATAAGGTTGTCTGTGGGTTTATCAATTTTATTTACTTTTTCAAAGAACCAACTCTTTGATTAATTAATTCATTGTATTGTTTTTTTGGTTTTTGTTGTGTTAATTTATGCTCTGATCTTTATAATTTCCTCCCTTCCATGGGTGTTGGGTTGGTCATGCTCTTCTTTTTCTAGAAGCTTGAGGTGTAACATTAGATTGTTTATTTGTGCTCATTCTGTTTTCCTGATGTGAGAATTCACTGCTATAAATTTCCCTCTTAGGACTGCTTTCACTGGGTCCCTTACGTTCCTGTATGTTGTGTCTGCATTCTCATTTAGTTGTAGATATTGTTTAATTTCTTCCTTTATTTCATCTGTGACCTATTGGTTGTTTAGGAGTGTATTATTTGATTTCCATGTGTTTATGGAGTTTTTGTGGTTTCTTTTGCCATTAATTTTCAATTTCATTGCACTATGCTCAGATACCATGCATGGGATAATTTCAGTTGTTTTGCATTTACTTAAGCACGTTTTGTGGGCTACTATATTGCTTATTTTAGAGAATGTACCATGTGCAGCTGGGAAGAATGTGTATTTTGATAATGTTGAGTGGGACAGTCAGAAAATATCTACTAAGTCCATTAGTTCACAGGATTGGCTCATTTCTGCTATTTCATTGCTGATTTTTGTCTAGTTACCAACTAGACCAACATAATTACCTGGAGAGATTGTGACAATGGGGTATTGAGGTTTCCCATTACAACTGTGTTATTGCTGATTTAATTTTTTATGTCTATGAATAATTGTCTTATATAGTTGGGTGCTCCTGTATTTGGTGTATATATATTTACGATTATTATCTCTTCCTTCTGAAGTTTCCCTCTAACAAGTGTGTACTCACCTTCTTTATCCCTTTTGATCATTTTTGGTTTGAAGTTGACATTGCCTGCAAAAAGAATATCTACTCCTGCTTTTTTTCTGAGTTTCTGTTGCATGGAAGATTGTTTTCCATGCTTTGATTTTCAGTCTATGAATTTCTTTTTGAGTTAAATGTGTTTCTTATGTACAATATACTGTTGAATCTTGTCTCTTGATCCACTTTGCAAGTCTATTTCTTTTAATTGGTGAATTAAGGCCATTTACATTGATGGCTATAACTGGTATGTATTGGCTTATCTTAGTCATGGTATTTCCTGCCTGTTGGTTCCCTGCTTTTCTTCTCTGTTTAATTGCTTGTCCCGCCTGGTGGTTTCTTTCTGTTGTTGTTCTTGGAATTGTTATCATTTTTATTTCTTTCTAGAATATCTTTTAGTACTCTTTATAGCATTAGTTGTGTGTTTAGAAATCTCTTCAGTTGTTCTTTGTTATGAAATATATTTCTCCATTAATTTTGAAAGATAATTTTGCAAAGTACATCAGCCAGTGTTGGAAGTTGTTTTCTTTCAGGGCTTGAAATTCTTCATTCCAAGCTTGCTTTGACTTGCGGGTTTGTGTTGAGAAGTCTGCCATGATTCTGATGGGCTTTCGTTTACAGGTGATCTCTTTCTTTTTGTGAACACCTTTTAATATTTTGTCCTTTGCTTAATTTCTGGAATCTTGATTATTATATGTCTTGGTGTAGTTTTATTTTGGTCATGAATGTTTGGAGTTCTAAATGCTTCATCTATTTTTATGTCAAATTCTTTATCTTCACTTGGGAAATATTCTGCCATTATTTCTCTGAAGATTTTTTATATATTGTTTGTGCTGTGTTGAACTTCCCCATTGACCCCAATCAATCTTATGTTATTCTTCTTTGCTTCATGATGTAGCTGTTGGATCGATTTTTCATGGTCTGTTGTTAATTTTAAAATATCTTTCTTTTCTTCATTCATATCTGTAATTTTGTCTTCAAGATCTCAAATCCTATCTTCTCCTTCATTCAACCTGTTGCATATACTTTCAGGTGAGGTTTTAATCTCTTAGATTTCTATTTGGATCTGTTTCATGGATTCCGTTTCTTTCCTATGCTGGGCATTATTTGTTTCCATCATTTTTCTAAGCTCATTTATTCTTTTATCTATGTCTTCTCTCATATCTTTCAGTTTAAGCATTATGTGTTTCTGTACCTGAGAGATTACTTTCTCTTTAGCCTTTTCCACTTGTGTTTTCACTTCTTATGCTATCATTAGAGAAAGTTCCAGTGTTAGATTTCCAATTTCATCATCTCCTTGAGTTCTGGGCTTGTTCTCTCCTCTCAGATTTGGGTGTTGGTTGTTTTGTCTCAATGATAGGAGAAATGACTATCACAATAGTAAAATAAAATAAAATGTCCTCTGGTAGAAATGAGTTTAGAAATATAGTTTCATTCAATTCTATTAATCTCTGGTCTAAACACATAAGATGCAAATAATTATGACTACAAAACAAAAGGATTACTCAGAAAAGACAAAAAGAGAATATTTATGTCAGGCAACAACTGGCTAAAGAACTCATCTGTCTTGTGATTAGAAGCTAATGCCAGAATAACACCCCATAGATAATCAGTTTGCCTTCGATGTATTTTTATTTAAAGTTATCTTATTCATAAGATATCAAGTATTATAATCTCACTATGTAGATTTAGTCATTCTTAGCTAATTCTTCCATTGTGTAAAGCCATGAGTTTAAACCCTCCAGGTAATTATGTTGGTATTAAAATCTGTCTTTTAATTTAAACTAAGTTAGTCTAACAGACTTAAAATATTACTGCAATTAATTGAGATCTTGAATAAGTTATTTAACCTCTTTGTTTCTCTCTGTGTCTTCTTTTTTACTCATAAGATGAGCATAATGATAGTGCTTATATTATCAGATATTATGAGGAATAAAGAAGGTATTCTATGGAAAACATTTAAAACAGTGCCTGGCACATGGGAAACAATTAAAACAGATATTGATGTTGATATTTGCTATGCTGCTAATGTTATTCTCTTCTCAAAAAGTTATTATGAACTTAATGTAATTAATTAATTTGTTACAACTACCAGCCTGATGTTTATACCCATCTGGGTGTAGCCCAGGTTGTCTTTAAAAAGGTGCTTCCCAAATCATATTACATGGAATATCGACCTCTGAACATTTTCTGGAAAATAAAATCTAGTGAGTAAATAAGTTTTGTAAGTATTTAACATTGCCTAATCCAGAATTTGTAAAACTTTTCACTATAAACCACTATAAACCAAACACTGTTGTATGTGGACCAGTGTGCATGTCAAGAATTGTACCTTTAAAACCCAGCTGGAAAAATATACTAAAGGAAGCTCTCTCTGGAAATATACAGTCTACTAGGTAAGAAAATATGTTCTGCTTGGATTCAAATCCTGCTTTCTGGGGCAAGAACTTACTGGATATATGACTTTTGGTGACAACTTCCTCCTAGTTTAGTTTCCTCATCTGTACTATGAGGACAGTAGTAATGTCTTTCTGACAGAATTGTAAGCACTGTGTGAGTTATTGCAGCTAACAGGCGTAAAGCAAAGCCTGGCACACAGGTAATACTTAGCATGTCTTTCCATTCTTACTGTGACCTGTCTGTCTATGTTTATATCTATATAAAACTGAAAGGCCTCCAGCTGTAAAATGGAGCCAATTTTCTGCTCAGAATGCTAAGGACTCTGCCACTGATCCAAATTGAGTGTTATAGAAGATTCCAGTTTCAGACAGTATATTAAAGACTGCTCACTACAGTTGACTCCCTCTTGGACCTTTAACATTGCTCCAAATTTCAGAAAGTCAATTTTTGTGTGTCAGCTCTCCACATATGTCCATTTTCCTGAACTCTCAAGTTTTCTTATTCTGAGTCTCCCTCCCTTTCTAACACATAGGACCTAGAAATGAAGGATTCTGTCCCGTCATTGGTATTGAGGTTAAATTCATTTTCGGTGATACCAGATGGCAGCAAAGAGAGATGAGTTTCTGGGGACCAGGTTGTCATTTTAAAAAATTGATTGGTCATTTTACTGGGCCATTGCTCTTACTAAAAATACTGCATTCAATGTTCTGGTTTCAGCTGGGTTGAACTTTGTTCATTTGGGGTGTGCATTATTGGGGATGGTGGCTGTGACAGAATGAAAATGAAAACGAGTTCTTCTGTCCCATTACTCTTTTTCATTCTCATATTCAGTGTTGTCAAGAACCAAACAGAGGCACCCTCAGCTTCTGCCCTCTGAGTAGGGAGGTCACAACTTAGGGGCAAGAACTATCTCTGTCTCCAGAGAATTTGAGAACATAACCTCAAAATTGTGAGAGAGAGAAAAGAAAGTTTAGTTTTCAGATCTGTATTACAAACAAAAGATTTTGTTGGCCAACTCTCCTATACCTCTGTTTCGTTTATAAAAGCCTGATTTTATTCAATGAGTTATATTCCCAACAAAAACAAATCATTATTGGTAGAAACAAATAATTGTCCTATTTTCTTTCAGTAGATACTTACCTTCATAGATAATTCTTCAGTGAAGTGAACATTATGAGAATAATTTTCTTTCATAAAAAATAAAAGAGTGATCATCGTAAAAGAAGCCCTTTTTTCTTTTCTTTTTCCTTCCCTTTTCTTTTGTTGTTTCTCTTGTTTGACTGTTTTTATATCTTCTCTTGGCCTTAAGAAATGGAATACCATTGTGTAATCAAGAGGGACATAGTACAAACAAGCTTAAGATCGCAAAGTAGAAAGGTGGGAAGATTCTGGATACCTTATGAAATTATTGGGTTATTGAACTGGGCCTGCATCTGTGGCTCTCCAGTCTCCTAATGATACCAGAAATCAAACTCACGACCTCAAACTTGTCAGGCAGGTGCTGTACCACTGGGCTCTATCCCCAGCCCTCTTAATGATACTCTTAAGTCATGGTTATTTGGGTTATGTACTATTTGTGCTATTTGCAGTTGCTTCTCAATGAAATATTATGTAACAGTATCAGGATTTCAAAGCATTGTATCTCGATCTCTTGTCGTTGTAGGAACAGTGTTGATTACTGCATGGGTGTGAAGAACAGCTTTGTATCCAAACACAAGTGATTTAATATTTCAGGTCTGCTAAAACATCATGTGTCATAGGATAATTTACCTAACTTCTCTGTGACTTAATTTATCATCTTTAAAACAGGGATAATGATAAGTAAGAGAACAATAGGGAAGACTGAATGACAGTGTATGGGAAATGTTTAGTACATATAGAAATCCAACAAACTTTTTTCCCATCACTCTACATGTGAATCTCTCTCCACTCTACATCTAAATTTAAATTCAAGAAGGGCTTTGGGTTGTGTCATGGGTAGATTTCTGTGTGAAATATTTTAAACTAAACAGGATGTAGAATAGTTTGTATTTAAAAAGATTTAAAAGGGAAAAGAAAGAAATATGGGAAAAATATGTATATAGGTATACACAGAATAGCTGATAGTTGTACTATTGATTCCTATTACTTTATTGAAAGGAACAGTTAATTTTAATTGTTTGATCAACCTTACATATCTATATTTGTTTACCTGAGTAACCAATTTGAACATGTCAATATGTAATACAACAAACATTGTTAATTTCCTATCACCTTGTCTGAAAATATGCATTGCTTGTATTGCTTTTGTGTTATTTTGTATATGTCTGTGTGTCTGCTAATATGTTTTCTTTCTTTTATCTTTAAAATAAAAAAGAAAGCTGAAAAAGATTTATAAGTAGTGAAGCTCTAGTACAACACATTCTGAGATGGCGAGGCTGAATGAAAATTTTCACATGCTCCTGGGTTTTCAGTAGTTCTTGGTCAGTGATGCTGCTGACAGTTCCTCCAGGTTTAGAGTGCTGCTCTATGTCAGTGGTCTTCCAGAGGATTTCACTCAGATATACCTGGGAATTTTAAGAGCACATGAACACTGTCATCCACCTGTTGAATAACACATACCTAGTGAAGCTTGCTCTTCCAGAACCCATGAGCCTTCATGGTTATCTTCCTCCTTCAGAGCTGACTGGGTCAGAGTTCCCACGTAGAAGGTGAGCTGCCATCATCCCTCTTAGTTTAGGTTCACTGGAAGCAGATCCTGATGCAGGAATTCACAAGAAAGCAATTTATGAAGGAAATGCACCCAACAGAAACTGGTAAAAAAGGGTAGAAAGATTTGACAGGATGCGACTTTTGGCAGAGTGCCAGCTGTCATCCAAGACTGTAGGGTATCATGTAGACTGCATTACACGTCCATGTTTCTCCAGCCTCAAGGCAAGGGAGTTAAACTTCACACTCCCTCAGGAGCCAGCCATTGGGTGGGCAGAAAGCTCTCAAGAATCTGTAGCTTTCTGAGCACATAACTGAAGTGCCTTAGCAGTCCATCAGCAGCGCTCTGAGGATATTTGCAGGTACAAATCAGTAGAAACCAACCATATAGAAACTGGTGTATGTGTACACAGACCCGGGAGGTGGGATCCACTGGGGGATCTAGGCAGAGAGTTGGCAAAATTCTCTTAATTTGTTTCCCTGACTCTTAGAGAGGGTATGCTTGCTTTGCCATGAAATAAACAAGACGCTCAATTCTAAATCAAAGTCTGAGTTGCCCCATTCTACCTGACCCAGCTACTTGCAGTCTGTATGGTATTGGGTAAGAATTTAATAGCTTTGAAAATTTTACACCTGGAATTTTGTACTAGAGGAGAAATTTAAGCCTAAGATTAAAAAAAATCTTCCTGGTACCCAGTGCCAAAAAATTAAATCATAAAATTAAGAGAATTTAAATGAGCAGGTCCTTTGTGACAGGGCAGAGTACCTATTTCAGGGACACAATATCCTGTTTGTAATATTTTCTAGAAGTTGGTAGTTTTTTTTTTTTAATCTTTTCTAAAATATCTGTTTTTAGTAAATTAACATGAGTAATAAATAATAAGTACATATCTACCACATCAAAGAAAAATGACTACTGTCTTCATCACTTCAGTCTGGGAGCATTTGCTATTCCCCCAAGTATACGTGCCCCCTTAACACAAACAGCACGCTCTTTGTGTGTCTTCCTGTTCAGACACTGTCCTTACATGCTCCATAGTGATTGATGCCTGGCAGATGTACACACTGCCATCACAGTGTGCTGAACTTAAGTGTGGACTTGGATGTTTTTATCAAGGAAACATTTACAGCAACATTTACAGATTGTGAGTGTGACATTCAATCTGGATTTTAAAATGTTTTTACCTTGTAACCAACACCCTAGTCAAGATAAAGTCAAAGAATTTCGAGTTACATGAGAAAATTCCCTCATGATCCCTATCATTCAATCTCCCTTTTAATCAGCAACTTTTTCAATGTCTATTAGTTTTGTCTTTTCTTGAAATCCATATGAATCAAGCCACATAGGATACATCCTTTTGTGTATGGCTTCTTTCCCTTAACATTGTTTTTGAGTTTTATCTATGCTGTTGGCTATAGCAGAGCTCATTATACCATCCCCGTTACTACTCCAGGAATTTGACTAAAGCTTTTGTGCAAGTATTTGGATAGATATATTTATTTTGCATGGATAAATACTTATAGATGACATTTCTGGGTCACAGGGCAGACATATGTTTGATCATAGAAAAAATTGGCTGAACCATTTTATACTCCCAGGGGCAGCACATGATAACTCTAATTGTTCTTCATCCTCACTTGATTTTGTTAGTAATATGGTTCTCTGCACTTAATTTGCATTTCTCAAATGATCAATGAGATTCAGCAATTTTCTATATGCTAACTCTCTACTTCTGTATCATCTTTGTTAAAATGTCAATTTGATCATTTACTATTTTAATTTGGGCTAATTTTTATGGATTATTAATGTAAGCTATCTCTCTGATATAAATTTTGGGAATATTTCTCCTAGTTAATGTATGGATGAGTATATATTGATATACCCCTTTATATTCAAATAATATTATATGATTTCATGTATCATGTAAAATATTTAGTTCTTCCCTTTAATCTTTTGAGATGTTTTATTATTAATTTGAGCCCATTGTTCATCTATATGTGTTCTGAATCCACAACATAGTGTTACTATTTTTGCACTAGATAATTATCTTTAAAGTGATTAACTTTATGAAATAAAGCATTTTATACTTACCTTATTTTTACCATTTATGATATTCTTCCAAGCTTCCATCTGACTTTCTTGCCTGAAGAATTTTCTCTAACATTTCTTGCAGCAAAAGCAATTAACTCTCTGCTTTTGTTTGTCTCAAAATATTTTCTTTTCGTATTTTGAAGACAGTTTCCCCAGGTATGAAACCTGGGTTGGCAGTGTTTTTCAGAACTTTGAAGATGCTGCTGCATCATAAATGTTCCTTAGTTTCTAATGACAGATCTACTATCATTTTTATATCTCTCTCTTTTATTTTCTGTCTAATGTCTTTGTTTTCAGTAGTTTGACCTACTAATTCTAGAAATGACTTTAGCTTTTTAGTATTCACTATTTATGGAGGTCTCTTGGTTTACTATATCTTTGGTTTGATATCTTTCATTTTTTTGGAAATATTTATTCATTATTTCTTCTGTTTATTCACTCTTCCTTCTTCACCTGGAACTCCAAGTTCATTTACATTAGAGCATTTGCTCTAGTTCTCAGCTCTGGGTGTTCTGTTCCTTTACCTCTTCCCCTTCCCTTTCCCCTTATCCTTTCCCTCTCACTCCTTCTTGCTTCTTGTCTTCCTCCTGCTCCTTTCTGTTTACTTCTTTTGCTTTTTCTGGTTTGAATTATTAATGTTAATCTTCTTCAAAGTTCAGAGTTTCTTTCCTCAGATATGTGGAATCTGCTGGTGAGTCCTTTAAAGGAATTTTTCATCTCCTCTCTGATCTCCAGTTTTATCTTGCCATACCTTTTGACTACCTATAGTCTTCATATCTTTGATAAAACATTACACATGCTCATGCATCACTGGGCCTCTGCCGTGTGTTTTCCTTCTCTTGAGGATCATAGCATGGGCTGCTATGCTGCACCTGACAGTTGCCTTGCATGTTTTGTCAAATACTTTGGTTATTTTTAGAAAAAGGGTAAGCCCCATGATAATTATGATGGGAGTTGGACTTGGAATTCCTATTTTTTTAAGGTGAGAAAGTTTGAGCAATTCCTAGTTTCAGTTTAATTTGAAAAAAATTAATGAGACATTATCTAATGCTTGTCAAGTGCCCAAGCTAATATACAGCAGAGCTGATATGTATGGAAATATTATGCATCAGGTCAGAGTGTATACTCTTGAAATATAGGATCTGGATTAAAATTCTGTTCCTTTCATTTATTTGGCTTTTTATTATGGGCATTTACTTACTCTATCTTTGTCTCAGTTTTACTCCCTGTGAAAGGAGAACAATCATAAAAGTTAACCGTTCAGTAGTTGTTGAAGGGGTTCCTTGAAGAAATTTGCAGTGAGTATTAAACATTGAGCACTCAGTCCCTGCTATGAGTTGTTGTTTGCTTTTACCATTAGATTTTATTCTCCCTATTACCAGTACCACTTCTGCTAATGCCTACAAGTGTTAATTGCTACCCAAATGTCTTTCTAAATGGAAATTTCACAAGTGAACCCACATCCTTTTTAATAATTTCCTTTCTATTTTGACCTATAGTTCTACAAGTATTTCATGTTAAGAGACAATTGGTAGGCCCTACAGCTCTTTGTAGTTGATTGCTTGTTTACCCCACACCACTGACCTGGTCGAAACTCCCCATGCATCCCTGCTCCATCTATATTCTTCATTCACTTCCCAGTAGCAAAAACAACAAATATCTTATTCAGATAACTTTTCCCAGTGCTTCTCCTCAGATCCGCCATCTCTTTTGTGTGCTGCTCTGGAATACATACTTCACAAGTTTCTGCTATCCTCTGATGACACTTAACTGATTGCTTTTATGCCATAGAAGCATTGGGATACTAGATGAGAACTCCTTTCCTGTTACAATAAATAAATAAATAAATAAATAAATAAATAAATAAATAAATAAATAAATAAATGGAAAGAGTCACAACAAACATTTTTTGGAATACAAGAAATCTTACTAAAAAGACCAAGTCCTAGTT
This sequence comes from Chinchilla lanigera, assembly GCF_000276665.1. Taxonomy (NCBI): domain Eukaryota; kingdom Metazoa; phylum Chordata; class Mammalia; order Rodentia; family Chinchillidae; genus Chinchilla; species Chinchilla lanigera. The sequence continues at coordinate 1,122,170 of NW_004955461.1, forward strand.
TTATTTATTGCCATAGCAAGTTACTGCAAACTTAATGACTTCGAACAATACAAATGTATTGTGTTGCACCTGTGCAGTTCGGACAGCTGTTACAGGGTTTCACTGTTTTTAATGAAAGGGTTTGGGGCAGACTGTGTACCTTTTGGGTTGTTTCAGGCAAGAACCCATTTGCAGGCTTATTTGGGAGGTTGGTGGGCAGAATTCAGCTCCTTCAGTTGTGAGATCAAGCTCCCCTGATTCCTGTTGTATGTGAGCTGAGGGCAATTCCTACCTTCCAAAGGCACCCCGTCTGCCTTTACTTATGGACTCCTTTCTACACTTTCAAAGCTAGCAGGAAAGTCAAATCCTTCTTACCACGGGTGTATCCTTCTGATCTGTCTGCGCTCACAGAGTGTGGCCTTTGTGATTCCAATGGAACTACCCAGGTAATCCAGAAAAATCTCCATTTTTCAAATCTGTTGATTAATAACCTAAATTTCCTTTGCAAATTTTTGCCATTTTGGCACAGTGCAAAACATACTTAGGAGCTCTGAGAATTAAGTCGTAAACATCTTTAGTGAAGGGGAGGGATTCTTTTGTTTATCATAGGCCATATCAAATATTTCAGTTGTCAAAAAGTACTTTTTAATCCTGTCCAACATTTGGATCCTCTTTTCTCAGACTCTTACAGATGCCCTGCCATCTTTAAAGTATAGAAATCCAAATTTCCCATCTTTTGTATATAAGCTATTTTGCAATTTTGACATGGAATTTCAAAATTATAATCGTCACCCCATTCTGTTGTCCATGAAAACAAAACATTCACAGTAAACAGGACCATTGGGATATAGCTCAGTGGCATAAGCACTTGCCTGGCAAGTGAAAGGTCCTGAGTTTGATTCCCAGTACCAAAACACACACACACACACACACACACACACACACACAAAAAAAAAAAACACAAAAGACCACCACCAAGAACAAAAACCACAGTAAAGAGGATGCTCATTTCTGGGATAACCATCTTCAATCAGTCGAACTTACCCATCACCCATCACATCTTCCAAGTGCAATTTATCCAAATAAACACAGTGTTCTAATACTAATCTTATATTAAATGGCACCAGAATAAAAACAGAACCATCACAGTACTTTCATCCCCCTCTCTTCCTCACACTACTACTCATAGATGACTTGAAGCTGAGTTGGAGATCTCATCCTAGCTCACTCACAGTTCCTTGGATAAGCTAGCAGTTCCATGCACCATTGTAAGAGTGGGAAGAAAATTAGAGTTTTGCAAGTTACAACAGTTTGAGAAAAAACAAGGATGAGCTCCTGTTAGTATGTATTTCAGTCTTGTGAGGCAGGCAGGGAACAACTGCCAGATGTTCTACTTCATATTTGAAGTAAGTGAACTTAAGGTCACATAATTAATCAATATGGATTTGAATAATCTTTTTTTTTATTAGGCCTACCATGGTTAATTCTGGAAGTCGCTATGATAATAAGTTTCTGGGATTTGTTTACATTGTTATGAATTTGATAGCATAAGTTTTGTTACAGTTGATTAAAAGTTAGAACATGTATTACATATTGACCATCATAATCTGTTTTCTCAGATATAGTTTTATGAATACTTGTATATGTGTTATGAATTTAATTCCACACAAATTCTATTTTTTACTACATTTATATCATAACTTTTAGACTATACATTTTAGTTTTGTTTAATCTCTAAAAATATTTTCCCTCTTACCTTCTTTGATTCCACAAAGATCTTCAAGTCTGTTATGTTTATTCTTCCTTCCCAGGGAGAAAAATAATTGGTTAAACACACTCTCATGAAAAAAAGAATTAGATCATTAAAGAGAGTTAACCTAAGTTATTAGCAGATGGTAATACATATTTGAACTCAGGTAGGTCTGAATCAAACTCATGTTCAATTTGCCATATTGTGACATGATGCTTCCAGTAACCCCCCACAAGACATGTTTTCAGAATTTTTAACACAGTTATTACTACTGTCTCCCATTCCATATAGGTCATGTTTCTCTTAAAACATTATATTGGTCAAAATCACGCTTTGAGGTGTGGATTAAGCAAAACCAAATACATTCTTATATCATGACCTAGGAACTAGGAGTTGCTCTTTTGTGAATCGTGCTTAAGATTTCATTAGCTTTATAATTAATAATTAGCTTTATCATTAGTTTGCTTCATGCAGAAAACTAATAATTAGACTAATCCTTTGGACACTTTCCTTCTGAATTCTGGTTAAATAATTCTCTGTCATTCTCTATGCAATTGGTTATTTGTACTAAAATCCAGTATATGACATAGGGCTCACTCAAATTTTAATTTCCTGCAGTCATATTATTCTTTTTTTTTTTTGTCTTTTTGAGGCAGGGTCTCACTATGCAGTTCAGGCTGGCCTTGAGCTCACTTTGTAGCCCAGGCTGGCCTTGAACTCTCAAGGATCCTCCTGCCTCAGCCTCCCGAGTGCTGGGATTACAGGCGTGTGCCATGAGGCCCACCTGCAGTCATATTATTCTAATCCATGGGAAACTTTCATAATTTTTACTATTTTGTTTTAATTTTTCTATTTTCTCCTCCTTATCTCCCTTTATATCAATACAAAATATGAGTCTTAATCAGATATTTATTTATGCAAGTAATAGACAATGGGCTGCAAATGATGATGTCAGTTTAATATGTAATCTCATTTAGTCTTGTACAAAACCATTTTTACTTATATAGAATAGCTGTAAAGACAACACTTTAAAGAAGAAGGGATAGATTTGTCAGAACACCACCAGCAGCACAGCACGATGTCTGTTTAGGAATCCCAAATTTGTTACCAATGATTAAAGGTAACTGGCATAATAAGAGCAAGCTGGAATAAGGTAAAACTAGAAGAAAGAATAACAAGAGACAAGACAGGATCCAAGAATGGCAAGTATCATATTAAATGTCTGTATTATAAATAGTTGTGCTCCCAAAATTATTTTAAAAGAGTTGGCAACCAAAATAAAAGTTTTAAATCCTGCCTGTTACGTACTTCAGTGTTTATAAGCCTGAAGGAGATTTGTTCTATTCTTATTGTTGGAAGCAGGCAGGAACCTCTCCCCAGGACCATCAAGAAGAGCACAGTGTGTGCTGTGATGATTGATGTGTTCAGCAACACTCTCAGTGGACTCCATCAGGACACAGTGAGCTGTTTCTTTCAGCAACTCTCAATGTAGTCTAATGGTCTCCCACCAAGACAGTTCAGTAAATGAGCATGGCAGTAAAAACAATTCCCTAAGAAACCACTGGATTCAGTAAGGAGTAGGCTTCAGTTGATTGAACTGAGTCTGGGGTATATTTTAACCTGTTTGGTAGGTTAGGAGGATGACATGTCCTTCAGAATGGTCTTGAAAATATGCCACAGCAGAGCTTTTAATAAGTACCAGGCAACAATGTGTCCTATACTGCATTGAGAAAATACCACCAATAGCACAACATGGTGTCCAGTGAGAAATTCCAAGCACACAGAAGGTTGTTTTAGTCCATATAACCAGTTCAAAATACACTGCTAAGTGAACATATCAGACACACAAGTTTAAATATCACATAGTTCCCCTTATATGAAAAATTTAGGGTATAAATAAAGTGTAAAATAAAACAGATAAGAAAACAGACAGCTAGAAACTTCTCAAATGGAAGAGGGTTGAGAGATGGAGGGAGGAGGCAGAAGAGGAGGAGGAGCTAACATAAAAGAGTTAAGAAGCGTTATGCCCTTGTCCCCACAGTGAATGCAATCATTATGTCTGCAAACATGGACTAGCACAACTAAATAAAAACAAATAAACAAGAAACCTAGAACAGACCCCTGTGCTGGGTCTGGGCATAAGCCACATTAGTTAGTTTCTGGAAAGCCAAAATGATTAAGCAGACTGGAGTTAGATACCATTGCTTAAAACTCTTATTCCAGGTGCCTGTCCAGTGTCAGCCACTGAGCTTCCTCTTGCTAAGGGATTCATAGCTGCATATAGTACAGATCGTATTATTAGAATTTACTGGTAGCAATGGGGCAAATACTTCATCCTCAACTTGCCAATGCCTCTTGATATGATCAGTTTTGGGTCATCTATAGTCTTTCATGCGTTTAGTTCTCTGATGCTATACATTCTGTAGCTTCAATTTTCTACTTATAGAGGCCAAATCTTCTTTCCTTATCTTGTGATGCTAAGAAACTGGTGTCCCGCTGACCTCAGCTAACATACAGCTTACCTTCCAAGGCTGTAGACACTTCCCACTGGTAAAGCAACTGGTCCGGCAAAGCCGTGGGGGCCTGATGAAGGTGGCGGGGTTGAGGGGGGAAATGGTCCTTCCATTGTTCTGCCTTGACATTTCTGGGGTCTTTTCTCACCCTGGTGTAGTGAGCACAGAATTATTTCACAGTTGGCTTCATCTGAAGGCAGATGAGAGGTGTTTTAAAATGTTGACTAGTAACTCTGAAGTCTCAAATAACTGCACAAATAGGCATCATCAACTCTACCTAACATATAAAAGCTGTTGGTAAGTCTGGTTGTGAAACAACTCAGATACTCTCAAGTCTAAACTTTCTCAACTGTAAGCAGGGAATCTGATACTTGTCATTTGTTTTGAGAATTAAAAGCATTAACATCTCAGTAAAGTGCCATGTTGGCATGGTGTCTCACATTCTTTGTGTGCTATAAGATATTTCACCAATTCTAACCCTCCTGTTCTTTTCTTTCATCTTAAATTTCTGAAATTAAGATGAAGTTTAAAAATCCATACTTACTTGTGACACTGGTGTTTCATTTCCAGCAACATACTAAATTAATAATGTATCTTACAGGGGCTAGGGATTTAGCTCAGCGGCAAAGTGCCTGCCTGGCAAGCGCAAGGTCGTGAGTTCGGTTCCCGGTACCGGAGAAAAACCAAAAAAAAAAAAAAAAAAAAAATGTATCTTACATTTAATAACTTCTTAGAAATGAGTGCTATTATAGAGGTAGACAAATAAATAGGTAGATAGATTAATGATGACACTTGGTCATCTGAAACACTCTTGATTTTTATACAACAATTAGTCAGTAAATTATAAGTGCATAACTAAATTAAATTAACTAAGAAAGCATCATGTTTCATAGGAAAGAAGGTAGAGATTGTGGAGTTACAACGAATACTGGCCGTTTGAACACATTAGTTATCCTATGTCATCTCATTGAGACAGCATTCTCACCTGTGAAATGGTGGCAAATGTACATGCAACAATAATTACTTAATAAGGTTTATAATAACACTGAGCTGGGACTTGGCATGTAGTAGGTATTCAACATATAAGTATAATTTTTGAGCTAGCAATGTGTTAAATTGTATGTGTATTACAAATATGAATGGAAGGGAAGTCAGTTATAATTTATAATTGTCTCTTCCAGGCTCTATAGTTGGCATTCACGTATGTTCATCTTCACTGTCTTGGAAACTTGTGAGAAGCTTTAATATTCCCATTTAAGAGATTATAGAATGCAGCACAGGGAAGCTAAATAACTTACTGACGGTCAGCTCTTTCTGAAGAAACTCATGTTCTAATTGGAAACTTGAGCCAAATGCATCTGAAGATAAATGCAATAGAACTATCACAACAGCCGATGTGATATTTGCAATGACAAACACAAATAATAAGGACCAGGGATTTAAAAGGAGAAATCTTTCTGGGTTAAATTGTACCTGTCAAGATTGAATGTCTGCAGTAACTAGTAATTCACAAATTTCAGTGGTTAAAATAGCAAAGATTTGTTTTTACTCACAGCCTTGCACATATCAGAGCTGATTAGGGTGATATAGAAGCCATCCTCTCTGATGCTGTTGGCTACTGTGCCAGAGAGATGAGTGAGCTCTGGAGGGTCTCATAGCTGATTTAATTCAATGATACTGGGCAACTGAATGCTGTGATCTAGAGTTGCTCACACTCTGAAGTCACTGGAGAGAATATTCGTGTGGTCCAGGCAGCATCTTTTTGCCATGAACTTGACCAGAGGGCTTGGTGAATGGCAGCAATAATTAGCACCATTGATTCTTACAAAAGTTTAAGCCCACTCATTTTAATTTTTATTGTAATGAATTCAAGTAGCTAGCAACAAAAATATTGAAAAGCACTTTGCTTGCTTCTATAAAAACATGTTTCATAGCAAAATAATTAGAGAATAACAATAGGTAATACACTGAGCACTGTAATCTTAAAAAAAGGCCAAAATGTTACTCAGAGTACAAGTCATAGACAAAAAAGACTCTCTCTTACAAAAAGGAAAAAATCAGATAGTAGCACAAAATTTTCATTTCAATAAACTAAGGGAAACTGGCACTGAAAGTGAAACACATTAGCATATACACTGAAATAGTTTTGAAACAATGGAATAGAAAACTTTGAAAAGTATTTGAACTTTTCCCTAGTTCCTTTTTCTCTTCCATTTTGCTCTTTATATATGTATATATTTTGAATTTCCACATAGAAGAGAAAGCATGATTTTACAAATCACTATTTTTGTTTGTTTGTTTGTTTGAGACAGGGTCTCACTATGTAATTCAGGCTGGCTCCAACTCAGTATGTAGCCCACACTACTGTTAAACTTGCTGTCGTCTTCCAGTTCTTTAGTTCTTTAGTTATGAGATTACAGGTGTGTGCTACCATACCTGGCTCTATAAATCACTGTTATTAAATACTTAATTTTAGAAGTCACGGTTCCAGTTAAACATTGCCATATTGGTAGGGATATCTGTGACTTTTCACATGACTTTATGCCTATTACTTATATCTACCACCTGTACACATGATATCACCTGCTTTCCAGCAGATATTTTTCTGCTTTTAGAAACCATTTCCATGTAAACCTTGCTTTTTTATCTTCCCCTCTGAGCAGGTATCACATCCCTGGTACATTTTTAATCCTAGATGTTAGCAAATAATTGTTGTTTATATGATACATTTACAGAGATCCTTGGAAATGGAAAATGGTGTATAGTCACAGCTGAAAAATTTGTGTTAGCATCCTCAGGAGTTAGGCAAATCCTTAACTCCTTCACCCACCAAATGCATATGCAATTTATAAGACCTGTTGACTTTAGACTTTTAAGACAATTGACTGTGCATCGAAGTCACCTGGGTTACTTTAAAAAGCACTGAAGTCTGGATCTCACCTCAAGAGAGTCTCATGCTGCTCATCCTGGAAGATGCACAAGTATCAGAATATTACCCTGAAATAAACTTTCAGGTTATTCTATAGGCAGTCAAGTTTGAGATCCAAGAGACCTCAGTTCTTCCTGCTTCCCTCTGTTCCCCCTGTTCACAATGGTGAAAGTCCATCCAATTTCTAACATGACTTACTCTAGTGAGCCTCTCTCTGCTTTTCTTGACTACTGCTGGGTCAGGGACTCCATACTGCATTTCCATTGTACTGTGTATTTCTCCTGTCAGATTACCATTATATCCCATGTTAGCAATATCACATTTATTTGATGTCTCTATTATTAGCCCTTCTATGAGCATCTAGAGGGGAGAAATTAACATTGTTATATGTCTGTTTTGTAATTCTGGATATGACACATAAAATGTGCTCTGTAAATATTTGTTGAGTGAATATACCAAAGAATAATCATTGAATCCACTGCAAAATATAAGATAGACTTTCTCTCATCAAGATGTTCATAGTTGATAGGGGAAATGGATACAGACATACTAATAATATGAAATGAAAAAGGCACAGTAGGTAAAGAAATTGTTTTCCAAGTATGAAGATTAAATAAGTTAGTAAGAAACAGGGGGCTGGGGATTTAACTCAGTGGCAAAGTGCCTGCCTGGCAAGCGCAAGGTCCTGAGTTCAGTTCCTGGTACTGGAGAAAAAACCAAAAAAAAAAAAAAAAAAAAAGAAAAAAGTTAGTAAGAAACATTGTCTAACTTGTTAGCTGCTATCACCTGATTTGCTCCAATAATCAGATCATGGTTCTACCTTTTTAAAAAGAAAAGATAGAGAGGAACTGAAAATAGAATATAGGGATAGTTACACATTTGTGGTCTGAAAGTCTTTTGTGATCTGCTCATTCCCAAGTCACTTTGTAGACAATTTCTTTTGTGTCCCTATGTCCAGAGATCTTAGAGCACCCACAGGTTTCCATAGCTATCCAAAGAGTAAAAGTGGGAAAATCCTTGTGCAAATTTGCCTCTTCTTTGTAAAGTTACTACGTGTCAACTCCAAATCATTCTTCAATTCCAGTCACTTTTTGTTCACTAATGCTGAGCTAGATTTCTGCAAATTAAATGCCCTTTTGCCAACTGCGTTCCTGTTAGGTGCTAGTATAGGGGGCACTAGTGAGAGATGGAAAGATAGAAGTTGAGAGAAATGAATTGATTCCTTATATGCTGGCTGTTTCCTGTCAGTGTTACCATGGCAACAGGCCTTCCATCCAGCATTATAAGTCGGCTTATACCTCTGACTTCCCACACACACACCCTGAACCAGCTTCCTTGGCGATTTTACTAATAGTTTTTGGTATCTATCCCAGGAAAGGATTCTAGTGGTTGCTCTTGCCATGTGCCCATCCCTAGGCCAATTATGGTTTGCCATATGAGAAAAGTCCATGATTGGTCAAGCCCTCCCAGACACACTCCTGCTGTGGCATGGCAGGTCTCCCTGTTGCTGGGACAAGATCAGGAAAGAATGCTGGATGGGAGAGCATAAAGGCCACCACAATGGTCTTTGAGTTTAAAGGGGTAACTGCACTCCATCTTGTGAAGAGTCTTGGATACTGAGCCAACTGTCAGTCCCAAAGCATCAACACTCCCCCACCCCATACAACTCCACCTTGCTCATGGTATGGCCACACCATCTCTCTCAGACTTCCCAACTGGCATAGTCTCTATATCTTAGGCTCTGTCTGCTACACCCAGTAATGTGCAACATGCTGAGGAAACAAAGAGGAACAAAAAAAATAATCATTGCAGGATTCCAGATAACTCTTAAACATGCCATTTGAACCAGATCTCAGGAAAGCAGTAGGCATTCAGGAGGCAAGGAAGAGAAGTGCGGTACATGTTCTGGGCTGTGAAAACAGCAGATGCAAAGAGGAGTAGAAATGCAAAGAGGAGTAGAGGCATGCAAAGGCATAGTGGGCTTTGGGGGGTCACCTCCATGTGGCTAACATAACACGTGTGGGGGAAGGAAGAGTGCATCTGGAGAGGCAGACTGTGGCCAGCTTGTGAGGGGCCTGGGCTGCCATCAACTCTCTTGGATAACATCTGCTTCTCATGTGCTGGCCAAAGCACCAACGATTTTCACACATACTTTATGATGGGGCTACATTTTCCACATCTGCCCAAAGCCACTTGCTTCAAAGGACACAAGTCCAAAGAAAAGATATCTGGTGGATGAAGAGGGTAGGAATAGAACAGAGTTTTTCAAATTTGTTACTTTAGGGCATTTCAGATGTCAGCAAAAATATCTTCAAACTGTTACAAAGCTACAGTGAGCTTTTCATCTTCTGCATTTTTTTACCTGCATGTTTTCCTGCTCACTGCTTGGGGTTCAGAAGCCCCAGAAATGGCAGAAAACAGGGTTGGAGATTCAGGTAGGGGAACAAATCTGCCTGAGGCTTACTCACATGAAATTGAAATAGGTAAACAAAGTTTAGCTGTAATGGACCAGTTGGAGTACAAATAGCTGTAGGCACTGGAACAATATAACAAGGCTGAAAATGATGCTGGAATGTATATATTATTTCTAAATAAAAAGTAAAGGGGAAGAGAGAGGGAAAATACCATTTTGAAAATGCATGATCTCCACAGTGCTGCATATCCTTCTGAACCACTGGCAACTGATTTTCCCAGGCTAGATTTAAAGCTGTTTATGATTATCCTCACTTTGCTTCTGTGCTTAATTAATTACACCTGTGTCTGGAAGCACCACCAGGATGAGGAAAAGAGATAGGGCCAGAACTGGGGGCAAAAGATGATTAAAAGCTATTTACAAGCTGGAAATTGCCTGAACTAAAATTTTGCAGGAAAAGAGAAATTGGAAGCAAAAATAAATTGGAACAAATCTTGTTCTCAGAACAGTGTGGGCTTTACTCATTGTAAATTGTAGGAGAGATGGCATGGGGACCTACTTGTCACAGTTTTTCCTGAAGTTTTCTACTATTAGAAATGAAAATCCCACTTTGCAGGGTGCTCCAAGTTTTAGACACATCAGAACAACTGCTCACCTTGGGAAGTTTTGGGGACCTGGCTGGCCATGATCCAGTAATTTGGTTGCACCATTTCAAAGCTTGCAGAGAATGAGGTATGCTCCAGGAAATGGAGTGGTGACATGAGGGTTAGCCTAAATCAGAGGGGATAATGCTCAAGGATGCACAAAAATAGGCAGTCAGAGACATATTAAGAGAACAGAGCTTCAAGGAGCCAGGACAAAAAAATACCTTTAAATCTAAGCAGTTAACTCAGTCTTTGTAGAATGGCAGTTGGAATTCATATTGGGCTGAGGCTTTGGGGAAAGCTCTTAATCCCTGAAGAAGGAATTGGTGATGAGAGGCAGAAATACATTTCTGGAGTGGATGCTATGTTTCTAGGTGAGTTTGCAGAGGAAGAGGTCTGGATAACCTAGAGGTTTCCATTAGTTGGAGGATAAAACTCAAGATTTTTCTAGGAAAGCAAGAGCTTTCTGATCTGTCCTCCACTTCCTTCCCATTTTATAACTCATCTTTCTCTCATTCAAGTCATATGAAGTCTTCTCTGGTCCTCCTAAGTCTTTTCTTCCAGGGAGCACCCCTTCTAGTCACCTTCTACTCTCGTGAGCTCATCTTATCCTTTAGGATTTCACTTAGATGTCCTTTCCCCTGTCGTACTACCCTCTCCTCCCTAACTTAGGTTTCAAGCTTTCCTCTGAGTAGGATACAGAGAAATTGTTTTGCATGTTTAGCAAAACAAGTTTCTGGCAGCCAAGACATTACTGCAAAGGGTCAAATTACCTGTGGGTGCCCACCTGAGAGCACCTCTCTGTGCTCTCTAGACATCATTTCAAATAAGCACAGATGACAAAATTGCACATAGCATTGTATTAATCGGGGGTTACAATGCCTGCAGTTCAGGGATTTCATTCACATTATAAATACTTTTAAAGAAATGAGGGGATGGGAAGGGTGAGAGAAGAGGAGCTTGTAATGTTGAGAAATATTCATCTGTCTGGGGTACTTTCTCATCAATGGGACACAACACTCAAGAGCCACAAGTTAAAGGAGGAAACGTTTAGTAACTCACAGTTTGTAGAGGTTTCAGTCCATAGTGGACTAGTTACAAGCACAGTGGCATGGCAGAAGGTGAGTAAGGGAAGTCAGGTCCACTGACTGAGGAAGGGAAGTGAGGTCCACTGATTGATTAAGGGAAGTCAGGTCTGCTGATTGAATAATGGAAATCAGGTATGCTGATATAGTAAGGGAAGTCAGGTCCACTAATTTAGTAAGGGCAGTCAGGTCTGCTGATTGAGAAAGGGAAGTCGTGCCTGCTGGTTGAGCAAGGCAAGTCAGGTCCACTGATTAAATAAGGAAGTAAGGTTCACTGGTTGAGTAGAGGAAGTCAGGTGTGCTGATTGAGTAAGGAAAGTCCAGTCTGCTGACTGAATATGGGGCGTCAGGTCCACTGATTGAGGAAGGGAAGTCAGGTCCACTGATTCAGTAAGGGAAGTCAGGTCCACTGAATTAGAAGGGGAAGTCAGGTCCACAGATTGAGCAAGGGAGGCCAGGTCTGCTGACTGAGCAAGGGAACTCAGGTCTGCTGACTGAGTAAGGGAAGTCAGGTCAACTAACTGAGTAAGGGAGGTCAGGTCTGATGATTTAGAAGGGGAAGTCAGGTCTGCTGATTGAGTAAGGAAAGTCAGGTCCACTGATTTGGTAAGGGAAGTCATGTCTGCTGATTCCATAAAGGAAGTCAGGCCCATTGATTGAGTAAGGTAAGTCAGGTCTGCTGACTGAGAAAGGGAAGTCAGGCCCACTGCTTGAGTAGGGGAAGTCAGGTCTGCTGATTGAGTAAGGGTAGATGGGTCTGCTGATAGACAACGGGAAGTCAGGTCCACTGATTGAGTAAGGGAACTCACGTGCACTGATAGAGTAAGAGTAGACAGGTCTGTTGATTGAGAAAGGGAAGTTAGGTACCCTGATTGAATAAGGCAAGTCAGGCTCACTGCTTCAGTAAGGGAAGTTCTGCTGATTGAATAAGTGAAGTTAAGTTTGATGACTGATTAAGTGAACTCAGGTCCGCTGATTTAGTGTAGGATATCAGGTCTGCTGGTTGAGAAAGGGCAGTCAGGTCTTCATATTGAGTAAGGGAAATCATGTAGGCTTTTTGGCTAAGGGAAGTCAGGTCAGCCGATTTAATTAAGGAAGTCAGGTCTGCTGAATGAGTAAGGGAAGTCAGGTCTGCTGATTCAGCAAGGGAAGTCATGTTTGCTGATTTAATAAGGAAAGTCAGGTTTGCTGATTGAGAAAGTCAGGTCCACTGCTTGACTAAGAGAAGTCAGGTCTTCTGATTGAATAAGGCAAGTCAGGTCCACTGATTGAGTAAGGGAAATCAAGTCCACTGACTCAGTAAAGGAAGTTGGGCCAACTGATTGAGAAAGGGATGTCAGGCCCCCTGATTGAGTAAGGGAAGTCAGGTCCGATGACTGAGTAATTGAAGGCAGGTCCACTGCTAGAGTAAGGGAAGTCATGTCCACTGATTGAATAAATGAAGTCAATCTGGTTATTGAGTAAGAAAATCAGGTTCACTGATTTATTGAGGAATGTCAGGTCCACGGATTGAGTAAGGGAGTCAGGTTCAATGACTGATGAAGGGAAGACAGTGTGCTGATTGAGAAAGGGAAGTCAGGTCCACTGATTGAATAAGGCAAGTCAGGTCCACTGATTGAGTAAGAGAAGTCAAGTCCATGGGTTGAATAAGGGAAGTCAGGCCCATTGATTGAGTAAGGGAAGTCGGATCTGCTGATTGAGAAAGGGAACTCAGGACCACTGATTGAGCAAGGAAAGTCAGGTTTTCTGAATGAGTAAGGGAAGTCAGGTCTGATGATTGATTTAGGGGAGTCAGGTCCAATGACTAAGTAGGGGAAGTCAGGTCCACACAGTGAATGAGGGAAATCAGGTCTGCTGATTTAGAAGGGGTAGTCAGGTCTGCTGATTGAGTAAGAAAAGGGACGTGAGCTTTTTGGGTAAGGGAATTCAGGTCAGCTGATTCAGTAAAGGAAATCAGGTCTGCTGAATGAGTAAGGGAAGTCAGGTCTGCTCATTGAGTAAGGGAAGTCAGGTTTGCTGATTTAATAAGGAAAGTCAGGTCTCATGATTGAATAAGGCAGTCTGGTCTGCTAACTGAGAAAGGGAATTCAGGTCCACTGATTGACAAAGGGAAGTCAGGTCTATACACTGAGTAAGGGAAGTCAGGTCTGCTGATTGAGTAAGGGAAGTTGTGCCCACTGATTGATTAAGGGAAGCCAGAGCTGCTGATTGAGTAAGGGAAAACAGGTCTGATGATTGAGTAAGGGAAGTCAGGGCCACTGATTGAATAAGTGAATTCAGGTGTACTGATTAACTCAGGGATGTCAGGTCCACTGATTGAGTAAAGGAAGGAAGGTCCACTGCTTGAGTAAGGGAATCATGTCCACTGATTGAATAAGTTAAGTGAAGTCTGCTGATTAAGTGGAGTGGGGTCAACTGATTTCCTGAGGGATGTCAGTTCTGCTGACTGATAAAGGGAAGTCTGGTCCACTGATTTAGTAAGGGAATTCAGGTCTGTTGTTTTCATATGCAGGTAAGGTCTGCTGATTGAATATGGGAAGTCAAGTCCACTGATTGGTTAAGGAGGATCAGGTCTGCTGACTGAGTAAGGGAAGTCAGGTGCACTCATTGAGTAAGGGAACTCAGGTCTGCTGATTCAGAAAGGAAGTCAGGTCCGACGATTGAGTAAGGGAAGTCAGGTCCACTAATTGAGTAATGGAACTCAGGTCTGCTGATTCAGAAAGGAAGTCAGGTCCGATGATTGAGTAAGGGAAGTCAGGTCCACTGATTTAGATGGGAAAGTCAGATCTTTAAATTGAATAGGGGAAGTCAGGTGTGATGACTGTGTAAGGGAAGCCAGGTCCAGTGATTCAGCAAGGGAAGTCAGGTCTGCTGATTGAGCTAGGGAGGTCAGGTCTCCTGATTGAGTAAAGGAAGTCAGGTCCACTAATTGAGTAAGGCAAGGCGGATCTACTGATTTGGAAGAGGAAGTCAGGTTGGCTGATTGGGGCAGGGAAGTCAGGTGTGCTGATTGAGAAAGGGAAGTCAAGTTGCTTATTGAGTAAGAGAGGTCAGGTCTGCTGATTCAGTAAGGCATGTCAGGTCTGCTGTTTGAATAAGGGAATTCAGGTCCACTGATTCTGTATCCAAAGTCAAGTACGATGATCGAGTAAGGGTAGATGGGTCTGCTGATTGCTATAAGGAAGTCAGGTCAGCTGATTGAATAAGGGAAGTCAGGTCCACTGATGGGTAAGGCAGGTCAGGTCCCATGCTGGGAAAGGGATGTCAGTTCCACTGATTGACAAAGGAAAGTCAGTTCCGCTGACTGAGTTAGTGAAGTCAGGTGTGCTGAATAAATAGGGGAAGTCAGGTCCACTTGTTGAGTAAGGGATGTCAGGTCTGATGATTTAGTAAAGGAAACTGGGTTCGCTGATTGAGTAAAGGAAGTCAGGTCTGCAGATATAGTAAGGGAATTCAGGTTACCTGACTGAGCAAGGGAAGTCAGGGCTGCTGATTGAGTATGGGAAGTCATGTTGACTGATTGAGTAAGTGGTTAGGTCCACTGATTTAGAAGATGAGGTCTGCTGATTGAGTAAGGGAAGTCAGGTGTGCTGATTGAGAAAGGGAAGTTAGATCCACTGATAGAGAAAGACAAGACAGGTCCATTGACTGAGTAAGAGAAATCAGGTCTGTTAATTGAGGAAGGAAGGTCAGGTCTGCAGATTGAATAAGGTAAGTGAGGTCTACTGGTAGAGGAAAGGAAGGCAGGTGCAGTTACTGGCTAAGGGATGTCAGGTGTGCTGATTGAATAGTGGATGTCAGGTTCATGGACTGACATAGGGAAGTCAGGATCGCTCACTGAGTAAGGATAGTCAGGGCTGCTGCTTGTGTAGGAGAAGTCAGGTTCACTGATTCAGTAATGGAAGTCAGGTCCAATGATTGCTTGAGTAAGGGAAGTCAAGTCTGAAGATTAAGTAAGGCATGTCAGGTCTGCTGATTTAGTAAGTTCTGTCAGGTCTGCTGACTGATTAAGGGAAGTCAGGTCCACTGATTGTGTAATGGTTGTCAGGTCCAATGACTGAGTAAGGAAGCCAGGATAACTGATTGGGTAGGGAAAGTCAGGCCTGCTGATTTAGAAGTGGAAGCCAGGTCCACTGAGTAAGGGAAGTCAGGTCTGCTGATTGAGTAACGGAAGTCAGGTCCACTGCTTGCATAAGGGAAGTCAGAGCTTCTGATTGAGTAAGAGCTGCCAGGTCTGCTGACTGAATGAGGGAAGTCAGGTATACTTATTGAGAAAGGGAAGTCAGGTCCACTGACTGAGAAATGGAAGTAAGGTCCACTGACTGAGTAAGTGAAGTCAGTTGTGCTGATTAAATAACAGAAGTCAGGTCTCCTATTTGAGTAAGTCAGGTCTGCTGATTGAGAAAGGGAAGTCAGGTACTCTGAATTAGTAAGAGATGTGGGGTCCACTTACTGAGTAAGGGAAGTGAGTTCCGCTGATTAAGTAAGGGAAGTACAGTCTGCTGATTGAGGGAGGGAGGCAGGTCTGCTGATTGAGTAAGTGAAATCAGGTGTGCTGATTAAATTACTGATGTCAGGTCCCCTAATTGAGTAAGGGAATTCAGATCCACTGATTTAGTAAGAGAAGTTGCATCCATTTATTGAGTAAGTGAAGTGATGTCCTCTGATTCAGTAAGGGAAATGACGTCTGCTGACTTAGAAAGTGAACTCAGATCCACTGATTGAGCAAAGGAAGTAGGGTCCACTGAGTGAGTAAGGGAAGTCAGGCCTGCTGACTGAATAAGGGAAGTCAGATACACTGATTGAGTAAGGGGTGTGAGGTCCACTGATTGAGTAAGGGATGGCAGGTCCAATGACTTGGTAAGGAAATTCAGGTGTGCTGATTGAATAAGGGAAGTCAGAGTCACTGATTGATTAAGGCAGGTCAGGTCCATTGATTGAGAAAGGGAAGCCAGGTCCACTGATTGAGTAAGGGAAGTAAGGTCCACTGGTTTAATAAGGGAAGTCAGGTGTGCTGACTGCGTAAGGGACGTTAGGTGTGCTGATTGAATAAGGGAAGTCAGGTTCACTGATTGATTAAGGGAAGTCAGGTCCACTGATTCAGTAATGGAAGTAAGGTCCACTGAGTGAATAAGGGAAATCAGGTCTTCCAACTGAGTAAAGGAAGTCAGAACTACTTATTGAATAAGAGAAGTCTAGTGTGCTGACTGAGAAAGGGAATTCAGGTCCACTGCTTGAGTAAGGGAAGTCAGAGCTACTGATTTATTAAAGGATGTCATGTCCTCTGGTTGAATAAGGCAAGTCAGGTCCACTGACTGAGTAAGGGAAGTCAGGTCCACTGATTGAGTGAGGGAAGTCAGGTCCACTGATTGAGTGAGGGAAATCATATCCACTGATTGAGAAAGGGAAGTGAGCCCCACTGATTGAATAAGTGAATTCAGGTCTACTGCTTGAGCAAGGTTAGTGAGGTCTGCTGATTGAATCAGGGAAGTTAGGTTCATTGATTGATTAAGGGATATCATGTCCACTGATTGAGAAAGGCAAGTCAGGTCCACTGATTGTGTAAGGGAAGTCAAGTCTTCTGATTGAATAGGGGAAGTCAGGTGTGCTGATTGAATAAGGGAAGTCAGGTGTGCTGATTGAATAAGGGCAGTCAGGCCTGCTGATTGAGAAAAGGAATTCAGGTTCACTGGTTGAGTCTGGGAAGTCAAGTCTGCTGATTGAGTAAGGGAATTCTTGTCCACTGATTGAGTCAGGGAAGTCTGAACTGCTGATTGAGTAAGGGAAGGCAGGTCTGTGGAGTGAATAAGGGAATGCAGGTCTGCTGATTGAGAAAGCTAAGTCAGGTCCACTGCTTGAGAAAGGGAGTTCAGGTCCCCTGACTGAATAAGTGAAGTCAAGTGTGCTGATTAAATAAGGGAATTCTGGTCCACTGATTGAGTAAGGCAAGTTAGGTTTGCTGATATAGTAAGGGAAGTCAGGTCCACTGATTGAATAAGTGAAGTCAAGTCTGCTTATTGAGTAAGGAAAGTGAGGTCCACTGATTTAGTGAGGGATGTCAGGTCTGCAATTTAGAAAAGGAAGTCTGGTCCACTGATTGAGTAAGGGAAGTAGGGTCCACTTCTTGCATAAGGGATGTCAGGTCGGCTGGTTTTGTAAGGAGATCAGTTCTGCTGATTGAATATGGGAAGTCAGGTCCACTGACTGAATAAGGAAAGTCAGGTATGCTGACTGAATAAGGGAAGCCATGTTCACTGACTGAGCAAGGGAAGTCAGGTCCGATGATTGAGTAAGGGAAGTCAGGTCTGCTGATTGAGTAATGGATGTGAGGTCTGCTGATTGAGTGAGGGTTGTCAGGTCTGCTAATTGAATAAGGGAAGTCAGGTCCACTGATTGAGAAAGAGTAGTCAGGTCCAGTGATTGCAAAAGGGAAGTGAGGTCCACTGATTGAGAAAGTGATGTCAGGTCTGCTGATTGAGTAAGGGAAGTTAGTTCCACTGATTAAGAAAGGTAAGTCAGGGTCGATGACTGAGTAAGGAAGTCAGGTCTGCTAACTGAGTAAGGGATCGCAGAGGAGAGACCATGCATGCAAGGGCAGGTGGGAGGCAGCAAGCAGCCAGCCTCCTTTCTGCTTTCTCTTGCATTCCAGTCAGGCTGCAGGCCTAATGGTTGGTGCCACCCACACACAGTGTGGGCCTTCCCATTATCCAAACTCAGAGGTATGCTAAACCAATCAGGGGACTAATCCAGTTATCATGTGCTCTTAATCCAGTACCACATGCCCATGATCCAGTCATCTCCCCAGAGCCCCACTGGTGAGCACGAGGCTTTCGATGGACATGTAGAAAAAAGCCATAATGCCTTCCAGTGTGAAAGACATTGGCAAGACTCCTCTTGAGCAGAATCCTAGGACCCTTAGTCCCATAGGTAGTAAGTAGGCAGGAGGGCTCATCGGAGACCTGTGAGTTACCTTGGTCCAACTTCACAGCCCTTATCTACTGTTTTAATGGTAGATCTTCCCTCACCTCACTGATATACAAATCTAAAGTAGAATGCAGGGATTGGCTAATCCCATACTCAGTCTACGGTTGAGTATATACCACCCAGCTTGTCTCCTGTAGACTATAAGTGTTCGAGAGTAGCAGCCAATGGTTAGTTTTTTGGTTTCACATTTTGTAATTTTTCTATCCAGGGCCTAAAATGAAGCTTTGCACAGGATAAGCAGTCCATTAACATCTGTCAAGTCAAAGTTAAAAATCAAGAGAGAATATGAAAGACTTGCTGCCTAAGAGATGAGACTGGGACAATGATTTGCACAACAGAAAGGAAAATCTTCTCGTCTGTGAACTGTGTCCTCAGTGCTCAAAGAAAATCTAAGCTTCATCAGGGCATTGGGAGAGATGCAGATTCTTGACCCCATCCCAGATATTCTGAATCCTAATCTACATTTTAGAGATTTTCTGGTAATTTCCTATGGGGAAACATGAAAGCACTAGATGGTGGCACTTTGGGTCAGTCTGTGAAAGGAAGGGGATTTGGGAGGTATGAGTGTCTGTGTCAACAGAACTCCAGCATGGGACATCTGAAATTCCAGTGCAAATAATTTCTGTAGCCATGGTCATTACTGGCCAGTGTAAATAACATATAATGAAGGTCATTACTGACACATGGCTACTATTGTGTATTTTAATATAAATATAGACTGCCATGAGGGAGACTAAGGGAGAATAAACAGGGAAGGACTGGTGTGCATATACAGTGCCTAGGCCCAGAGACAGAGGCTAAACAGATGGACTACGGCCAAGCTGATTGAGATGTTTCACCTAAGCTATCGCTCTGTGTCTCTTCTTTAGGCTGTATCTCAAGTGGACACTTGAATCTCAAGTGCACAGCCCCAGGCTGACTGGTGACAAGATATTTCTGTGCTCATTAATCTTTAAAAAAGCATGATTTATAACACAGACATCATATCCTTTCATATGACTTAAATCTTTCTCTTTAAGCTGTGCAACCTTAGGTAAGAGATTTAGCATCATGGAGTCTAATTGTTTTTAATATTGGAATGTAATAGATATTATCTGCTAGGATTGTGATGGTCAAAAAAAAAAGTTGGACACAAATCACACTACCTGACTTCATACAATAAGGGCCCAATTGTTAAGTATTATTGTTTGTGAAATTTCTGTCTTCACTCAGGAAACATTGGTGGCTAGAATATGGATAAGCTATCACCTCCTATCAAACTCATGATTTGAAGACTGACTAAATCATTTACTTTCTAACCAGATACAGAGAATGATCTAACCAGCCGAGTTTAAAAAAGTCTTTATTGTTTTATAAATGTGATATAGTTTGAGGTAGTATATCTCTTGGTGGCAAAGCTGTGTAACAAGGTTAATGAGAGAAGGAACAACAGAATGCTGTTTTAATCAGTGATAACAGGGCTTAAATCAGAGCACAGGGGAAACAACTGCTTTGAAAGACAGCCTAGGAACAGATCAGTAGCAGTTGATTATCTATTAATGAGAAGGTTTTAGTGGTAAGCCCTGGTGGAAACCCACCAGACTCAATTCTGCCAGCCATCCACTGAAGTGGTAGTGTATATGAATCACTTGATGAATGTAGAACATTCAAAATAAATTCTTTCTGGCACCCCAGGGGCTGTCATACATCATTGCTCTCTTATCTGCTGATGTTAAGGAAATAGGATCCTTCAGTAAGTATATGTGTGTAGTATTTAATTAAACTCACTGCTGGGTCCATGTGTGTGGCTGGTTCTCATTTGGGGATTATAGGACGGCTGCATCCTGCTTCCTCTCTTATGTTCCCATCTCCTTGTACTTCTGCCTCCAGTTCAAAAAGGTCAGAGTTTATGCTGTATGGGGTATCATGGAAAGTGCTTTAATATTTTTGATGGTACCTGTCTTTTTTTCAGATAAGGAAGTTGAAGTTTAGAGAGTTAAAATCACCAGTTCATGGTTCTCTATTTTGGAGAACTATAACTTCAATCAAGGTACAGGTGACTCAATTGGCTACATTCATACATACTTATTCAATATAACATAAATATTTTCAGTGAAATTTAGCCATGGCATTTAGCCGTGATTCTCCAAGTTTGTCCATAGTGTAAAGACATCAGCAGCACCTGGGTTACTTCTTCGCTATGAACATTCTTGGGCCCTGCCACAGACCTATCAGGAACTTTGGACAGGGATCCCAGGGTGCACACTGAGTGACTGAGGTAGGTGCTGAAGGACAACTGTATGTCAGCTTTCTGCCGGGCACTAAGGATTTTTTTTTAAAAAAGGTCCTTTGACCTGAGCAATCATGGATATAAAGACAATAAGTACATTGTTAGTGCAGTGAGAAAACATGACCAGGAATTTAGGAAAGTACAGATGGAAACAACTTACCTAAGTGGGGCAAGAAAAGTTTGCTGGGAAAAGTGATGCTTGGACTAACTCTTAAAGCATAAGAAAACTCTACTCACTGTGACAAAAAGGAGTATTCTAGGTAAGGGGGCAGCATACATGAAGATTAATGAATGGTGAGTGCTGTCTGTGAACTGGCAGTACTTGTGAGACGCTGGAGTATGACATGTGATGAGGGAAGCAGTGATGAGTCTGTGCAGTGAGGGGTTTGTGCAGTGGATGTGAACTGCTCTCTGTCACACTGAAGTTGGACCCTCTGCCTGCTGAAGTTCAGGAGTCGGATGTGTTAAAGCCCTGGCTAGATATTTTACAGTCATTTGTCAGTTTATGGCATTTACGTCTGCCCTGTGGTTCCAGATGAGGGGTACCATAAATCACAAAAGCTTGTTCTTTATGAGCTATTGGGCACACAGTAGTTTGTGCATGTTATTTATATCATGCACTTACATGCCCTCCTTTCCTATGAAGCCCCCTATGCCCTAACATCAGCTGGATGTCAAACTGCCTTGCAGTAAAATGTTTAACAAAAGCTCAGTAACTAGGGATGTCATTTATAGTTTACATCATGAGTTCCACCTCATATTTTGTTTTCTGCAGAAAATCTATCAGTGAATAATATACCCATGTCTTAGGACTTTGGTCTTTTTTCCAGACAAGTATTTTAACATGGTCATGGGCTATACTGGTAATCTTAAGAGAAAAAATGGTGTTACATAGAACCTGGCACCTTGGAAGGGATGTGGGATTGGAAATGAGGGACCCCAGTATTCTAGCTCCAACTCCACTTTCCACGGGAGTCCATTAAACCGTATTTGAAGGTCCACTTACTTAATATCTTATTTCGTCTTGTGAAATTTCAATTTTTCTTGTCTGTGGTGGTTTTCTAAAGCATTCCTGGAAGTTGCTACAATTTTTGGAATGTCTGTGGAACTCCCCAGTTTTCTTCCACAGCCACGGATCACGTGATTCTCAAGAGTGTGCTGAAGATCTGCTGTGATTCCTCATGGTCCACTTTCAGGATGCTGCCATCGGCTCCAGAAAGTAGAGCCACAAGTAGAATCCCAGACATCACAGATGCAGCTCCTTTGGCAAAATCTGGCCCAAAACCAAACATGGAAGGTGATTCCAGGAAATGTGGTCACTTCTCTTGGAGGATACTGTGATGACACCCAGCTGCCAACAGACAGCTCTGCCACCATCCACTACAAAACAGCCAAATATCTTCCTTAAATCCTAAAACTGATGCTTTACAATCGTGCTTAAAATAATTCAGTGTCTTCCTGGTTCTCTTGAGACAAATCCCAAACTTGTTCACGTGACCTGGAAAACTCCCTTGATCTGTTTCCTGCCTTCCTTTTCAATTCTATCTCATCCAGATTTCCCTCTAATCACTACAGGCCAGCTGACTTTATTCTGTTTCTTCAACTTGGCCCCTCAGAGTTCTTATACTTAGTATTCTCTCTGTTACACACTTTCTTCATCCTTGAGTTTCCTCTTCCTTTTACCTCCAAACTCTATCTAAAGGGCATCTCCTCACCCTTTCTGCCATTACCTTGGTTCTGTCAGTGTAGTTATTTCCATCTACTCTTTTCCATGCGTTTACTGTTATTATCAGTCATACCGAGTAGAACAGAAATTCACTGAAAGCTGGTACCACAGTGTCAAGTATCTCTCTAGTTCCCTGTCCTGACTCTTTATCATTCGTCCTCTCAGCACTTAGATCACTGTGGGATGAGCTAACGCCTTCAAACAGCAACTTTAGTGTTTGTCTTTCTCTAAAGTCAGACAGCCTGTGGTCATTGTGCCAACCTTAGTGAAAAAGTTTCAGTTCACTCCAAGTAAACTATTCGAATGCAACCTAAACTCTCTAGTTTTCTACCACTGGTGTTCCAGAAATAGCCAGAAGCCTTATATTAATTGACTAACTGTAACTTTAATCTCACCTCTAAATCTATTAAAGTTTTCTTTTCATGAAAACCCTGCTTAAATCTGCCTTATTTATTTACTTATTTATTTGTGCCCATAGCACTTTGTGACTATTCGCAGTACAGTACTCATCACAGTTTGGCCTGCTAATTGGTGAGTCTGTCTGTTTACACGATTGAAACTACCAAAGATTATGTGTCACCGGAAAGCAGGGAAAATATCTGCTTTGTCTTATAATTCCAAAGGCAAGCATGTGGAAGACACTCAAGGACTACTTTTAAATTGCATTGACTTCCTTCTGAAAGCAAAACCTGAGCTAAATCTCTTGATTGCAAGATCCCACACATACCTTATCTATGCCAGTTCCAGCTGCATAATGCGGATGCCAGCTTTCTCCCCTGATTAATGTTGTTTTCCAACCATTCATCTCCTCTTTCTAT
Source organism: Chinchilla lanigera (assembly GCF_000276665.1). Lineage (NCBI taxonomy): Eukaryota > Metazoa > Chordata > Mammalia > Rodentia > Chinchillidae > Chinchilla > Chinchilla lanigera. Next base: position 1,145,280 of record NW_004955461.1, read on the forward strand.
TTGCCCCTTGCTGTGCTGTGGTCTTGTGCTCCACATTATGCAAAGTGCATGCCATCCAGCTCTCAGAATGAATCCTCGTAAATAGGAACCTCTCCATGGCATCCAGCTTGCCCAGCACCAACCGTTTCTAAAACTGACTGGTTTTGTCACATTGAAGTGTTTGTATTAACACATCATTCACCTGTCGCCCCAAAGTCTAATTGGTACTAATTAGCAAATAAATCAAGCTAAATTTTCCATTAAATGTGCTTTCACTTGTGGCAGTATTTACATGTTTCCATTTAGTCGGGAAGAAGAGGAATGATAAGCTTTAGCAACTATTTCTTCGTGTTCAAAATAAATAGGAGTTTGTTCACCTTAGAAGGGAAGCATCTCTTAACTTTTAAAGTAATAACTTATATCCTCTAGTGTCTGAAGGGCCCTAAAATGAAAGTAGAACATAGTATCAATAATTATTACCAACTATTGAATATTATTTGCCAGACAATCTGCTAAATTATTTCTGAGCCTTACACATTGCATGGCAAGTAATTATCTCTGTTTTTCACATTAGAAGAATGAATTTTATAGGACTTATAGTTTAACTAAGGTCACAGAGACAATATGAGACTAAATTAGGGCTTAAAGCTTGGTTAGTTTGACTCTAAGTCCCAAGCTTTACTTCCCTAACCTGTGCCTCATTCAATACTGTAATGGACTGTGGCTGTTTAGTGATTTTTAACTAAGCTGTAAGTATTAATTGTACATATTAATGGAGTGGTGTGTGATATTTCAATCCATGCACACAACCTGTGTTGGTCAAGCATTTCTCATTACTTATTATTTCTTTATTCAAGCTCCTCCCTTGCAGATCTTCTTAAAATATATAATAGGTTATTCTGAACTATAGTCATGCTTCTGTGCTGTGGAAATCTTTCTCTTACCCTATATTCAAACCTTCTGTCCCTTCACCTTGGGTTAAGTTGTGAGGCTGATTTTAGCCAACAGGATGAGGCAGGAGTTCTGGGGTTGAGCCTCACATGGATCTTCCCAGTCAGTTGTTCTGTTATAGACATGAGAAGAACATACTTAGACTTTGTTCTCAAGGGAGAATGAGACATCTAGAGAGGAATGATCTTGATTGGAGCCCTGATCATCCACACCAGTAGACTCTACATATGCAAGGGAACATGTCTAGGTAGGGCAGAATAGCTCAGCTGAGTCCAGCCAAGATGAACCTAACCTCAGCAGAGAGAGCCCAGACAACTACAGCAGAACAGGCCAGCTGAGCACAGTTTAGTTCAGTCAACCCATCTTGAGTCCACACACTCAAGAAAAATTTTAAACAATTGTCGTTTAAATGACTGTATTGTAGGGTTGTTTCTTTTACAGGAATAGCAAATTGATGCACCTTCTAGTTATTGCTGCAGATGTGCTTAATAATAATAAACATCATTCATCAGGGCCTTATTAGGTTGGCGACACAGTGCTAAATATTTTATACTCATCATCGTCTTAGATCTTTGTCAAAACCCTTTGAGAGTTTCACAGATGTGTGAAAGGAAATAGACATGAAATAATTCACTAAAGTTTACATAGCTTACAAATGGCAGAGCTGGGACTCAGATCTGTCTGTCTTGATCCAAAGTTGTTTTGTCTGTTAAATTAAGTTTATTTCATTCATAATCCAAGACTCAGAAAATAACTGCATGTAAGTGACTATCAGTTAATTGCTCTGGGTCCATTTTTTTCAACGGCACACTACAGGAATTTAAATAAACAAAATGAGTTTTCTTCTTGCCTTTAATACTTCCTATTATGTTTTGAAATTCTGCAGTTTTTTTCTCTCTTTTAAAAAAATTTGTCTTCTATTCTAGGGGAGGGAATTAGTGCATTTCCTTTTGTAACATGTGAGGCATAATTATGGATTTTTCTTTGTATCTGGATTGTGACACTTAGCTGATTGTGCCAATTTGAGTAAGACAAACCAGCTAATTGGCTTAACATATCTCTGTATTTGGTTAAAGGGACATATTGAAGATGGTAGACTCAGTGGGTGTGAATGGCATCAACCAGTAGGCTTGTCACCTGAAGGTAATAAGAAGGAAGTGAAGAAAGAAGGCTCACTTCTACTGCTTCAGAGGAGGTTCAGGCTTCACCTTCCCCTTGGCCATTGTCTCCTGGATTCTAGCACAGACTCTTCAGCCTTTCAGCACGACACCTCAGCTATCCATTGTAGACTCTTCAGTCTCCTGATATGGATTCACACAGGATGCTACAGTGAGCTCCAGGCCTTTGACCTTTGACTAGATCCTTCTGAATGTGCACAGAGAGCCCTTTTGCACTCTTCCACACCTGACTCTACAGGCTGTCATTTAGAGCCTATCTTGTAAATCCTTATATATTAATATATCTTATATTAAATGTGTTTCTCTAGTGAGCAATGACTGATACAGATTTGGGTAACAGGCGTGGCTCTAGAAAAACAGAACTGTAAAGATGAAATTCTTTAATGGCTTTATTGTTTCCTGGAATTGGCTTTCTGATGAGATTTAAGGATGTCATCGTCTCTCCTTCTGACACTGTGGGGAACATTGTTAGTCCTTAAAGTAATACACCAGGGAGGTCCATTTGATTGTCCTAATTCAGCACTTGTAAGATGTAAGGAACCTAGTGACTCCACATATGATACTTTTGGATATTTTTGTCAAGAGTGGGAAATATAATGATGTTGGCCGGTTGGTCTCAGCATCTTTGGAGCAACTAGTAAAGGAAAATAATGAGTTCAAAGCACACATAGGAAATCTGAATTCTTCTAACTGTGAGGACAAATTAATAAAGGAAAACAAGGAGCTCAAAGATTCAAATTCACAGCATCAGACATATATAAGCATCTAAAAGTTTCTAAGTGTGTACTCAGTGAGAATCTCCTTTTCTTTTGCTGCAGGGCTGAGATGCAGAAATTTTATGTATAACACAGACCCTCATAATTTGATTGATTGAAATCAGCATAAATTAAATACTCAGCTCAAAGGTTATCTGAAATAAAGGTTAGAGCACTGGTCAGAGCAGAATGGGATCCTGTAAACTGGGATGGAAGCATGTGGGAGGATCCTGACAGGGCTGAGAGGTGCTGATCTCCTAGATGCTAATTAGATTATTTTGACAGAGAAAGAGATCTTCTTGCCCACAGTGGCAGAAGCATCCCCAATTCCACTTCTGCAGTGTTGGCCTCTCCTCCTATGACTGAGGGAACTAATCCTGTGTTGATCAAGCATGATAATGCTGACACTCCTTAAGACCCACCCTCACCGTTGACTTTTGTCTTCGGCCTATAACCAGGCTCATGTCACAAAAGGCTCCCAAGTGTGATATGCATAGTGTGAACCATTAGGAGATCTGCTGTTTTCCAAAAGAACTCTCAAGTTTTCTAACTCTTATGAGCAGAGGCCTGATGAGCGAGTTCACAAATGGATTTTAAAGATGTGGAATAAGGTTGGCAAAAAACATACACCTGAATCAGGCTGAGCTTGGAAGTTGGAATGCTGGAGTAGATTTGTCATATAAACCTCATCCTTCACAGTGGGGCAGTATGGAAAATGTACCTTTCGCTAACACCTTGAGAAACAACTTCGAGAGGGGAGCATTGGCATCTCAGAAGAGCCCTGCCATTGTGCTTCTCTATATGCCAGACCTTACAGTAAGTATTGTGGTTAAGCAATTGAGATTCTTAAAGGGGAATGGGTTTAATTGGATGCCACAATAGCAGAGCTCAAGTGTCACAACTTAATCACCAAAGGCAGGGAGCACACCTTACCATAGTGGATGGTAAAAGAAGAACAATGATGGGAATGGTCTGATATGTGTAGTCTTACGGCATTGGCTGATTAGCTATGTGTTCCAGAAAGAGGTAGACAGGAAGCCTACCAAAGTTTTACTAGATTTATATAATTGTAAAAAATTATAGGCAAATGAACAGAAACCCACTTCATATTGAAGTAACAGAGAATCACAGCCCCAGTTCCCAGATTTGAGCCAGTTTTCAGACTCAGAATTCCTTGAATAAAGGGATGATGAGCACCCTTAAGGGAAGACTCTGGTGCACCACCAAAAATTTATAGGGTCAATCCTTTTCCCATCCTTCCCCAAAATGACCTAAAACCTTTTACCAGAGTAACTGTAAATTGGGGATAGGAAAATGATTAGACATTTAGGGGACTACAGGACACTGGTTCTGAATTAACACTGATTCCAGGGCATCCAAAACAACATTGTGCCCCACCATTAAGAGTAGAGGCAGATGGAAGTCAGATGATCAATGGAATTGTAACAAAGGTCTAACTTTCAGTGGGTCTAGTAGGTCACTGAGCACGTCTTGTAGTGATTTCCCCTTTTACAGAGTGCATAAGTGGTATAGATATACTTAGTACTTAGTAGTGTGATGGTTATTATAGATGAGTCTTGAAGAATGATGATGAATTACTATAAATTGAATCAAGTGGTGACTCTAATTGTAGCTGTTGTACCAGGTGTTATTTCCTTGGTTGAACAGGTGAACACATCTCCTGGAACTTGGCATACAGCTATTGATCTGGGAATGCTTTCTTCTCTATACCTATCCATAAGGCCCATCAGAAACAATTTTCTTTCAGCTGGCAAGGCCAGCAATACACTTTCAGTGTCCTACCTCAATGTCCTACCTCTCCAGCCCTGTATCACGACTTAGGTTATAGGGATCTTGATCACCTTACTCTGCCAAAAGGCATCACACTGGTCCATTGTATTCATATTATGCTGTTGGATCAAATGGGTAGCTGGTAGCAATCACTCTGCATTTATCAGTAAAGCACATGTGAGTCAGGTCATGAGAAATAAACCCAACTAAATTTCAAGGCCCTTCTATATCAGTGAAATTTCCAGGAGTCCAGTGGTATGGGACATGTAGAAATACCCACTCTAAGACTAAAGATAAATGTTGCATCTGCCTCCTCCTACAACCAAATCAGGAAGTGCAATGCCTACTGGGCCTATTTGGATTTTGGAAGTGATACATTCCTCACTTAGGTGTTTCACTCTGACCCTTTTCCTGAGTGACTTGAAATGCTGTTAATTTTGAGGGGGAGCCGAAACAACAGAAGGCTCTACAATAGATCCAGGCTTCCATGGCAGCTGCTTTGCCACTAGGGACATATATTCAGGCAGATCCAAAGGTACTTTTCATGTCAGTAAAAGGTAGGGATGATAGTTGGAGTCTCTTGAAGGCCCCCATAGATGAATCGCAGTAGAATATTGTTGGAGCAAGTCTATGCCATCATCTACAGACAACTATTCTCTGTTTGAAAAGAATCTTCCAGCCTGCTACTGGACCTTAGTGAAAACTCAATGCTTGGCTATGGGATACCAGGTTACCATGAAACCTGAATTTCCCAGCAAGAGCTGGGTATTATCTAATCCTCTGAGTAATGGAGTTGGATGTGCATGGCAACAAACCATCATTTAAAGGAAATGGTATACATTTAATCAACCCAGAGCAGGTCCAGAGGTCACAAGTAAGTTATATGAAGACGTCATCCATATGCCCATGGCTCCTACTCATGCTGTACTGTCTTCTATCTCCCAGCATGTACCTATGGCCTCATAGGTTGTACCATATGATCAGCTGTCAGAGGAAGAGAAGTCTAGAGCCTGGTTCATGGATGGTTTTGCATGTTATACTGGCATCATCTGCAAGTGGAGAGCTCCACCATTACATTGCCTTTCCAGGACATCCCTGAAGGACAGTAGTAAAGAGAAATCTTTACAGTGGACAGAACTTTGATCAGTGTATCTGGTAGTACATTTTTCCTGGAAGGAAAAATGGCCCAATGTGTGACTGTGTTCTGATTCATGGGCTATAGCCAATGGTTTAGCCAGATGGTCTGTGACTTGGAAGGAACAGAACTGGAAAACTGATGACAAAGATATTTGGGGAAGAGGTATATAAGTAGATTTCTTCATATGGGCAAGGGATGTAAATATATTTGTATTCTATGTAAATGCTCACCAAAAGTGACCCAGCAGAAGAGGACTTTTACATTGAATAGCATAGATAGTGGATTCCTTGGATAACAGTCAAACATCCCTTCAGCCACTCTGTCATTACCTATTATTGTTTATGTATAGATGTCCTTGCGAAACCTCATGCAGTCATCAGGGTCAGGCTTTTCAGAGGTGCGTGAATGTAAAGTTTGTGATTGGTTCATTGTCTAGTGCTAGAATTAGGGCTGGGAGTACTACACCTATCCTAGGGCAGGCGGCCTGCATACAATTTAAGGCAGGGAAAGAGGCTTGCCTTTCCCCTCTTTGCTCTTAATTTCAGTGTCTTCTGCTGATACGAATTGCTGCCCCTCTCCCATTCCACCCTACCTTGGAGTCAGCAGATTTTGGACTGAAAACTCCACAGCCTCTGAGCTAAATAAACCTTTCCTCCTTTAATTTTTGAGCATTGGGTATTTTGTCTCAGTGACAAGGAAAAAGTAACTAAGACATTACCCAATGAGCTCATCAACAGAGTGGTCATGGTGGCAAGGAGGGAGATCATGCATGGGCTCAGCAAAAAGGACTCCCACTCACCAAAGCTGACCTGTCTACAGCCGCTGCTGAATACTCAATATGCCAGTAGCAGAGACCAGTACTGAGTCAGTACAGCACCATTACCTGGGGTGATCAGCCTGCAGTCTGATGACAAGATTATATTGTACAACTTCCATCATGGAGAGATCAACACTTTGTCATTACTGGCATAGATACTTATTTGGGGGATTGATTTGCTTTCCCTGCATGTAATGCTTCTGCCAAAATACCATCCATGGACTTACAGAATGCCTTATCCATCAGTGTGGAATTCCGTACAGCACTCTCTCTGACCAAACAACATATTTTATGGGCAAAGAAGTAAGGCAATGGGCTCATGCTTATGGCATTCATTGGTCTTACCATTTTCTTAAACATTTAGAAGCAGCTGTATTGATAGAAAGATGGAGTGGCCTTGCAATGCCATCTAGGTAGTGATAGCTTGCAGGTCTGGGGCAAGGTTCTCTACAAGGCTGCATATGCTTTGAATCATTGCCCACTGCATGGCATTGTGTCTCCCAAAGCCCAGATTCATGGATCAGAAGTGGAAATGGTACCATTCACCGTTGCCCCTTGATCCATTAGCAAAATTTTGCTTCCTGTTCCTTTAACCTTGTGTTGTGCTGGCCTAGAATTCTTAGTTCCAGAGGAGGGAAGATGTATACCAGGAAACACAATAATGATCCCACTGAACTAGAAGCTAAGAAATCACCTCTCCAAGTCATTTTGCTCTCCTCATGCCTCTAAGTAAATAAGCTAAAAAGAGTTACAGTGTTGGCAAGCATGATTGACCCAGACTGTTAAAGGAAAATTGGACTATTACTCAGCCTTGGAGGAAAGAAGGAATATATTGAGGGGCAAGGGACATCTTAGGGTGCCTCTTGATATTATCATGTTCTGTTAGTAAGGTCAATAGGACATCACAACTACCCAATCCAGGCAGAATGATAAATGGCCCAGAATCTTTAAGAAAGGAGATCTGAGTCACCCCACTACGGAAAGAACCAAGACCTGCTGAGGTGCTTGATGAAGGTCAAGAAAATACACAATGGGTAGTAGAAGAGGGTACTGTAAATGCCAGCTATCACCCCATGATTGGTTACAGAAGTGAGGAGTATAATTATAACAGTTCTCTCTCAATATGATTCCTATGTAATATAATGTTGCTAGATTTAATATTGGTTCTTAAGTATTGCTAAACCTATGTTATAATGTTCAAATTGTGAACAGTTAGGAGTAAGCATCAACCCCCATCCAAATAACAGACCTGCCTTCTATTCTGGGGGAGGGAATTAGTGCATTTGCATTTGTACACAGAATAGGTGTACATGTTAGGAATAATGATTAACTTATTTTTGTATCTGGAGACTAAGTATGGTTCCAGGAAATGTATCCAATTTCTAATTGATCAAAGGGTGGATTGTGATAGTTAATTGATTGTATCAACTTAAGTAAGAAAAGTCTAAATAGATTAGCATAATTCTGGGTGTGGATGAAGGGACTTGGGACAGAAGACACATTGAGTATGAATGGCATCAACCCACAGGCTTGTAGCCTGGATGTTGTATAAGAGAAAGAAGAAGAAGGTTTCACTTCTGTTTCTTCAGAGGAGCTTCATTCTTTTCCTTCACCTTGGACATTGTTTCCTGGCTTCCAGCACAGACTCTTTGACCTCCCATCTCAGATCCTTTGACCTCCTGATATGGACTCAGATGGGACCCTACAGTGAACTCCAGGCCTTTGACCTTTGACTGGATCCTTCTCATTTTCAGCGTGCAGACAGCTTTTCTGGATTCTGCCACACAAGACTCGATGGGTGGCCATCATAAGCCTACCTTGTAAATCTTTATGTGTTTATATATTTTACATTAAACCTGTTTCTCTAGCACTGACTGATACAAGGCCCCCCCTCCACAAGGTTCCATGGTTTTCCAATAGCACCACCAAATTTTAATCATCCAAACTGTATCACAAGAAACTGGAAATTTTTAAATTCCTAGGATTATAAAGCTCTAAACTTAACTTTTCAAGATCTTTGAAGAGGTGTACATGCTTTGATTTCTCTCTGTCTCTGTCTGTCTGTCTGTCTCTGTCTCTGTCTCTGTCTCTCTCTGTCTCTCTCTCTGTCTTTACACATACACACACACACACACACATACAAGCACACAAACACACACACGTATGCAGGCATGATTCTCATAGTATTTTCCCACAAATTCATAGTAAACTGAGATAATGATGAAATCTTAAGTATATCCACACGTGCATATAAGACACATACTTCCACTTATGGGATAAAAGTTGTGATGCAGGGCATTCAAAAATATTTCAGAAAAGAAAGCAACATTTCATCAAAGATGTTATTACTTAGCCTTCTCCTCTGACTGAAATATCCTAGCCTTACTTAGAACATATCTGTGCTAAGAAAAATAGATTCGAGATAACTTGGAATCTCAATGAGAAGCTGGCACTCACCGTGAGAAACTGGAGAAATATGATCAACGGAATTACATGACCCATAATGCTACAGCTAAGTATACACTCTAATACATATATATATATATATATATATATATATATATATATGTGTATATATATATATAATCTGAGAAGTGAATATGACATGAAAATAAGACAAATCCAGAAATCTATCCTGGAAAAATATATAAACTAAAAAAAGGAAGATCTACATCTATATATCACATATATATATGATTGGTTTTATATGTAGATTTAATATTTATCATATGGATTTAATAACTAGAAGTTCAAAGATAACTACATAAGAAAAATATATGAAAGGGAAATAAAAATACCATTATGGAATTAATGTACCAATTAGGGGGAATAAAACATATCAGAGAATTAAAATGAGTGACCAGAGAAAGCTTTGAGATATCATAGTGATCATCAAGAAAAATGGACAAGTTCCTGACAATTGATAAGGTAGACAAAGGATCAAGTCATAGAATAACCTGTGTAGTTGAAAGAGAATTTGTGTACTTTATACTTGAAAGAGAATTTGAAATAAAGGAAGAATTGAATATTCAAGACAAAATATTTTAGTTCTTTCCTAGAAAATAATGATGTAGTTGAGACAGACTGGCTGGGTATCTAGACATAAAATTTCTTCTAATGAGAAAAATCCGATTTACCTGAAAGTTCTCTGCAGCACCAATCAGCACCAGAAGATTGTAGATCTCTGTACACAATTCTAAAAGAAAACCAGTTGAAGTAAAACAGTATATCCCATACAAAGTAACAGGCAGGTATTCTCAAATAAAACCCACCCTAGCAGAAGCAAATGACAAAATGTAAGCACAGGATGGGCATGGTGGCACAGGCCTATAATCCCAGCACTAAGGAAGCTGAGGCAGAAGGGTTGCCATGAGTTTAAGGCCAGCCTGGGTTACTTAGAGAATTCAGGGGCATCCTGAAGTACATAGCCAGACCCTGTCTCAAAATAACCAAAATAGAAAAAAAAGAAAGTAAAAGACATATATGCATATGACCCATATTATTTAAAAACAGTTTAGACAGCATGAATTTCATTATTTTTTATTTTCACATTTCAACAGCAAGGAACTCAAAGTAACACTTCACAACTTCATTAATAAAACACTGAACAGACTATTTTCAGGCCTGTGCTTATACTGCTCTCTTACGGGGAAAGCTGAACTTTTCTCCAGCTGTGGCGGAAGCCCCTCAGATGTTGTGTAAGTCAGGCTTCACCAGAGGAACACATTGCTCTATGTATGTATGTATGTATGCATCTATCATCTATCTATCCATCCATGTATCATCTATCTATCCACCTATCTATCTATCATCTATCTCTATTTTAAACTTTATAACTGAAGATTATACATATGAGACACAAAGGATTTACTGAGTTGGTTTATAATGATCACCTGCAGAATTGGGGTGGAACAATGCAAAGTGGCGGACTGCACACTGGACAGTGGGAGGATCTAGTCAAAAGTGAGGAGCATGGTAAGACCATTGAGTTCCATGAGCATGAGCCCATTGCCTCATTTTTTTGGCCATGATTCTCCTTTGCTACAAATTGAGGTAGATTTCCACTTATTTGTCTTAATTTTTTTCGTTTATATTAATCCAGGAAAATTTTAGCAGGATTCCTGTCTATTTCACTTTGGGGAACACCATGAGAAATCTGTCAATGCCATAGGTCTACATGTGTCAGATCATTGCTTTGCTTCTGCTGTCCATTATGGTAAGTGTGCACATCTTGTCTTTGGCAATCATGTTGTCACTTGACCCATGCCACACCAGGACCCAATTAAACTCGTTACCTTTAAGTGTTTTTTTTTTTTTTTTTTTTTTTGTACCAGGGATCGAATTCAGGATCTTGCACTTGCCAGGCAGGTGCTTCTGCCACTGAGCTATATCCCTGGCCTTGCCTTTAAGTTATTGAGTGACTGCTGTCCCTACCTTAATGTGTGGCCTACAGAGGAGAGCAGCGACAGGGCTCTTCAGGGATATTCATGCCCTCCTCAGAAAGATCTATTTCTTAGGTATTAGTGAAGGGAACATTTCTAGATTCTCCCACTGTGAAGGATGAGGTGTATTAGGACAAATACACTCCAGCATTCCCATTTTCCCTAAGAACTTGAATCCCCTGATCAACAGTAAACCAAGGAATACTAGGCATTTCTATCTCATCCACATTGTGCCGTCTTTCAATTATACTTCTGCCAACCAGCTAAATTAACCATTAATACATTTTTTAGCTTCATGAGCTGCAACATTAAATTCAAAACCACTACTTACTGGGCTCACATCAAGAAACTCAGCCTGAATGAGATGTATGTTTCTGTCAGTATTATTAACTATTATTAACTATTATTAACCTTGACCACATCTTTATTAAACTGGTAAAGTTGGGAACCATTTCCTTGTAGCCACTGACTAACAAGGTAGATAGGCAATGAATATAGGTTTGAACTTTTCATTTTCATATCTTGGGAAGGTGATGGATATAGGTTAGTTATTGACTAGATGACAAAAATAGGGATTAGACTGTGGCATTTGCTGTGACTAGTATTAGGGTGTTTGACATTTGTGGTGTGTGTGTGTGCCTGCTAGCCTGAATGGACATTATATGAGATAGTTGGAGGTAACCACTTGGGCTAAGAATTAAGAATGTTCATTCAGGTTCTAAATTCAGCCACCACACAGCTGTCGGAATTAGATCAAATTTGCTGAGATAATAGTGCAGGAGATAAGGCATAAGCAAAAACAAGCACATTAAATGAGGAAGGCAGGCAGCCCAAATTGCCCAGGTCAGAGTAGACAGAAGAAGTACAGTGTGGGAAGGGCTTGGGTTTCAATACAGAGACAGAAAAAGTTTAGATATAGAATGGTGATTATTAGGGAAAGCCTCATGAACACTGGCTCAATCTCTCTGCTTTTAAAGTATTGTTTCATGAGGGGTGCATGTGTGTGTGTATGTATCTAAATACATTTAACTGGTGCTTTTTCATCACTACCACTGCCAAAACTATGTACAGATATTTTCTTTTACTTTTGCTTTGTCTCTGTTTGTCTCTATCTCTCTCTGTCTCTTTCTCTTTGCCTGTCTCTCTCTTTCACACATACACACACTGCAGGATCTTACTCTAGAAGTTAATTTTTCACACTTCTCTTGACACATGTGGCTGTGGAGATGTCAGCTACGGTTTCCAGGGAATGCTTTCCTAAGAATTGCTTTTCTGCTGTTTCACACAAACATTAAAGAAATTATTCATCATTTTTCTGCTTATGCAATATCTCCATCATGATTATCTGCTTTGCTTTTTGCAACTCAGTTAAACTATTTTGATGCAAGGAACAGCTTTCTGGGTTAATTCTCTGCTTCAGCCATTGCCAAAGACTCTGTGTGGGGAACTAACAAGGTTGTCATTGTCCCCCTCATTTCATCATCGAAGGTTTATTGCCATTAATGTCGCCCTCACAATTTTGCAAACCTCAGAATCTGTCCTCCTCAGCCTCCTTTCTAATGCTACTTTAGGTTTTACTATTTAAATAAATTTGATGCTTGCTTTTTACCAAAATTACTCTTAAGGACTGTTCTCTCTTCTAATTACAACAATCACATTGGCTCAGGATGGCTCACAGCCTTAGCCTTCAGCCCAACAAACCCTGGGAATGGTATTTGGTGGAAACCTAGGTTTCTAATAAGAAAATACGTAGCAATGATGGCCGCATTTCCATGGTCAAGAAGATTGAGGGTTTCCTGAAGTAGTAAAATGAAAGGCAACTCCATCAAGATCTTGACATTGGAAGGTAATACAGAAAAACTCTTTAATTTTATAGTCTGTGAATTTAGTGTTTATGATTAAATCTCACCTCTACTGCCTACAGGCTTTGTCCTTGATCAAGCTATTTCAAGTTTCTATTCGTCAACATCCCTGGCTTACAATGGGTGTAGCAAAACCATCCTACCACTGTTTCTATCTTTCTCCTTTTTATTGATTTTTATCAGAATTAAATGTTTTGAATATCACTCCTGCCATATAACAACCAAATAACTATGTCTTCTTATTTTCATGTAAAGATTAAATAAATAAAATGTATAAAAGATCCTAAGTGCTGTACTAAGTACACAGAGAACCCTTAATAGTGGTTATTTTTACTCTTATTATTAGTTCTCAAGGTTCCGATAAATTTCATCTAGGTCACAGATATGTTATTTCATAAAGTCTTTTTTTTTCCTTTTGAGACAGGGTCTCCCTGCGCAGTTCAGGCTGGCCTTGAGCTCACTTTGTAGGCCAGGTTGGTCTCAAACTTGCAATGATCCTCCTGTCTCAGCCTCCTGAATGCTGGGATTACAGGTCTGTGCCACCATGCTCAGCTCATAAAGTCTTATGCTATTAAATATGATTAGTATCTCATTTTACAGACTTTTTAAGATTCCTAGAGGTTCAGTGAATTGCTAAGGCCCAGAGCTAACAAATGGCAGAGATGGGATTTAAATCCTTTGTGGTTCTGGTACATTTTTATTTTACTATATTATCATGGGCTCAAGAAAACAAAGTCAGAACATCCACAATGGTGACAATTATGGGGGCCAAAAATTGGGACTGAAAGAGTACCAAGCAGCAATCATATCACTGGGGATTTGAAATACTTAGTTTCTGCATTTTTTTTTTTTTTTTTTTTACCAGGAGTCAAACTCAGGACCTGTGCTTGCCAGGAAGGCGCTGTGTGTCTGCTCTATATCCCCGGCACTATCCCTTAGTTTCAATCAAACAGTTAGCTCTCAAGTTCTGTGTGGAAGCAGAGGCTGCAAAAGGAGAGCAAATATCCCAGCTGCATATACAAAACCAAACATAGAAGGCAGAAAGTGATGAAAGACCCTGGCCTGTGGATGCTGTTTGTGTCATCCAGAATCTCCATTGATGACCAATGTGCCTTTTCCCCCAGTTGCTAGGAAACATAGACATCCGACAGCTCTCTGCTGGACCTCCCCGTGAGCACTGCCATAAGCAAAGGGAGCCAATATGTCCCAGACCATTCCCTTTTCTGGGTGCTACCTATACACAGTGACTGGTCCATGAGTAGCTATTAAGGGCCAATCTCCTTGAAACACATGGACCAAGTCTAAGGGCCATCAGCTCCCCAGCTCTGTGAAATCAGCTGAGGGCTTTCTTTTGACTCATTCTTTTTCAGCCTGCCCTTCTGCCTACTACTGCTTCCTACCTTTCCCCTCAATAGCACCACACAGTAAATTTCCTGCACACAAATCAACGACCCAGAGACTATTTCCCAGGAAACTTCAATTGCATTGCAGGGTGAAACATGCATCTTTGCTGTGGCAGGGAACTCCAGTTAATCTCCATATCTCTGCAAGGGCTCTGGTGATTTGTCAAATATTCACTGAAGTATCAGTAAATATATCAGGATACAATAAATATCAGGAGTACTTCATACAAATCAAAATGGAAAAAATATTATTGATTTTCAACAGAGCAATTTAGATGTTGTTGAAAGATAAGTCAGTGGGCTAGGCTGAGATCCAGGTCAGACTGAGCACATCGATTAAATCATTTCATTTTCAGGGTCTTGAATGCTCAGCAAAGCACACAAACATCTTAATGTCGATGCCCAAATGGCAAAGTCTTAGCCTCGGCTCAGTGTTTAAGATGATCATCTTCTTTTCCTTTTATTAATGTCTAAGAAGGATCCCCTAAGGTCTCCTTTGGTTTTGAGTCAGTCTGTCCACAGGCTTGTCCTCTACTCACCATGTTAGTGAGAGGGCATTCTTGGAAATCTTCTGGGAATAGGGCATTTATGGTACAATATTACATTTCACAAGGGGCTGTGACATGGGAAAGGTAGAGTGTGGCCATCTCAGGGGTGTGGAAAGTAGACGCTATGTCATCAATGCTCCATCTCTGACCAAATCCCCTCATCTCCAGTCACACCAAGAACTTATTCCAAATGTGGTGGACTCTGCCTTTCACTTGCCTTCACTCATTTTCTGTTCTGAAAATTTTTTCATTTCTTTAGGACCTTGACGAAATCAGAACCCAAATCCTATTTAGTCAGAATCAATTACTTTGCTAAGAAATATAAGCAAATCTAAGCTTTTGGGAAGGGGTAAACTTCGTGAATGTTCATATCCCTTGATACAGATATTTCATCTCTAAAACTCTGTACTATGGAAAAATACAAGCTGCAGACACAGACTTTTTTCAATATGAAGATGAATCATGTCTGTTTCCTTCACAACTACATTCTCACCATCTAAAACAGTGCTTGGCACATGGAAAACTTGCAGTAAATATTTGAGAAGTGAATCTTCAAAGGTGAAGAAGGTAGCAGCAGAAGATAAAAATTTTGTTGAAATATAAAGAAGATTTATATAAAGGGAGAGTTCAACATTATTTTTGGTTGGAAACAGCATTGTAAAGATGCTCAAATCCTACAACTTTACACTATTTCCACCTTCTACTCAACACACAAATGGAAGAAAAAAAATAGCACTTTTCCTTTTAAGAAGAGCAATAGGAAAAGTTTCTGGTACAATACTGCATATATTATATAGATGCAATATACGTATACATGTATATGTATATATATGGCATCCATATATAAAAATATATGCTTGCTTTCTTGACTACCTTAAATACCTTACCATATAACAACTTCCATCCAGTGAGGTAGAAAGCCCTGCGATGTGTACTTCACACAGTCACCCTTTTTTGTGCACTCTTGGGTTCTCCTTTTCCACTGGATGGAACCAAGTCTAGGCACTGTGATTATGAAAATCATCTATTTTCAGTCTAGATCTCTCTGAAGCTTTACTCTCTACCTGAACCCTCCCTCCCCTCTTCAGTGCCCTCCCAGTACACTATAGAAATGGGTTGTGAGGCTCCTAAACTGGTATTTTCTGTGGCATTGTCAGCTTCTACGAAGGAAGTTAGTCAGTGAATGTGTTGTCCATCCAGGCCTAACAGCTACATACTCAGTGACTTGGAACAGCCATTTCTCATGTGAGTAAAAAAATAGATTGGACCTTTTTACACCTTTTTGAAGATATTGCATGGAACATTAACTCCATTGAAAAAATCTGAGTGTGAAGAGAATTAAGAGAAGGACATTAAAGTTTGAGCATTCACCATGTTCTCTCTCCTTTCTCCCAGAGAGGGGAGCTAAATTGTATGTGTGGTTCATTCTGGACTCTGTTTCTACAAAAATCAGGACAAAAGGCAAAGGAGAAAACAAAACAAATGGACTGAGTCAGAGAGAGCAAGGTTAAAGCGAGAGTAGAGGGCAGTTTTAGGTAAGGGAAAAAGCAGATCTGGGGACTTGCATGAAGTAAGGGAAACTAGAAGAGATCTGAGACAGGTGTGGAAAGTGCAAAGTAAATGGAAAGAAGTGACGTGGGGAAATCAAATTTTCAAAAGGGTTTTCTGGCTGCGATAAATGTGTCTTTTCCTTTTGAAAATTTTTGCTTTTATTACTTTTTTGAATATATTACATCAAATATTTGATTACTTCTGTTATTTCTCATTTGTGGATACTTGCTGATATGTGACTTCGTACAGTGCAAGTTACAAAGCAGCTGGGTTGTAGAGGCTACATGAGCTCTTGCACTTCCAAACATGCCCTCCACGTGCTCTGGTCCAGAGGAATCACCTAAATGCTGATGATCCTGTGGTGCTGAGAGAATACTAAAACATTGATCTTTGGAACAATGCTCTGGTGTCTTTCTCCAAAGTTCTCTATAGCAAGAATTGTATTTTAGTCTTGAACTTTACTCAGGAACCCTAAGTTCATGTTCTAGCTTCATGTTGCTAATTGTACAATCAAACTAAGCACCTGTTGAAGTCAGGAAAGCTATGCTACCCTTTTACTTTGCTGGGTGTTTTGCATGTGACTATCTGAGGCACAAGTAAATAATGTGAGTAAGTAAATGTGTTGGGATGCAGTCATTTCCAGGAAAATGTTAGGTTGTCTTCATGAAGGACTGGGTCAAAGGGTCATTTTGACATTATTCTGAACCAGTTCTTGAAAAATTTAATGACCTAGAACTTCAGGAGATATTTTTCTTTTTTTCTTTTTTTTGGAACCAGGAAGTGAACTCAGGACCTCCACACTTGCCATGCAGGCACCATGCCACTGAGATATATCCCCAGCCCCAAGGAGATAGGATTCTTTCTTAAGTGGACACATCAAGTGAAAGAGGATGCTTCCTTGAATGAAGATAAGTGTTTTTTGAATTTGAATGAATGACGAAATGAGAAGAATGAGATATAGGAAGAAAAGATAATGAAAATAACTATACATCATTTAAGGGAAACACTATTCTAGCAATTTCTTGGTTGAAATAATAAATCAACACTTCCAAGAGGAAAGAAAATATATTTTATGTGTCAAAGCTATGTCTGGATGTTTTAGATAAACTGTTTAAATTAGGAAACTGGTGACATCTAGGCTTCCCTACAATTCCACATTTTCTTTATTGACATTGTTACTGTTATTTAAATTCATTTACATTGATATACACAGCATTGTGCTCCCATAGAAGATGCTACGTATGTTTACACAGTATGATGACTACTATATTTTCCTGAGCTGACCAAAATGCCACCAGTTTTCCCCTTCTATCTTTTTCTTATAAAAGAGAACACATCAAGTGCCTCCTGGAGATTTCCTGTTTCATCCCAAAGGGGCTCCACAATAATGTTCTTTCAGCATTAGTTGCTGGGTACTCTGAAATGTTTCTCCTCTGAAGTCATAAGTAATAAGTTTCTGATTTTTTTGTCTAATCTTTGTCTCTCTCAGCATCCTGGTTCTCTGGAGACAAATGCATTCCTTTTTAGTGGCCCCTGACCCTGTTATTCACATAATCAATAGCTGTAAGGATTGCAGTTGACTTGTCTAAGACATGGGTTTTTCTTCTCCAAGTATTGTAGTTATTGATGCTTTGGACTTTTTTCTACTATATCTGTTACACTAAAGTTATCCTTGAAAAAGCATTGCCCAACTCCAGAGCTCATAAATCAACATCAACAGTAATAGGAAAAAACATTTACTAAATACTTATTATTGCACATTTATTCTTCTAAATACTTTTTATGTAACAACTTTTCAATTCCCACCACAACTCCGATGGGCCTGGTCTACTGCTATTCCTATTTCATAAGTGAGGAAAACAAGGCACTAAAAAGTTTAGGAGTTTCTTAAGTTTCCTCAAAAAGTAAAGAATAGAGCAAGGAGTTGCTGCATGAGTATCTGCCTAACCACCATGGACCCCCACATCTGATTAATAGGAGCTGGAATGTTTGTGTGATTTTCAACCTAGAAGTAAGCCTTGCGAGACCAATGAGTACCCTGAGAATTACATGCAAATGTGTAAATGCATTTGTATGCCTATACACTTGTCATTATGTATGCATTTTCCTGGCCAAAAAAAAAAAAAAAAAAAAATTAAAAAAAAAAAAAAAAAGTATTGCTTTCACTATTCTTGGAATGGTCCACATCTCCATATAAAGAGGTTAAAGAAAAATATAAAATAGTGTAGTGTTTCAAATCTAACAACCCCTGGTGTAATCTGGGCTCTGTCACTCTGCAGAAGATTGGGCTTTATTAAGTCATAAACAGCTTTAATTTTCCTGATGTGTTACATAAAGAATAACAATGCCAACTAATACGGTTATTGTGAGAGCCAAAGGAGATAATGCATGTCGGCAGCCAGAAGAGAGCAGGCAGAGAGAGTAAATAGATGCAGTTCCCTCCTTGATTCCTCTGGAAGCCTGGAGGCAAACTATGCTCTCATCAATCGAGGTAAACAGTGATGTCTTCATCTGCCTGTTTTCCCAGGATCTCAGGGATCTTTCCAAAATGTTTGCAGCCAGGAGCAGAAGTTTCCTGTGAAGTTCAGAGGATTTTTGTAGGCTAGTTTGTAGGCTTTTGTGAGACCTAGTTCTCACTTTCGCACAAATGATACTCACGTGTTCTCTAGGCCCAGGTGAGTCTTTTTGTCCTGATAGGAACTTCTTTTGGCAGAAGACCAGTTAGGAAAGAAAGAAACAAAATAGCAACCCGTACCTTACCAGATATGGAGTATCCCTGATATTTGTTTTTAAAAACAGTACAGGAAAACAGTAAGAAAGGAAAAGGCAAGTTAATAAAAAAATCAAATTGTTATTGTATCTTCTGTGGCTATTACAGCAAATTACTAGAAATTTAGTGGCTTAAAGAGCATAGAATCACAAAATGCAGATCTGAAGGTCAGAAGTCTCCTGTGGGCCTCCCTGGGTAAATTCTAGGTGCCAGGAGCATTGTGTTCCTTTTTGGAAGACTAAAGGAAGAATCCATTCCCCATCTTGGCCACCTTTTAAAGACGAGTGAATTCCTTGGATTGTGCATCCTTTCATCTTCAAAGTCAACAATGGCTTGCTATAAGAAAAAGGGAAAAATTTTATATATGCCTCTGTCCTTTACACTGAGGTCCTAAAATTGTTGTAATTCCCTTAATGATAAGGGTACTACTAGAATCCATTGCTGTAATATTTTATCTTTGGCCTCAGTTCTTTGGTGCAGAGCCTGTAAGACCTTCATAATTTCCCTAGTGATAGAAGCACCTGACCCAGAGATCCTGAACCTCTGGGAATTTCCTAAAGTATAGGAGTATCTCTTGTCCTAATGGGATGACTCTTGGTGAGTCCTGGATAGGACTGGTCACAATGTGGTCATGGTAAGAAGCTTCTAGCGTCCATCCCTACCTTCCATTCTCCAGAGTAGAGGGTGCTGGAAATGGAGTTAATAACAGACCATGTCTGCATAATGCAGCCTCCAGGACAATAGCTGGACTATGTGGTACAGGGAACTTTTGGCTTGGTGCACACACACGTGCTGAGAGGGTGGCACACCTCAATTCCATGGGGACAAAACACTATTTGAGATCATTCCAAGCCTCACTTTATATATCTCTTCTTCTGGCTGTTCATCCCCTCTCTTAGGAAACCTTTACTAATACAGTAAGTCAATAAATGTAAGTGAAGTGCTTCCCTGAATTCTCTGAGTGTCTGGCAAATCAATGAAGCCTGGGAAGGGGATCAGGAGAACACTAATTTATACTTGGCCTGCCAGGAGTATAGGTGACAACTGTGACTTGTAACTGGTGTGTGAAGTAGGAAATAATTTTGGGGACTGCGTCCTTAACCTGTGGAATCTGAGGCTCTGTCTAGGTAGACAGTGTCAGAATCCAGTGGAATTAGATGATATGCAGCTGAGATCTACTAGAGAGTCTGCTAGGGAATTGCATGGTATGTGTGCAACCCCCCCCCACACACACACATGGTGTCAGAAGTGTCATACTAAGAGAGAAGAGAGAGAAGGAAAAGTGAAAACCATTTATTTGGTTGTTTTCTTTCTCATATCATGCTGACATTAGCTTTTCTCCTTCCTCAGACTTTGTTTCCACTTTTCAGGGTGCTAACATGGGCCCTATCTCTGTAATCCCTGATATTCTCTACTTCAAGGTCGACTGGGTACGTCCTTAACACATCTTCAGCCTAACTCCACTTTGCGACGGATCATAGCTTATTCACAGGTTCTGAGGATTAGGATGTGGATATCTTTAGAGGTCATTATTCTGCCTCCCAGTTACTTCTCCCATCAGGTTTATTTTAACCACCTTATTTAAAATTCCAACCCACCTTCGTTCTCCTTGTGTGCTTAAGACATGATATTTTAAGTAACCGTATAAACAGCCAGGGAAAGGGATTTATTGAAAATGATGGAAGCAAATGTCAAATTGATCTGAGTTTGAATCCTAGTTCTGTCATTTTTAACATAGTAATTGTGGGATATGCCTTCAACATATTTGATTTCTAGTTTCCTTGTTTAGAAAATGATCATCATACATCTATGGCACAAGACT
The DNA here is from genome assembly GCF_000276665.1 of Chinchilla lanigera. Taxonomy (NCBI): domain Eukaryota; kingdom Metazoa; phylum Chordata; class Mammalia; order Rodentia; family Chinchillidae; genus Chinchilla; species Chinchilla lanigera. The sequence continues at coordinate 1,166,287 of NW_004955461.1, forward strand.
GTTATGAGCACAAAAGAAGAGAGAGTTTTGGAGGACTGGGCACAGAAATGTACACAGAATTCCCTCAACATTTATTCCCTCAGCTTCCTTCCTCTTCCTACTCTAAGCCCATCTGTCTCTATACCCGTGAAACAAAGATTCCCTTTAGCTAATGCATCAGAAGTTCTACCAGTGCTCATACTTCTATTTGTATGATTTGGGGCAAGTCATTTTCCCTGGCTTCAGGCATTGAGTTTGAGATTCTGTCCAATTTTAATAATCTATGCCAACTAGTTTTTCACATTCAGGTAAAAGGCTAATTCTCGTTCATCACTTGTAACACTTTTGTTGATAGTTTCACTGTCAAGCTATAATCTCTCTATTCCATGCACTTTCTGAAGTTCTTCCAAATGCAATGAGAAATGTTGGAAAGGACAGAGGCTGAAACAAGAGAAATCAGAGCTTGAAAACTTGGAGACAGTGTGAGAAACCAAAAATGAGGCATTGCATACCAGGAAGTACACTAGAAGCTCGGAACCTCAAGAAATGGCAACCCAAGATTTTGACAGTCTAGAAAGACAAATAAAGCCAAAAAAGATCAACTAGAAGGCTTGGAAAAAGCTAGACTATCAGGCTCTTTCTTAGAGCTCTTATAACAGTCACAGGGGAAGAAGCATGAGAGCTGGATACCAGCCTTTGGTATCAATATATAAGTACCTGAAACTGTACTGAACGTATGCTAAGCCATAAACAATGGTGCATGAGTTTCAAAGAACAGCTTGATAGACTCCTGGTGTACAGAGACAGGATAGACCTCCTGAGGCAAGTATGCTCAAGGAGCAAGCGCTGGCAAAGTTAAGTTGCATAATCTATAGCAGGCTCCTCCAAGAGTTAATCTGAATAACCTACAGCATGCTCATCCAGGAAACTTTATGCTCTATTTCCTAGATGCAGAAAGAATAATGAAGTAATGCCTTGCTTCATGAATGCTTCTCTTTGCAAACAATTCAGTTCCCAAAGAAAAGCATTTGGCAAAATTTTGCTTCTTTTCACAAACTCTGCACTGGGTAACAGACACAATAGTGGGCTTTTCCCACACAAACGCAAGTGCAGCCACATTCCACAAAATCATAAAAGAAATTAAGTTTACAAACCGAGGCACCACATTATGGTGAGAAACTTTTTATTCCCAAATCTGACCTAACTGATCAGCAGTAGAACCAGAATTCATATTTACAAGAATCCCTGTGTTCTATGTTCTGCTAGTTATGGACAGACTATGGAAGGATGTGAATGCTATGCTGGAAGCATCTAGACTTTATTCACTAGGTAGCAGGGGGCTGCTGACAGTTGTAACCACAGACTGATATATCATCATCTTCTGTCAATTCCTTTTCAACTAATAAATTTGATTTGCAGTATCCGGTGAGAACAGGTATAATGTGACTACCCTTCTTGAATCATTTTGAGAAAATAAATTTACAGAAAATAAACAAATTAAGGGGCTGGGGATTTAGCTCAGCAGACAGCGCCTGCCTGGCAAGTGCAAGGTCATAAGTTCGATTCCCAGTACAGGAAAAAACCCAAAAACAAACAAACAAACCAACAAAAAAACAAATTAATACACAGAATGTGTTTCCTTGAAAAACTGAAAAGTAAGAGGATATTTTATAAATTATAGCTAATCAGAGTTCCAAGTGTTTTTTCTTGGCAAAAGCTCGAGATAAATGTTCAATAAATTTTAAATGAGATACTGTCTTGTAGTTAATTTCACTTATTCTATGGTTTTGCTTTTGTAAATAATTTTTCCACTCAATTTATAACTGTAGCATACAGGAACATAATACAGAACAAATTTTTTCTCGCAGTAGGAGGATAGATTTCAGAGATCTGATTCCAGAGAGTTAAATGATTTATAGGAAGGCTGACTAGACAATTCTGAAAACATAATTCAGGTCTCTCAAGCTTTCTGCTTTTTTAATACTTAACAGTTACCATTTGAATGGACCATTAGATTCAGCTGAAAAATAACACACACATTATTCCAAAGTTACAGTCCAATTGACTCCGCTAGGTACCAAAATTTACATTTTCCTGCAATGTCAATAATTCAGCATTGCATTAACTTTTTTATTTTATTGTTCTTGTCACTGTTGAAAACCCCATCTACCTACTGATTTTTCACAACCTATTGGAAGGTAATGATAGAACAGATTTTTCTCTGTGCCATATTCTAGCACAGTTTCCTGACAAATTTGTCTCTGGCTGAACAAATCATTTGCACTCTGCCTGATTTGTTTCCGTGTGAGTACTTCAACAGCAGTTTGTTTCTTCCCATGGTTAAATAAAAATGTGGTCATCAGATGCAGTCTTTCCTGTTTGGGTATCATCAATAATAGGTTTCTAGAGTGTAAAACATAAATGTTTTACTAACCACAAAGCAGGTTTTAGGAAATGGCAGAAGAAATGTGGTACAACAAGGATTTTCTCCAGATTCACTTTTATAGTATTTAGAAACCATTTTAGTTTGCTACATTCATTAGATTCCATAAGAAAATGTTTCTCACCACAACAAACACAATCTATAAACAAGTGCTTCCTAATTCTTTGGCATATCAGGTTTAAGTTTTCTTCCTGCATGAGCTGGGATGTAATATATCATCAAATATTCTCAGGCTTGATTTTAATTCACTGATTGCTTTTTTTCTACATCGAAATGTTGCCTCCTGAGGAAATGAAGAGCTACTGTAGAATAATGAAGTTTATATTGAAGACACAATCTTAGTCTTGCTGAGTGAGGTACCTGAAACTATAAAAGAGAAAAAAATAGCTGGAGATGGGGGTAATGAAGAGTAGTACTGTAAACATAATTCTTCTTTTCTCTAACTTAAAAGACTTTTGCTTAAAAATATATTCCCTCTGGCCTGAAAACCTATTTCCTGTACCTGTGGTTTCTGTTCTGTAGGTGTCCTGAAAATAATTGGGTATTTAAAGAACCTCAAGATATTGTGGATCACAGAGGCGACCACCTCTTGGTACTTCCCCTCTGAGGCTCTTATTAATTTTTAATCAGCCTGCTGCTGTTTTGGGTCTTTAGGATTCCTGTAAATAAAGAAAAATGCCATGTGGGTGGCAGAGGAGGCCTGAGCAAATAAATGTGCAGAGAAATAGCTTTTCCTGCAAACTTGGAGACAAAGGCTGGTGTGACTCCTACAAAGATGGAGTTAAGATACTTTAGGGGAGAAACCAGCTGGACCAAATGTGGAAATTAGAATCCCATTTTTCTCCAGCTGCTCAACTGGTGCAAACTGCATTTCTTAGCCTTTATTTCCATAGATGGGGTTTTGATCTCAATAAGAGGATAATGACTTACTTCAGTAGGAATGTTTCTCCTTTTTTGCTTGATCTGAGAGATTCCTGAAACTCACTCCTGCCCTTAACTTTGGTTCTCTCAGTGTTTTTTGACTGATTTAATCTGTGGCCTCACATTAGGGTCATCCACAAACCCAGTCTGCTTGAAACAATGGTTTTAATTTCTATTATGATAAATGATAGAATGATTTAAATGAAGTAGTAATTAATTTTTTTCCCACCACTCAGTGCCTGCAAAGTATACTCAATACTTCAGCTTCATTCTTTGGTTTGTTTGATGGCATCAGAGATAATTGGCACTGAAGATTTATGACTCTATGGAGCACTAAAAGTGAATTATAGAAGTTATTTTATTGTCCTTTAGGGATATTGTTGACAAAACTAACTCTTGTCTCTCAGAGAGCATGAGAGAAAATTCTTCTTGGAGTTCAGTTTCCAGGATGGTTTAATTTTTTGTGAATTCCCAAGGTCATATGAAGTACAGTATCCATAATATCTCCAAAATCATCTTGTTTGTTGAATCAGAGATGCACAATTGTGCTCTTACCTCATGAAGATAATGAAGGGAAATTAGTGGAGGGGGGAGGCATGGCAGGAGAGAGAGGGGAGAAAGAAGGGTTTACATGGGGAAATAAGACTATTTGAATGACATAAATTTTCATACTTTCCATTGAAGACCTTTATAATGTAAATAAGGAAAAGGATTTCTTGATTATAATTATTATCCCTAAATATGTTCCTTTCATTTTTGATTATAACAGATTAAATCAGTGACAGTTGTTGGGTGAACAGTGACTGAAAGGCAAAGACAGAAATGGTTCTAGAGTTACCTGATTTAAAGTCATCTGGCAGGTTTGGATTTAGAACAAAGCACTCTATGGATTCCATTTCAATCTCTGAAAAACTTAGGTATTAAATTTGGTACTACTGGTTGTTAAATGTGTGTTGAATGAATAATTAACCAGCTGAATATACAGTGGCTTAAATTAAGAATAAAATTCTGACTTTAAAATTATCCAACTATAAACGGTATATAATATATTTACAGAAGGTTTCTGGGAGTCTCAGTATTGAAAGGGGAACGTTATCATGCAACATTCTACAGAGACCCCCTTCCCAGTCCTCATTATGGCCCAGGAAGTTTGTATGTGTGATCCCATGAAAAGTTATTGGAATCCTAGCAGGTTAATAGCAATCTACCACTTCCAGTGCAACCCATGGAAAGAATAAATATACTAATTCACATTTGCAGTTATGGGGAGACAAGGGGCCCTAAGTCCAGCTACAGTGATGGCTATCCAGAACAAAGGCCTTAACATAGGGCTGAATCCAAGTTTTATCAATTCATGAAGAAGGGAGTGGTTTGAGGATGAGTGACTGAGAACTGTGGGAAGTATGTGAGTGTTGAGCTGGGCTTGGTAGGAGGTCTGAAATTACCTGTGCAAATGTAGAGAGAAAGATATGCAGAAAGAGTAATCTGCATAACACTGCTGAAATAGTTTTGGGGTTGGTGCTTCAGCTCTGTTGTGTGATCTTTCAAGCCCCAGGAAGTCACAGCCTCTATCCTGGAGCTCAGTCCCAGCTGACAACATGCAGCAACGGCTCTACATCCTGCCTCATCCTGGCTCACATGTGGGAACAGCAGGGGGGCAGGGAAACACACTTGCTGTCTTCAAAGACTGCCATCAGAGCCTTGGCTTGGCCCATATGCATTGCTTAAAGCCAGTTGTGGGTCTGTTAGTATTTTCCTCCTTTTATTTCTAAAATAATAAAAAAAAAAGCCAGTTGAAGGGATAAGGAAAAGTCCTAACCAGCTCTGTACATGTCAGTGCATGGAGATAGGGTCAGGCTCAGCCAGAATGGAGGTTACTGCTCCTCTTTCAAGGAGAGTCACCCAGGTGGTACCTCCACATGTTCCTTACTAGTTAGAGGTGAAATCAAAGATACTTAAATTTACTGGCTGAATTCAGAGGTTTACAATCTATCACAGTCGACTACCCTAGGTCGTGCAATTGAGCAGGGATTGGTATGTTACTGAGTAAGTGAAAGAGGGGGTGGGATTTGGTTCTTATTGTGAGGGAAAGGCTAGTTTGAGGAGGGAATTGTGATTTGGAATGGAGAGCTCTTGGTTCTTTTTCTTAAAACCTGGCTGTGTTCTGGGAAAAGGTATACAGTCACTCCTTCTTGGAGCTCAGGATATTATTGGGGTGAGGGTCGTTACTGCATAGATGGCCAGGTCATTTAAACTCCAAATGGTCTTGTGCTTTGACAGCAAAGCTTGTTTCTCACAGGTACATGATATTGACATTCACTTTAGGAAGTAGGTACATGTACTTAACATGGATTCATTTTATTCTCCTTCCCTTTGCACCCACCTCCCTCCTTCCATCTCTGGATGCTCTTTCCTAATTTTTATTATTATTATTATTATTATTTTTAGTTTTTTGTTTATGATTGTGACATACAATGATTACATTCATTGGGGGTGGTGGTACATGTACATGGTAGATTCTTAATCTTTCTTTTTAAGTTGATCTTTTTTGGTCCTTTTGGCATTCATAAATCTAGGTGTCTATATCCCTCCCCAAAGCTAGAAAGTTTTGAAGCCATAATTCCTTCAAATAAGTTTTTTGTCCCTTTTTCTCTTCTCTGGAACTCCTATAATTTGTATTTATATATGTTTAATGAGATCTTGGATGTTCTACATGTATTCTTTTTTAAACATAATTTTCCCTTCTTCAATTTTAAGATGACTTGCCTTTAATTTGCTAATTCTTTCTTCTGCATGACTCTGTCTGCTATTAAAGCTCTCTTGATTTTTTTTAAAGTTCTGCCATTATATTTTTGTATTCTTCAGAATTTCTGTTTGACTTTTTAATGGTTTTCCTTTCTTTTCAAATTTCTCATTTCATTCAGGCATTTATATCTTAATTTTGTGTGTGGGGCGGTTGTCTGTGTTCTGCTGTTTCTCACTGAACTTCTTAAAATGATCATTTTAAATTATTTGTAAAGCAGTGCACAGATCTCCATCTACTTGCTGTTGGTTACTGAAACTTCTCTGGAGTCTGTCATCAACTGAGTACACATGGATCCTGTCTAGCTCATGGCATAACTGGACCACCTCCAGCATTTTGACCTATAGGTCATGTATTGAGATGAGACTGTACTTTTTGCTGCATGTGGTGAAACTGTTGCTATGAGCATAGATGGTTGTGGCTATATTCAGCACTTAGAGGAGATCCTGCTGTGTCACAGATGAGCTCCCAGGGAAGACAGAATTAACTCGTACTATGTCTGAGAAGGGCTTGAATGAAGTCACAGGATAGTTCTGGGGTTAACAGGCAAGGCCAGGGTTATGAAGCCTGCCTCTGAAGTGTGGATGGGCCTGTCTCCCTCCAGGATGGTGAGAGTAGGACTGCTCCCAGACTACAACTGAGAGGGACTAGAGTCAAACCACAAAGCTTTTTGAGGATCTGCTGTGGAGGCCCAGAGAGTGCCTCCTGCCCTCCAGTTCTTGAATGGGCAGGACCATGCTTGGACTGCAGCTGAGAAAGCTTGGTCTTACCACTGTTTTAGCAATACATTCAGGGAGAAGTTCTTAAATTCTGTTGAGATTTGAATTTATTATCTCCTAAAAATAAATTATACTTTTAAAGGCATATATACGAAATTGTCAATTAACTCAGACTCATAAAGATTTTCTCTAAACTTTTCCATAAATGTTATAGCTGTAGGTTTCTATTCCATGGTCCGTATTCACTACTGATACAGATCATGGACTCAAGTTCTTATCTTTTATGTGAATCCCCAGTTGTCCCAGGTTATGTTAAGATTATGTTTTCTTCCACTGCATTGCCTTTGTGCTTTTTTAAACACTCAAATGACCAAATATAGATACTCTTCTCTTTTACATTGATTTATTTGTCTGCTTTAACCCAAAACTAAGCCATCTTCATTAATTCAGCTTTATGGTAAGTGGTGAAATTTGTGAGTCTAAACCCTTGGATTTTGCTATTCTTCATCAAAATTATTTGGGTGTTTTCTGCCTTTTGCATTTTTATATGAATTTTTAAATTCCTTTTGGTAATACAAAATCAAGATTATGTCTTATAGCATATTTAAAGATGTAACACTGGTTTGTTCTAATCCTAGAAAAATTATACATTATCAAAAAATCCTTTTTTGCAGATAATGTTTTAGCTGTTTTAGAAGGACATTGTTTTTCCTTAGGTCAAGTTACATTGCAGGTCAAGTTACATTAATCAACCCTAACTCTGTGTGCCTTACAGCTGAGGTTTACTTCTTTTCAGGGTACTTGTCCCTCACAAGTTGACTGCCCTTGTGTTCCAAATTGTTTTCCTCTTCAAACCAAGGCTGTGGGAGCATTTTCTGTCTTAGACAGTAGAGCAAGAAAGTCAAATGATATAACACTCAGTTCTACTGACAGTTTTACCGATAAGTCCCACAAGTTACATACACTTATATTTCTTTAGCTAAAGTCAGAAATAAGGCAAAACTGATGCCAATGAGATGGAAAGGAAAATTCTTCCAGGGAGATGGTACTCAAGGGACGGAACTTTACAGGATCTCACTATGTAACCAGGCTGGCTTCAAACTTTCAACAATTTTCCTGCCTCAGCCTCCCAACTTCTGGGAGTACAGGCATATGCTGTCACGTCCAGAATTATTTTTAAAGAAAAATATTATGTAAACATGAAATAACCCTTTAAATGATTGTTTTGGCAGCAGTGTATCAGTTTGCAAATGAATAGGATTAAGTTAACAGGCAATGAGGTTTTCATGGTAAATATGTGCTCAGTTTCTCTGCTACACCTCAACCTTGCCCTGCTTTTCACTTCTCTATATTCCAGCCAAGAACATTTAAGCTTCTTTGACTCACAAGTTTAGCACCATCTTATGTACTTCTGGAGGAAATTGACAGTACTGTTTCTTATATCATCATCTTGCTCTCCCTTCAGTTTTTTTTCTACTATTTAATATTTATTCAGAGTTATATACAATTTACAAACATGAAATTCAATAAGAACCCAGTCTTTCCGAAATGGACTTATACTTGAGTGGGAAAAGAAACTGACTGCAGTCCAACAGGATAATTATCATGAAAGCCATCATTAATTGAGCATTCAGTAAGTGCCATCATGGTTCCAAATGGATTACTTGCATTTTCTCACTTACAGCTTCTGCAAATGCCAGTAAGCACATGTGATTGTGATCATGTGATGGGAAACAGTAGGCACACAGAGATATTCATCAGCTTGTTCAAGAAATCACAAGCACTGGAGTCGTGATTCAGATGTAAGCCTGTCTGATTTCATGACCTAAATCTGTATAATATAATATTATAGAGTGAGATGGCCTTCATACAATCTCAACATTTTTAACTGATGATTCCTAGGATTCTGAAACAGACAGTTGTAGATGGAATCATCAAGGCAAACACAATAGCCTCTGTATCTCAGTAAGGTTAGTATTCCATAGATAGTATGGAGGCTGTAGACCTCAGACTAATTTTGGGAGAATTTCAGTGAGTATTAGTAAGCAATCTGAATTGTAGTATACTTTAAGAAATACAGAGGTGCTTTTAAATTTCAGGTAGAAACTGTATCTTTCTAAATGAGAAATTGTGACTAGGATTTTCTGGCTAATACAGAGTCAATCAAAACATAGCTTCTCTGAAGCTATTCCTCAGAGGGTCTTTTCTGAATGTCTTTGGTTGTGTTGTATCTACCTCCGTATCCTGAATCAATTCAAAATTTTTGCTTTTCATGGTCATTTTGATTTAGGGAGAGAATCAGAAGTTGCATGGTGCCAGATTTGGTGAAAATGGTGGGTGAGGATCCATTGTATTGTTTTTGTAGTACAGAAATTGTTGTGCACAATTTAAATCAATTCAGGGTATCAAAGCAGCCATGGAAAAACTCAGAGGACTCTGGAGCTGCGTCAGCAAGTGGCAAGAATAAAGCAATATATGTGCCCAAAGCAAGGAGGAGTGTTTTAAAAGCGATTCATAATAGTGTGTCTTTTACTGTGATACATTTTACATCTTTTATTAAAATTTTTTCCTTTTCTTTGAGCACATCTCGTATATCAAAATTAAGTGGGACTTGTTTCAGAAATCTAAGAGTTGTTCATCATTGAAATATCAATTCAACATATCACATTAATAGAATAAAGAAAAACTTGACCATGTCAATATGAAGAAAAAACATTTGACTAATTCTGACATTCTTTCATGATAAAAAAAAAACCTGAAAAATTAAAAATATAATGCTCCTGACTCAACATTATAAAGAGCATTTTTGAAAAATAAAATAAAATCCAATGGTAAAAGAAAGCTTTCCTTTACAATCAGGAATAAAGTAATAAAGCCTATTTTCATAAATTCTTGTCAAAATTATATGGAGGCTCTAGCCAGAGAAATTAGACAAGATAAAAATAAGACATCCAGCTGGGGATATAGGTCAGTGGCACAAGTGCCTGCCTGACAAGTGCAAGGTAGTGAGTTTGACTCCAGCCCCACCCCCTGATGTCTCCGTCCTGAGGGGTCTTGGACTAGGGAAGCCTGGGTGAGCTGCCTGGGGACCTGGATCCTGCAGACTTACCCCCCATTGCCACCTCAGGAAGTGCATTCACTCGGGAAGCCTGGGTGAGCTGTCTGGGTGACTGGGTCCTCTAGCTCCGCCCCCTGCTTTCATCTCAGGAACAAACCTGAATCCCTAGAAACTGAGGGAGATTGAAAAATGATAAAACGAAGCAAAATGCAATCTCAGCCAAACACTTCACCAAGAACAAGTCCAGGAAACATGAACATGGAAGAACATGGAAGTCACACACCTGAAATCTCTGAAATGATAGCAACTGAAGTAAAGAACTAACTACACCAGGCTATAGAGGAAATCAGATCAGAAATAATTGCTTAGGTAAAGAAAAAATGATAACCATAATGAAAGAATTGCTTGGCATATCAAAAGAAGACATACGTTAAAAAAAATAGAGGAGACAGAATAATGATTGGAACCTTGAATGAACAGTATAGGAAAGAATTAGAATGCATAAAACAGATTCAAAGAAACATTCAGGAAATTAAAACTTCTATTGGAAGTTGGAAGAACTGCTTGAATGAAATGGAAGATAGACCCTCAGACCTTGAAGACAGCATTGCAACTAGTGATCGTGAAAGAAAAGATCTCTTAAAAATAACAAAGGAACAGCAAATAATTTAACAGCTGCAAGATGAGGCAAAGAAAAACAATATAAGGCTGATAAGTGTCAGTGAAAAAGCAGGAGAAAACATGAGTGACATAAGATTATTTGCAGCAGTAATAGCAAAAAATTCCCAAGCATGGGACATGAACCTTATATACACATAAGTGAGGCATATAGAACCCCAGTTAGCCATAACTAAAATAAATGTACACCCAGACACATAATAAAAATCTCAGAAATTGAGCAAAAAACCAAGATATTAAAAGCTGTTAGAGAAAAGAAACATCACCTATGAAGGAAAGCCTGTCAGAATCACAGCAGACTTCTCAACACAGACCATCAGGTCAAGAAGAGCTTGGAATGAACTATCTCAGGTCCTGAAAGAAAACCACTTCCAACCAGATTGCTGTACCCCGCAAAGCTATCTTTCAAAATTGATGGAGAATTAAGATGCTTCCATGACAAAGATCAACTGAAAAAATTCATGAGTGCCAAACCAATCCTACAAAGAGTGCTGAAAGATCTACAGAGAGATAAAAATGACCCCAGTCTCAAGACCAACAATGGAAAAGAACTACCAAGCAAGGTAAACAATTAAACAGAGGGGCAAAGTATGGAACCAACAGTGAGAAAATAACTTGACAAGGATAAATTGATATATACCAGTAATAACCATTAATGTAAATGCTCTCAATTCACCAATCAAATGAAACAGACTGGCAGAGTGGATCAAGAAACAAAATCCAACAATCTGATGTATATAAGAAATACATTTAACTCAAAAGGAAATCCATAGACTGAAAGTTAAAGGGTGGAAAACAATACTCCATATGACAGGAACCCAGAAAAAAGCAGGAGTATCTATTCTGTATGCAGACAAGGTGAACTTCAAACCAACAATGATCAAAAGAGATAAAGAAGGTCACTACATTCTTGTTAAGGGAAAAGTGCAAGAGGAAGAGATAACAATCATAAATATATATGCACCAAATGTAGGAGCACACAATTATTTAAGGCAAATTATAACAGACATGAAAGATCAAATAAGTAATAACACAATTGTAACAGGGGATTTTAACACACCATTGTTGCAAAGAGATAGATCAACTAGACAAAATTATCAGCAAAGAAATAGCAGAACTAAACCAAACATGTCAGTCATTAAAATATACACAAAGGTTTTAAGGTAAATGGACAGCTCTAGGGCTATTCTTCAGGATGCCAGGCCCTGGCTGCAGCCTGTGGCCTTGAGCTGTATGCTCAGCATTGGTGTGTGTAAACTCAAGATATCAGTTTTTCAGGGAGCCATTGACAGCTGTTTGGATGTTCTTGAAATAGACCCATTGAATACCAAAGCACTGTATTGCACAGCTCAAGGATGGCAAGGATTAAAACAATATGATCAAGCATTGGCTGATCTTAAGAAAGCTCAAGAGATAGCACAAGAAGATAGAGCTATCCAAACAGAACTGCTGAAAGTCAAATGGAAGATTAAGGCACAAAAAGATTAAGAGAAAGCAGAATATGCAAAAAATATTAAGGAAGACCTAAATAAATGTGAAGACCTTCCATGTTCATATTTAGAAGGCTTAATATTGATAAAAGAGAAATACTACCCAAACAATAGAATCTACAGGTTCAATTCAATCCACATTAAAACTTTAAAGTTTTTCTCTTGGTCCTTGTTTTTTAAATTTTTTTTTGTAACAATGGAGGAATGTATTCTAAAATCTAAGTGGAATTGCAAAGGGCCCTAATAGGTAAAACAACACTTAAAAAAATGTAAGTTCATTTTACATTTGAAAATTTATATAGTTCCCTTTGAGTATTATGCATAAGTTGTTTGTGGCAATAAGACAATGTAAGAGTTATGTCTGTATCTATGTTTCCTTTGACACTCCAGTTCCCATTGTTTATAGTTTAGAAATACTGCTGGTTTCCCTTATAATAAAAAATGTTACAAAATGCCCCCAAAAGCCCCACAAACCAAATGTATGAACAAATGGACTTAGTAGACCTTTTCAGAGTATTTCACTGAACAACAGTAGAATACACATTCTTCTCAGCTGTGCATGAGACATTCTCTAAAATAGACCACAGGCTAGCACATAGAACATGCTTAAGTAAATGCAGAAGAATTCAAACTATCCCACACATATTATTGGACCATAGTGCAGTGAAACTGGAAATAAATGATAAAAAAAATGGCAAAAGCTCCATAAACTCATGCAAATTAAATAACACCCTCCTGAACAATTAATTGGTCACAGAAGAAATTAAAGTAGAAGTTAAACACTACTTACAATCAAACAAAAATGCACATACAAACAACTGAAACCTGTGGGACAAAATGAAAACAGTCCTCAGAGGAAAATTTATAGCAGTGGATTCCCACATCAGGAAAACAGAATGAACACAGATGAACAACCTTATATTACACCTTAAACTTCTTAAAAAAGAAGAGCAATTTAATCCCAAAACCCAAAGATGGGAGGAAATTTTTAAGACTGGAGCAGAAATTAATGAAATTGAAACTAAGAAAATAAGACAAAAAATTGATGAATGAAAGAGTTGGTTCTTTGAAAAATAAATAAAATTGATAAACCCCTAGCCAACCTTAGGAAAGAAAAATCTCAAATCCATGCAATAAGGAATGAAAGGGGTGACATCTCTACAGATCTTATAGAAATTCAGAAGATCATCAGTACCTACTTTGAAAAACTTTACTCTCATTAGATGGAAAATACAGAAGAGATTAACAGATTCCTAGATACATATGAATTATCAAAGATGAATCAAAAGATACAAAAATCTCAAATAACCCAATATCAGCCAATGAAATTGAAAATTTAATAAAAATCTTACCAACAAAAACAAAAATCCCAGGTCCTGATGGATTCACAGCTGAATTCTACAAGAAATTTAGAGAAGATTTAATATCAATTCTTCTCAAATTCTTTAAAGAAATAGAAAAGGAAACAATTCTTCCAAACTCATTCCTGGAGGCAAGTATTATCCTGATAACGAAAACCAGAAACAGAACTAACCAAAAAAGACAACTATAGGCCAATCTCCCTAATTAACATAGATGCAAAAATTCTCAATAAAATACTAGCTAATAGAATACAACAAATCATCAAGAAGATAATACAGGGATGATTCAATATATGCAAATCAATGAATATAAAACACCATATCAACAGAGCTAAAGACAAGAATCACATGATCATTTCAATAGATGCAGAAAATGCTTTTGATAAAGTGTAACACTTATTCATGATAAAAAACCCTACAGAAAACTGGTGTAGATGGACTTTACCTCAATCTAATAAAAGCCACCTATGACAAACGAAGAGCCAACATCATACTAAAAGGACAAAAAATTAGAGCCTTCACTTTAAAATTAAGAACAAGACAAGGATGTCCACTGTCACTACTCCTATTCAACATAGTTCTGGGAGCATTAGCTACAGCAATTAGACAAGAGAGAGAAATAAAAGGAATAAAGATAGGAAAGGAACAAGTGAAATTATCTTTATTTGTGGATGACATGACACTCTACATAGAAGACCCCAAAAACTCCATCAAAAGACTCTGCAGATTATTCAACAAATTCAGTAGCACAGCTGCATACAAAGTCAACACTAAAAAATCAATAGCATTCCTATACACAAACAACAAGCATACTGAGAGAGAAGTAAGGGAAACAACACCTTTCATAATAGCATCCCAAAACTGAAATACTTAGGAATTAATGTAACAAAAGAAGTAAAAGATCTACAGAGTGAAAATTACAGTACTCTGCAAAATAAGACTGAAGAGGATTTCAAAACATGGAAAGATTTTCCTTGCTCATGGATAGAAAGAACCAACATAGTAAAAATGATCATACTCCCAAGATTGTTATACATGTTTAATACAATTCCAATGAAAATACCATTGATATACCTCACAGAACTAGAGAAAATATTCATAAACTTTATCTGGAACCAGAAGAGACCTAGCCTATTTGGAGTAATAAATGAATTAAGCAGAATTAAAAAATTCAAGAGGAACACATAAAATAAGTTGTGTTTCTATACTGTGATAGTAAACAATACAAAAGGGATTTATAATAGCATCAAAAGAATAAAACAGTTAGGAATGAGTTTGACCAAGGAGATGCAAGATCCGTGCACTGAAAACTGCAAATTGTTGAAAAATATTAAGGAAGACCTAAATAAATGTGAAGACCTTCCATGTTCGTATTTAGAAGGCTTAATATTGATAAAAGAGAAATACTACCCAAACAATAGAATCTACAGATTCAATTCAATCCACATTAAAACTTTAAAGTTTTTCTCTTGGTCCTTGTTTCTTAAATTTTTTTTTTTGTAACAGTGGAAGAGTGTATTCTAAAATCTAAGTGGAATTGCAAAGGGCCCTAATAAGTAAAACAACACTTAAAAAAATGTAAGTTCATTTTACATTTGAAAATTTATATAGTTCACCAGAATAACAGAATTAAAAGAAAACAGTAGTACTCTTAATATATGCCAATGCCCCCTAAAAAAGAATAACATCAGTGAAAAATACAGTATCCTTTCATAATAAAATCTGTCAGTAAATCAGGACTAGAAAGCTTTCTCAATGCCAGAGAAAACCTCAATGAAAAACCTAAAGTGAACCTTAAACACAATAATTGAAAAACTCCTTTGCCTATAAGATTAAAAATGAAGCAAAGATGTGCACTATTTTTATTTAGCTAGAGGACTTCTATTTAACTAGAGATCCTAACTAGTGCCATATATACAAGCAGTAAAATCCAAAGATATAAAATGTTTAAAAGAAGAAATTGAACTCTTTATTTGTAGATGATATGATCAGCTATAAAAATCATAAGGATTGCATTTAAAAGGATAGAAAGAAAAAAAGTGAGCTTATCAAACTTCAGGATAAAAGTTCAGTCCAGAAAAATCAATTATATTTCTACAAAATGGCAGCAGACAATTAGAAGTTGAAATGAAATGAAAAAAATGTCATTTACAATTGCCTCAAACATTGAAAGCACCTAGGGATAAACTTGAGAAATGATTAGCAATTTGTATACAGAATATGTCAAAATATTTCTGGGATAAATTTTAAAAGTCCTAAATAGAGAAATATGCTATATGTATTGACTGAAAAGCTTATCACAGCTAAGAATGCCAATTATTCCAAAACTGATCTATCCTTTCAAAGCAATCCCTATCAAACACCAAATAAACTCTCAGTAGAATTTGACTAGCTGGTTCTAACATTTATGTGGAAGTGCCCTTGATCCAGATTAGCCAAAAGTTGAAAGGAGAACAAAGTTGGAAGTGTTATACTTTTTAATTTCATGACTTGAAGACTTACTAAAGTGTTGTAGAAATAAGGACAGTGTAGTACTGGTGCTCAAGGTAGACATGTTTATCAATGAACAAAATAGAGACCAGAAACAACTCCATTAATAAGGGCTGCTGCCAGTTTTAAGTGCCTGCTTGGCAAGCTCAAGGTCCTGAGTTTCATTCCCAGTACCAAAAACAAAACAAAACAAAACCCCAAAACAAACAAACAAACAAACAAAACCAAAACTAAGGTAAATAGAAAAATACTAAGGTACTAAGGTAAAAAATAATCAGCTTTTCTTACTCCAAAACTATTATTCTTGGTCCTTGTAGCTTAGTGCATTTCATTTCAAAATACTTAAAATATACTTCTATTTTCTGATGTGGCAGGTAAGAAATTTAAAAGTTGATGTTCCATCCTAACAGCAAGTAAAAAATGAAATTAACTCTGATTCCCAGAAGAGAAATGAGAGCAGCAGGCATACTAAACTGGAAAGACAGACACAGGGCATGGCAAAAGGATGGAAAGGTGGACACAGAGGATGATCATTTACTGAGCAGAAATCGCTGAAAGAATCAACCTCCATAGGACCCAGTGCCAGGGTGGAGAAGACTGAACTTTGCTGAACTGCTCCAGATTCAGTGTAGATGAATATGAGAGAATAAAATTCCCCAGGAAAGCAAAGTGGTAGCACATGCCTGTAATCCCAGCACTCTGGAAGGATGAGGCAATAGTTCAAGCCCAACCTACAACTTTATGACTTTCTCAAAATAAAAACGTAATTCAATGCAAGGATCTTGGGTTCAATCCTCAGTACTGCAACAAACAAACCCTCCATGGGGACTCGGTCATGAGTATGTGTAGGAGGTGCTATGCTTATCTCCACGTCCTCTCAGTGAATATTGGGAAAATTCTCTTAGTGCTTCTGTCAGCAAGGGGAAAGGGATTATTTTAAAATGTACCATAGCACTCCACTTCACTTTATGAAGTTCACTCTCAGGAGAAACTGTTAAACCAGACCCCATCTGGGATAAGGGAAATGCCCAACTCCAACCAGCTCTAGCCTTTCACTTGGAGGAAGAGAAGTCATTGCCACCCTACTGCAGCCATCCTGTCCCACCCAGGGAGTGGCTTCTGAAAAGCAGGTGTGAGTCACAGTCCAGGGCACCGACTCAGTCTGAAATGCTTCCTCCTCTTATCCTCTTGATGCTACATTATTGAAAGCCTTTTTAGAACCATTTCTTTTGCCTGTACATCATGTTCAGCTAACATGAAAAATTATAAGAAATACCAAAGGGAAATATTTAAAGTATTTGGGAGGTTTAGTAATAGGACCCACATAACGGGACTCTTCTGCTTAAACCTGGCTGAGGCTGCCTTTGCTCTTGTCAACTACCTTACCGTGTCCACAGGGTCTCCCACAAAACCCTACCTCTTTCCAGAACCTGGGCATACAACCTTATTTAGAAATAGGAGTTTTGCAGATGTACTCGGTTGAGATGTACTCATCCTTCATTAGGGTGGTTTCTAAATCCAGCAGGGCTGGTATCCTTCTAAGTAAAGGGGGAACTTGGACACCCAGAGACTGACACACAGGCTCAGTGTGAGAAGACTTGGTGACTACAAAGGTAGCCCCTGGAGTGAGACAGCTACAATTGAAGATATCAATATGTAATACAACCACCATTGTTAATTCCCTACCACTTTGTTTGAAACTCTGTATTGTCTGTATTGTGCTTGTGATATGTTGTAAAATGTTGTATGTCTGTTAATGTTTCCCTCCTTTTATCCTTAAAAAAAAAAAAAAAAATTGTGAAAGGGGATGCATTAGGAAAAACCACAAAGAGTGGGAAAGCAAGAGAGTGGCCTCCCCTCAGGGTCTGGGGCAGCATGGCCCTGCCCATACCTTGGTTTCAGAGAACAGAGAGACAGTACATTTCTTTCATTTTTAGTGTTTAATTATTATTTATTTTTTATAAGTTAACGGCTACATTTAAGGTATATGTAATATTCTGATGCATTATAGGGAATTTTGGCCTCTACATGATGTAACTTGATTCTTATTTTTCTTATTCTCCTACCCTCTCTTCAAGTGCTTTTCCTATCCTTATTTATAAAATCTTTGCTTCCATTTTTCTTTCTTTTCTAACCGTGTTTTTCTTTTCCTTTTTTCCTCCCCACTCTATGGGTCCCTTTCCTATTTGAACATTTTTTATTTGACAATGTCTATTACACATTTTGGTCCTTCTTCATATTTTTGGATTCTCATGTGAGAGAAATACTGCAGGATTTACATGCATATGCCCAATTTATTTCACTTAAGAGTATGGTCTCAAGGTTGCATCTATTTAGCTAGAAGTGCCTCAAATTTATCCTTTTTTATGGCGGAGCAGTATGTATGGTATAAAAAACCCCCACAGTTTCTTTATCCATTCCTTGATTGATGGGTAATTAGGCTGTTTCCAAGATTTAGTTATTAAAAGTGTATGGCTATAAACATGATTGTGAATAAATTGCTGTGGTGTGATGCTTTTAATTATTTGGGGAAGATACATAAAAGAGAAATAATTGAGGGTAGGCATCTTTGACTGTAAGCTCCCACTACACAGTTCTGTCACATCAATGCCACTGGGCTACCCCTTTGGAGGCATTGTCACCTTTTGGGGAAACAACTGTTGTAACAATACATAAATGTGTGGACACTGCTTACTGCATGACTCTTGAAGCCCCCAAAAACTTCAGTTTAATTCCCAGTTCCAGAGGAGAAACTCTGAAAGTTTTCTCACCTTTGAAGCTCTCATGACCTCTTTCTTGGAGAGTTCAGCACACAAATCTTCTCAACTGATTAGGCTTTCATAGAGTTTTGTATTTGAGGACTCAGGCTCTGGACTTAGCCTATCCATGTTCAAGTCCCCACTCTAATGCTTTTAACTCTTATGAATGTGTCACTTTTCTGAGGCTGGTATAATAACTTACCACAGCTTGGTGATTTAGAACAAAAATTTGTTGTCTCTCGGTTTTGGAGGCCACAAGTCCCAAATCAAGTGTCATTAGGGTTGGTCATCCTGGAGGTTTCAAAGAAGTATGTTCCAGGCCTTCTCCTAGCCCCTAGTGGCTGTAAAAAATGTTTAGTTTTCTTTGTCTTGTAGATGTGTCACTCTAGTTGATGCCTCCTTTTCATTGTTTTCTTTCTTTGGGTTTCTCTTCTCTTTTCTTCTGCTATAAGGACATCTGCTCAATGCAGAGTCCATCCTCAGTCAAGATGATCTCATCTTGAGATTCTCAGTGACAACTTCAAGGAGTTCTCCAAGTAAGGTCACTTTCACAGGTTATAAGGATATTTATTTTAGAGGATCCCTATTCAACCCACTACAACAAAATTAAGTAATTCTGTTAACCTCTTTGGTTCCCTGAATAATGGGGATGAGAGTGATGAAGAAGAATGATCATGATAGTAAACTCCATATAAATTTATTGAGGATTAAATAAATTCATACATGTAAAGCATTTATAGAGGTCCTTGCAAGTAGCAAACATATTCTCCACTGAACAACATTTGCTATAAAGGGAATTAACATCTGAACAGACATTAAGTTCTACTCTTGGTTACATAACCCACAACCTTATTTTAAAAGTGAATAAGAGAACATAAGGGCCAACAGGCCCTCGTTTATGAAGATGGAGGAAATATGCAGTCGGCAAGGCACAGCTCATCCTGGCGCATTTCTAAACTGATTCTACTTAATAATACAAAAAGGTCTCAGTAGTAGAAGTGTTAAACATCTGTTAGGTACTACAACCTCCCCAAAATCATCAAAATTGTTACTGATATAATGGGAGAAGTAAAAAGAAGATATAGAGAAGAAATCAGAGCTACACTTGATTTTAAACAGAGAGAATTTAATACAGAGATTAGTAAATGAGGGAAGACTGAAAAAGCCAGAAAAGAGGGACTGAGATGACACACAGATATTAACTATGAGGAACAGCATCACTCCCATGCATGAACACAGCAAAGTGTTGGGGCCTCCAGAACTTAGAAGTGTAAAGCAGGGGCCATGTGGGGTTTAGAACTAAACCTCTGAGGTGAGGGACTGCTGAAGTGCTGCTGAGGTACTGTGTCTCTTGGGCCTGATGAAAGTTCCCTGAGCTGAGATTTAACCTTAGGTGTCACTAGTGCTTTTGGCAAGTAGAGTGTGAGGGTGATTTCACTAGTGCTTTTGGCAAGTAGAGTGTGGGGGTGATTCTAGAAATGTGACAAAAACTAGAAATTGAGTCTCAACTGATTCTACTCAACCCACCTTCCACTCTTTGGATGAAGAACCATTGGATGTGGTGAGAGTAGTAAACAAGAAGGAACTGGAGGCTGAGGCAGGAGGATCATTGCAAGATCGGGGCCAGCCTGGGCCACAAAGGGAGCTCAAGGCTAGCCTGAACTGCATAGCAAGACCCTGTCTCAAAAAAAAAAAAAGCATTTGGGACATTTTTCCCCTCTGCTTTTCCGCATCCTTCTGGGGCCTTCTATGGAAGAACTTGAAAACCCACCTTGTAAGGATAAACATGGTTTGCATAGTCTCATGTTTGAAGCTAAGAATGGAAAATATATCTGGAGACAAGTGACAACAGCTCAGTTGTTAGCATTTAATAGCTATGTGACAATCATTTTATATGTATTTCTATGAATCCTCATAATGATGTATCTATATTATATGTAGTAATACATAATATAATAAGGTGGTAATACATGTTATAATAAACCTTTGACAATATAAACAATTAAGGTTAGAAAAATTAAGCCTCCAGTGCCAAAAACTAAACAAATACAAAGGCAATTATTTGAATTAAGGTCAAGACTGTGGTCTTTTGTAATATGAACTCTCATTGAAATCTTTAAGCACTTAATTTCAGGGTTAAAATTTAAAATACTGTAAGCTACACAGAATATTGATTTGCTATGGTTTGTCTTATACTCTTGCTCTCTGAAATTCATTTTGTAATTTAATTCTCACTGTGAAGTATTAGAGGGTGGTAATTTAACCAAACAATGCTGGTCACCTTTATCAGAATTACATAGAGTCATCAAGCCTGAAGCTACCATGTTTGAATATGGTGTCTCTGTATGACAAAGTCATCAGAACACATGCACAAGCATCCTCTCTGCTAGTGGTGCTCCGCATTGCCCTGGGATGCTGCCAGCAAGAAGGCTATCACTAGATGTAGTTCCTCAAAATTGGGCTTTCCAAACCATGGGATAAATTAAACCTCACTTTATTAATACTTACTGAGACAGTGATATGTTATTAGTAGCAGAAAATGAATTAGTAAATAAATGAAATAATAAAAATATGTATTATACCAAGCATAAATGTAACACTTAGACTAAAAAGTTGGACAATTATTAAAGAAATTTTATGTGTCTACATAGCACAAAAGAGGATTCATGTATTTTAGTCTCTTGCAATCATCATAATAATAAGCAACATGATACAGCTACCAAAAATAAATGTGACCATTTTCTGCAGTGTCAAAAACAAGTGATAACTCATCTCTAATCTGAAATGGTCAGGTAGTAGTCGGGATTGTTTTTTAGTTTGGGATATTTAATTATCAGAGGAACTGTCAAAAGGTGAATTTAATGAGGCAAAAGTAACTGCCATAATAGACAGAATAAAATGTTGTGCTATCCTATTTGACCACCTCAGTTGGCTTCAGCACTAGAGTGATAACTTTCCAACTGGGCTCCCTGCCCCAGCCTGACCAGCCATTCATTATCACCATGCGGCAGGGTGAGCTTTCCAGAATACAAACGTGCTTGTATCACATATGTACCTGGATGAAGTACCTCCTACAGCCCTTGGAATGACATCAAAGTCACTTAATATGTCTCCCCAAGTCCTCATATTCTTGTGCCAAATTATGTCTTTAGATACCCATGCATGGGTACATGTGAGGCTCCCTGCCAGCAAGCTGTTGCTGATGCTCATCTGGTAATCTGTGAGTGTTCTACCCCATTTGGTTCATTTTTCTGCCTCTAACCTGTTACATTTTTGCTGTATACCCACCCCTTGCCTTCTTGGGGTCATTCTTCTTGGGGTCAACTCAGGTTTTTCACTATCTGGAAAGCCTCCCTTGGCAGTATTCTCTCCAGAATGTTGAGATTTTAGCTCCTCCTTGTTGTTTCATTAACACCTGGAGTTTCCATTTTCTCAGCCCATATCACATTCTGCTGTAATGCCATTCACTTGATGCTTCTACTAGCCAGAAACCTATATGAGATAAAATACAGTTTGCTTTCTCACTGTTTTACCTCCATTACCAAACCCAGTCCTCAGTGCAACATTGTGCCGTGCAAGTACTCTCTATTGAATAAAAGATGAAAAAATTTGAATGGATGAAGGCTATTTGCCACTAGGAGTATTAAAACTATTCCAAATTATAAAAACTTTATTCACTGAGTTTTTCCATTTGGACCAGAAATCAGAATTAGGAACAATGGGCAGAAGCAAAGTAAAAGTAGATTTTTCATTCAACATGAGAACTGTATATAATTAAAACAATCTGAAAATGCAGAACATTGGTTTTCTGGATAAGGTATGGTTTCCCTGTTGTGGAAAGTGTTCAGTTTTAAGGCAAAGCCAATAGGATGGCCAATAGAAAATATTCATGGCAGAGTTTGTTAGAATATGGGATTTTGTGAGGAATGGAATAAATAATTATTCAATATATCAGTGCCTGTCAAGAATCTTCTCAGCATTGAATGAAATATGTATTCATCATCCGTATTTGCCTCCTATCTCCCTTCTAGCTACCATATGTATGTGTGGACACACACACAGACATACGCATGGACGTACATGCAGAGTCATAAAGTGAGAATCTTAGTGGGGGGCTATTTTTCCTCAGTCACAAGTCAGTTCTCTCTTTGGCTGCACTGACTGGAAACTAATTTTGTTTTTTATTTGAGCTAATGGGGAGAATTTCATGGCCACTGTCCCTTCTTTGAATTGGAAAATGAGTGGTTTCATGAGAGCTGATGTATGATAATATAATTACTGTTTTTGTACTTTTATGGTGTGAAAGAGATTTGGGTGTATATTTGTGATAGAAAAAATATGCTAGGAAGCTATGGATACAACACATGCTGACAGCTTACATCTGAGGAGTGGTGTCCAGGAAATTTGGTAGAGTTTGCTAAACACTGCATATAATAAGGCAAGTGTATGATGAGAGAATGTAACAACAATTCTCCACATGTAACATTAGAAAATCTGCACTTTTTGAGAAAATAGGGTCAAAGGCAGCATTATCCTCTTGAAGGGTTCAGTGATCTGTTAAGGAGACCACTATGAAGCAGCCCAGAGCAGAACTTAAACTAACCAATTAACTTTTTATGTTTACTTGGGAATCTGTCCAAAGCCTAGGCTGCTTGTCTAGAAGTGGGTGATGGACTCATAGTAAGTGCACTCCTGTGAGTCACTAATCTCTATGATAGCCTGTAATGATGGATGAAGCCTGAAAGCCTCAAAGGATAAGACAAGATCACAGCTAAGAACACCTGAATCTGGATCTCAACTAGATAAGGATGGTGCCTCAAGCATCTCACTCCTGGGTGGATTAACTTGATCCTTATTAAGGATTAATTTCATAATTTGTTTGGAGAAGTCCTGAAGTAATTCCATCTTTCTTGAGTACCCCCCTTCCTTCTTCTGATAACCAAATAAATATGGGCCACCCAGAGAAGATCTTGGTCTTAGCCTGAGAGAATCTCAAATTCTGAGACAGGGCTTTGATCCTCCTGGAGCCCTGACGTTATTCCATTCACCTCTTTTTATTTAGCCTTCACCATATACTCATTTGGGAGACTGCGGACCTGATCGGTCCACGATCAAAAAGCGATATTATTAACCTAATAGATCTGCAAGTGTTGAGAAATCATTAAAGGTTTCTATATTTTATTCATTGAATAAAGACCTTGAAGCAATTTAAAAGTGCTTATTTTATTTGCTGTGTTGTTCCTTGCTTTTAGAGCTGCCTTTTCTTTCGAATATTTGGTGTGCTGCCAAAGTCTTTTTTGCACTGAAGTCAGGCTGTCTGGTTGATGGAAGGGTAGTGAACCATGGATTGTGTGGGTTGGTGATATATGATTCTGGCAGCTTGACTCTTCAGAGGGAGAAATAAATGGGCTTCTTTCTTGCTTTTGGGGCATGTACATAACCCAGACCTTGTAGATACTAAATATTAAACAAATGCTAGTTGTTGAATTGCTACATAATGTTATTCTTATGTGTTATCAATTGTCAATTGTTTTGCTCTCAAAGTTTTACTAGTCCTGCAAATATAAGACCTTGGATTTGTAACCTTAGGGGTGAAATTCACCAACTACAGGAAAAAGGCTGCAGACCAGGTATAGATTTTAGAACCATATAATTGGGTTTCATTGCTGGTTAATCTACTAATTAACTTCATGAACTTAGAAAAATTACTTGCTATTGATGAGCTCAGTTATTGGTTATTTTATGCAAATAATCAAGTCAGGCAATCAACAGTACTGAACAAGAGTCCATCTTTTAATTAATTAATTAATTTATTTTATTTTATTTTTTCCAGTAAGAGGAATTGAACTCATGAACTTGTGCTTGCCAGGCAGGCACTGTGCCACTGAGCTAAATCCCCAGCCCCTTTTATATTTTTATTTATTTATTTATTTTTGAAGAGCCCATCTTTAAAAAAAAAAAAAAAATCAACCATCATTTATTATTCATATACATTTATTCTGACTTAGCATAGTTCTAGGTGTGGGGATGGACCCACTGAAGAAGGAGGACCAAACTGGTTATGGGAGGCACCACTGGGCTTGTAGCCTGCTAGCAATAAAAAGAGCAAAATGGAGAAGAAAGTCTTGTTTCTGGTTTTTTTTTTTTTTTTTGAGGAGCTTCAGGCTTTGCTATCTCCTTTGCATGTCCATCCCCAGCCTTTCAGTGCAGACTCTTCAGACTTCTGGCATAGACTGTTTAACCTTCCAGCACAGGTCATTCAGCTTCCTCATATGGATGTGCACAGGACTTTGCAGTAAGCTTTAGGCCTTCAACTTTTGAATGTACACATCAGGTCTGCAGTGCACAGATGACCCCTTTTCACTCTCCCACCCTGACTCTGAAGGAGACCATTGTAAGACTATTCTAACTCTCTCTTCCTTTCTCTCTCTCTCCCTTTCTCTCTCTCTCTCTCATATGAGAGAGAGAGATGATTAGATGTAGATAGATACAGACATAGACATAGACACAAATATAGATATAGATATAAACACTGAGAGAAACTTATTTTGCAATTCAAAGTACCAATGACTAAATTGATATTCTAAAATCTTCCAAAGTGTTGTAATATGTATTTAAAAAACCAAAATTATAAAGACTGAATTGGGCAGAGTGGTGCATTCTTATAATCTGAGCACAATGGGAAGATGAGCCAGTAGGATCACAAATTCCCATATACTCTTTCTCAAAACAATAAAAAAGGGAATGGAGATGAAACTTGTGCACAAGCCCTGGCCTCAGTCCTCAATAACAGGATAATTAAGTAAATAAACCATGAAAGAAAGAAGAAACAGAGATAGAAATAAGAATTTTAAAAAGTAACACAAGATTTAAAAAAAAGACAATAGAATGCTGCCTTCAAATTTTCTGTATTAGAAATACCTAGAAATAGATATTTAGAAATATTTATAGAAGTTTCTATATCTAAAAATATAGATATAGATATAGAAATATAGAAATTTCTAGAAATATTGTGTAAATATGAGTAAAGAAATTGCTTTACATTTGAGGCATCATAATTTACTTCCAGAGTAGCCTTTCTTAGGAAATTTTTCAAGGAAATTCTCCATCAAAACTAAAAAATAACCCAAAGAAAGAGGAAGATATAGGATACAAGAAAGAGTCCACATAAACTTAGGGATGGGGTGAAAGGAAATCTCAAATTGATATCTGTAAAGCTAGCCTGGAGAATGACCAGTTCTGGGAAGGCACTGATAAGGTTTCTGAAGGTGTGTCTTCTGGAGATGAAATTTATAAACCACCAGATTTATTTGACCTTACTAAGAGGTGTTGAAATAAAAGAGGGAAAGGCAAATTGTGATTAATTTAGTGCACAGATATTTAAAAAGCTAAGAAAATTTTTTATTTCAAAGGGGCCAAAAATTACAAATTAAAGCAAATTGTCTTGGTTACTTTTCTGTCCTTGCTGAGACAAAATACCTGACACCTAGAATTAAGGAAGGAAAGGTTTATTTAGCTTACAGTTTGTGGGGGTTTCAGTCCATACTTGGGTGGCTCCAAGGCAGGGTGGATGGCAGAGGGCAACTGTTCATGGCCACGGAAAGCAGTAAAAGCCACAAGAGCAAAAAGGGAGGAGCAGTGGCAAACAGTCTCTTTCCCTCCCTTACATTGTATGCAAACTACCTGCCCCAGGGGCAGGTGTAGCACTCACATCCAACATCCCAACACTGGACCATGAATCAGTCATAAACCCTAGAAGCCGGCCCCACTACTGCATGAGGCACTGGGCACATCCAGACACAAACTAT
Organism: Chinchilla lanigera; assembly: GCF_000276665.1. NCBI lineage: Eukaryota > Metazoa > Chordata > Mammalia > Rodentia > Chinchillidae > Chinchilla > Chinchilla lanigera. The sequence continues at coordinate 1,192,796 of NW_004955461.1, forward strand.
CCCACAAAAGGATGATGCAGCTATTTAAAGAGAATGAAGCTGAGAGACAAGAAAGGTACTATGTATAGATTCAGTGTAAGAGTCCAGAATAGAGAAATTCTTAATGCGACAAATAAATCAAAAGAAACAACTGCAACAGCAAGAGGTGGTTGCCTTTTTGGAATATAAAATAAAAGCTGGACTGAAAGAAGGCTAGGAATTGTTAATTTGACATAATTCCTACAAAATCGTTTAATTGTTTTGAATAAAACCTAAATTTAAGACTGGAGGGAGAAAAAAAAGAAATAGCCAATAAGAAAATGAGAAGGAAGAAATCTTCATTTGATAATTATTTCTTATTTTTAATTTTTATTTACTATTTTATTATTATATATTCTCAGAGCAGAGTGTTTACAATCCTCTTAGGGAGCAGGTACATGTGCTTAACATATCTATTTTCCCTTATCCCCTTTGATCTCCTCTCCTTTCCTCTTACATCCATCTCTAATCCCCCTTTCAATTCATAAAAGCTCTACCTCCCTGTTTTATATTCTCTATCTTTTATTTTTAAAAATTACTTATAACTGGGTTTCTCATACAAGAGAAGTTATGCAATGCATAAGCTTGCATGTCTAATTTAGTTCCCCTAAATTATGATGTCAAAGTGCAACCATTTTCATATAAGTGACTCAAACTGATCTTTTTAGTGACAGAATAGCACTGTAATATGTATAAATACCACATTTTCTTTGTCCATTCATGTGTTGATGGTTATATAGGCCACTTGCAGCATTTGACTATTATGAGCTGTACTGCTATAAAGATGGATTATGCATGTATCACTGTGGTATGGTGTATTTAACTCTTTGGAGAACATACCTAGAAGGAAAATAGGTGGGTTCAATAGAATTTCTAGTTTTAATTTTCGGAGGAACCTCTATACTGGCCTCCGTAGTGATTGTGCCAGTTTATATGCCTACCAACAACGCAGAAAGGGTAATTTCCTCTCAATCTTTGTCAACATTTATTATTATCTGTTTTTTGGATGATAGCCATTCTTTCTGAAGTAAGATGAAATGACAATGGTTTAATTTTCATTTCTCTGGTGGAGAGAGATGTTGAGCATTTTTTTTATGTACTTTTTGGCCTTTTCTAGTTCTGAGAAGTGTTTATTCATTTCAGATGCCCATTTTTTGGTTGGGCCTTTTATTTTGGGAGTTATAATTTGTTTTGAGTTGTTTGTAAATTATACGTATTAGTCCTTTGACAGAGGGGTAGCTGACAAAAGTTTTTTTCCCATTATATAGGTTGTCTATTGTTTCCTTTGAGGTGCAGAAAGTTTTTCATTTGATATATTCTCATTCATTGATTCTTGATGCTATTTTATCTGCAGTTGGGGTTGTGTTTAGAAAGTTCTTTCTTGTGCCAGTTCTTCAAGAATTCATCCTTGTATCCCTCTGATGAATACTACTCAGTAGTGAGGTATAGTCTGTTTAATGATTTGTTTCACTTTGTTTCCTAGTATCTTGTTAAGGATTTTTGAATTTATGTTTGTTAAAGAGATTGGATTATAGTTTTCTTTTTTTCATTGGATCTTTTTCTGGTTTTGGAATCAGGGTAATGCTTGCTTCCAGGCATGAGTTTAGAAGTACTCTGTTCATTTCAACTTTAGAAAATGATATTGAGAAGCACTGACATTGTCTCTTCCCTGAAGTTCTTATAGAAATCAGTGGTGAATCATCAACCCAATGGGCTTTTTACTTGATAGTATTTTTTATTACTACCTCAATTTTGTTGCCTGTTATTGAATTTTTCAGAGATTTTATGTATTCTTGGTTCTATTTAAGTAATTCCAATGTGTCTAGGAATCTGTCTATTTTTTTCCACATTACCTGATTTGTTAGAGTATAATTTTTCATAGTAGCACTGATGATATACATTTTGACAATGCCAATTTTGGTTTTTGTCTTTTTCATTTATATTTGCACTGATATGGGCCCTTCTTTTCTTTTGGTAAGTTTGGCTAAGGGTTTGTCTACCTTTTATTTTTTGAAGTAACCAGCTACTTGACTTATTTATCCTTTGTATTTTTCTTTAGTCTCAGTTTTATTAATTTACACTATGTTTTTTTTCTTATATAAGGTTTGCATTTGGACTGCTTTTGTTTATTGAGAATCTTAAAGTGGATCATTAGGTTATTTATTTCAGCTCACTCCCTTGTTCTCATGTGAACATTGACAGCAAGACACTTCTCTCTTATGATTGTTTGTGTTCTACAAGTTCTAGTATTTGTATTCTTCCTAAAAATTGTTTAAATTCTTCTATGATTTCATCTATAATTCACAGAATCTTCAGGAGTGTGTTATAAAATTGTTGAGGCTTCTTTCATGACTTATTTATACTTTCAGTGTTATGTTCTGGGATAATACATGGGATAATTTCAATTACTTTATACTTATCTAAGACAGCTTTCTAGGCAATTATGTTGTGTTTTTGTTTAAAGTTTTGTATGTTGCTCTAAAGTAAGTATTTTGTTGTAGTATATTACAATACTCTGTAGATCTCTATCAAGTTTATTTTTCAAAGGGTGGTTTAACTCTAATAATTGTTCTAATATTTGTGCATGGACTATTGTTTTCAGTCCTTTGAAGTTTAGTCTACGAACTTCCACTTAGATTAGATGCTTCTTTTGTATGCAGGAAATGGCTTGGTTTTGTTTTGATCCAATCTGTAACTCCCCCCCCCCAGTACCGGGAATCAAACTCACAACCTCACGCTTGCCAGACAGGCACTGTGCCACTGAGCTAAATCCCCAGCCCCTCAATCTGTGACTTTTAATGGGGAAGTTTATTTCATCTACATTGAAAGTTATTGCTGAAAGGTACTGAGTTATTCCTGTTATTGCATTCACTTTTTTCTTTTAGTATAATATAATTAGATATTAATAAAGACAATTATAAAACATTCTTCCTCCTTCTATGGAAAAATAAAGCAAAATTTCATAACAAAACAATTAGGGAATAGCATTGTTAATATACTGTGTATCATGATGTTAAAACAATGACCAAGTGTTACTCAGAGTACAAGTCATAAACAAAAAAGTTTCTTTCTTATAAAGAAGAAACAGATAAAAGGACAAATGAAACTAATAGTAGTATAATGAAACTACTAGTATAAATGAAAAACATTACCATTTATCTTAAGATAACTTTGAGACCCAGGGAGTTATTTGAACTTCTATTGTTATTCCCCAGTTATTTGGGGAGTTATTGGAACTTCTATTTCCTATTTATCTGTCTTCTATTTTGTTTTTTTTCCCTCTCCCTATCATACATATGTAAAATGCATAGAGAAAGTAATACATGTATTATATATAGTATATTTAATATACGGTATTTATAATACTATAACTATATCATATATATATACATTAGTTTCTCTATGCATTCTTTTTCTGTTTCTGACTCCAACTGCAAACCTTGCTCGTTGTATTTATTTCATCAGAATTTTTGGTTTTGCTGGCTTCACTTTCTCTGTCAAGGTTATCCTTGAGTAATTTTTGGAGTGCTGGTTTGGTGATCATGAATCTCTTAGGTGCTCTTTGTCATGGAATGTCATTATTTCTCCATCAATTCTGAAAATTTTGCAGGTTATATTATTTTTTGTTGAAAGTTGTTTTCTCTTCGCGTTTGAAACACTTCACTATGTTTTTGTGACCTCTAAAATTTGTGTTGAAAAGTCTGCCATAACTGTAATTGTGTAGCCTTATACGTGATATTTTGCTTTTCCCAGCAGTTTAGATATTCTGTCCTTGTATTGGACTTCTGGGGTTTGGGCTATGATGTAAAATGGGGATCTTTTTTGTCATTTTTACTTGAAATTCTAGCTGGAGTTTGTGGTACATGCCTGTAATCCCAGCAAGCATGAAGCTAAGGCAAAAGGATTGCCATGAGTTTGAAGCCAGCCTGGGTGCCAGTGAGTTCAAGGTAAATTTGAACTACATAGCAAAGCTCTGTCTCAAAAAATTATTTACATTTCTATGAGCCTTGTTCCTTGTGTTTTGAGTTACTTCCCCACACTTTGTAAGCTTTCTATGACTTCTGTAAACACGTTTTTTATTTCATAAATATTGCCCCTTAGTTTATCTCTCCTTCCAATTACCCTTAGCTGAGTCTTTGCAGGGTGAAGTAGTAGCTATTGGATCAATTTTTGCTTCCTTTTCTTTTTTTAAGGTGTCTCTGAAATAAGATGAACAATTTGACATGGAGAAACTTGGAGGAGAGATATTGCATAATGCAAGTTATCTGAAAGGGGAGATTCATTAACAATCAGCTATGAAAAATTAATCTGACAGTCAAATTTCCTAGATCAAACCAAATATGCAGATTGTTAAAAGAGGTAACCAGGGCTGCTCCTGGTATGCACCTCCCTCCACACCCTTAATTTATAAAACACACCAACTTGGGAGTGGGTCTAGCAAGCTGAAGGAAGGAGAATGTTGTACAGTTCAGATTTCTGAATAGATTCCCCACATATTCTTCCTCCCCCTGAGATGAGGAAACTTAGCCAGGAAGTAAACAGAAATTGGGGTCCAGGGAAGCTGTGGGTTGTGACTACCGAACAAGAAAGCCAGCAATAACAAAAGCAGGCAATGCCTCTCATGCATTAACCACATAAACATCAGTAAGCACTGTGTCCTGCAGTAACCTATCCACTGGCCAATGTCAAAAGAAAAGTCCCTGCCCTATGTGGAGAGATTGTGAACACCTTAAACTGTTGGAGCCACTGAGCCTGCAGGCAGGGACCTGAACATCCTATCCCCGGAAACATGGAAAAGTGCGAAAGGATCAACAGAGCCAGTCCAAAGTGAGAACTTTTCTATTCCTCCCAAAGACACTGGAAAGATCTGAGGCAGTGGAAAGTCTACTCCACTGTTCATAATCCCACCTGAGCAAAGGCAGCCCTCTGCCAAGCCTGAGGACTGCTCCAAATTCCACAGGTTTGAAAATGGAGCCTCTGAGTTTAAAGTCCTGAGTGTAAAGAAAGAGAATCACCTGGGCAGACTACTGTGGGATTTGCGTGGCAAGATGAGTGGGAGAGGGAAATCCCTGGAGAAAGACAATGAAAGGTCAGGTGTACTACAAACTATTTCACATTCTCGTCTTCCCAAATTAAGGTGGTCAGAACTTGCGATAGAGACAAGTGCCTACGGTTGGGTCTAGAGACACTAACAACCCTCAGCACTCCCAGGCAGGCAGTCAAGCATTCTGCAGGCAGGGGCAAACCAGTTTGGATGCCTTACAGCCAACTACAATTTCAGCAGGACGGGAAATACAGTATGTAGAAACTCTAGCTATATGCTATAATATTACTGTTATGTGGGAGGTTTTGATAGTTTCCTTGTTCATTTGCTTGTGCTCTCTCTGGGGCTTTTCTCTCTTTTAGTTTCTTCAGTTCTTTGTCTATTTTATATTTAAGATTTTTTCCTTTATTCTGTTGTCTTTCTTCTCTTTTCTCTTTTTAACTTTCTGCCATTCCCATTTTTTCCTTACTCTATCTCATTTTCCTTATCCTGTCGTCTTTCTTTGCTTCCTGTCTGTGTTGTGGCACAGAATATGTCTATTTCAATAAGTGTTCAACATATATTTGAGAAAGGCGAGTATTGTGTTTTTATTGGGAAAATTGTTTTATGAATGTAAATTAGGTAAAAATTTGTTCATAATATCAGTCAAGTTCTTCCTTATTGCCTGTCCTCTTTATTCAGAACAATGTAGCTGAACTTGTTTTTTGTTTTTTTTTTTTTTTTTTTGGTTTTTCTCCGGTACCGGGAACCGAACTCACG
>NW_004955461.1:1201171-1238671 GCF_000276665.1 Chinchilla lanigera
GGGAAGTAATACTTAACTGTGAACTTCTTTTTAGTCTTGCCTCAATGTTTGCTACCTGTGTTTTGAAGATCTTTTATTATATGTATGCTTCAAATTTGTTTAATCTTTTTTGTGAACTCACCCTCTTATTGCTATAAAATGCCCATCTTTTTCTTGGTAATGTTCTTTGTTTTGAAAACTCCTTCATATTATATTAACATAACAACCAGCCTTTTAAAAACTAGTGCTACCATTCTTTAATCTATTTATGCCTTTATATTTAAAATGTGTTTCTTGAGGGTAGAATTTAGTTGGTATTTCTCTTTTCTCCATTCTGTTGCACTTTGCATGTGAAGTGGAGCACATGTACCATTTATGTTCAATATGCTATTGCTGTATTTGTGTGTAAGTCTATTTGAATTGTTTTCTATGTGTCCCACCTCATTCACTTCTCCCTCTTTTAGCTTGATTATGTTTACAATAGTATTTTGTCCCTCATTGAATGAACAACCAACACTCCTTGCTTTGCCATTTTAATAGTTTCTTTATAGTTTAATTATACATGTTTAAGTTCCTACAGTATGTTATCCAGTGAGAGTGCCACTTTTTGTAAAACAGAAGAAATTTATATCAGTACCATCCATTTCTTCCTCCCTTGGCTTTAGGTCACCTTTGTCATACATCATACTTTTAGATTTTCACTTATATAATTATCATTTATATTGCTTTTTTCTGTTGAATAGCTCCTCATTTCCATCTGGTATAATTGTTTTTCCTGAAATACTTCCTTTAACATTTTAAAATTGTATTTATTTTAGTTTAGTTTAAAGAGAAAAAAATAAAACAAAATTTCATAACAAGATAATGGGAGGGTAACAGTGGTTTGTATATTGCAATATTGTTATCTTCAAAATAGTTACTCAGAGTACAAGATATAGGCATAAAAATTGTTCAAGCCATATAAACACAAACTTTTCTTTTCAAAGAACTATGAGAATTAGTAGTATATCTATCTTAACTATCTTGTATATACATATTATTTCCTTTTGTGTTCCTTCTTTACAAATTTGCCCCAGTGCAGATTCTATTTCTTCTTGAACAGTTTCTTCCCACTTCACAGTATCTATTGTACACTTTGGATTTACATATATCAGTCTGATTTATTTCACTTATAAATATGGTCCCTAGTTGTATTCATTTACTTATAAAAGTGTCCAGTTTATCCTTCTTTATGGTTGAGTAGTACTCCATTGTATAAAATGACCACATCTTTTTTATCCATTCCTCAATTGTTGGGGATTTGGATTATTTCCAACATTTAGCTCTTACAAATCATACTGCTATAAACAGGAGTGCAAATATATTGTTGTAGTATGATGTTTTTAATTCTTCTGGGAAGATACCCAGAAGGACAACAGGTGGGTCAAATGAGACCTTTAATTCTAGTTTTTAGAGGAATCTCCACAATGATTTCCACAATAGTTGCACCAGTCTACACTCCCAGTAGCAGTAGAGAAGGGTTCCTATTTCCATGCAGCCCTTCCAGCATTTATAACTGGTTAATTTCCGGATGATAGCCATTCTTTCTGGAGTGAGATGGAATCTGTGTTGTTTTAATTTGCATTTCTTGAATGACTAATGCCTTGCTTTGCCTTGCCTTGCCTTGCCCTGCCATTTTTGTATACTTAATTTTCATTTGTGTTTATTATTCTGAGAAGTGTGTATTCATCTCAGATGTCAATTTTTGGACTGGGTCTTTGAATGTGGAGGCCTGTTTATTTATTTTTTTTTCAGTTCTTCATATGTTCTAGGTGAAAGTCCTTTGTTGGAGGGACCACTGGCTATAGTATTTTCATGAGACCTCTAATTCTAATTTTTAGAGGAATCTCCACAATGATTTCCACAGTGGTTGCAGTCTATACTCACAATAGCACTGGGTTATTTTTTCACTTTGCTGTTGATTTCTTTTGTTGTTGAAAAGCTTTTTAATGAATTGAGATCCAATTTGTTGATTCTTTGGAATATTTTCCATGCAGTCTAGGATTGGTTCACTAATTCTTTGCCTAAACCTATGTCTTTTAGATTTCTACCTATATTATCTTCCAGTAGATTTAGTGTTTATATTTTAATATTTAAATCTTTGATCCATTATGACTATATTTTAGTGCATGGTGATAGACATGGGTCTAGTTTTAGTCTTCAGCATGTAGACATCCAGTTTTTCCAGCACTATATACTAAAGAGACTATCATTCTTCCAGTGTCAAAGATAAGGAGGCTGAGTGTGTTTGTAATTGTGTCTGCATCTTCTAATCTGTTCCACTGATTCTGAGGTCTGTTTTTTGACAATATCATGCTGATTTTATCATATCAGCTTTGTAGTATAATTTCAAGTCAGTGCTTGTGATAATTTCTTTTGCTATTCTAGGTCTCTTATGGTTCCAAATGAATTTAAGGATTGTTTTCCCTAATTCTGTGAGTATGCTAATTGTATTTTACTTGGGATTAGATTAAATCTGTTGAGTATTTTGGGAGTATGGCCATTTTCACTATATTGAGTCTTCCTATCCATGAGCTAGCAATATCTTTCCATTATCTGAAATCCTCTTCAATCTCTATTTTGATAGCACTGTAATTTTCAATGTATATATCTACTTCCTTTGTTAGATTGATTCCTACATATTTCATTTTTTGGATGCTGTTAAAGGGTGTGTTATCCCTAATTTTTCACTGAGTGAGTTTGTTGTTTGTGTACAAGAATGCTGTTGATTTTTGAGTGCTGACTTTGTATCCAGCTATGCTATTAATTTTGGTTATTAAATCTTGAAATCTTTTGATGGAGTTCTTCAGGTCTTCTATGTAGAGTATCATGTCATCTTCAAATAATGATTATTTAACTTCTTCTTTTCCTATCCTTTTTCTTTTTATTTCTTTCTCCTTTCTAAATGCTCTGGCTAATATTTCCAGAACTATACTGAATAGGAGTAGTGATACTGGATATCCTCACCTTGTTCTTGATTTTAGAGTGAAAACTTTCAGCTTTTGTCCCTTCAGTATGATTCTGGCTCTTGGTTTGTCATAGATGGCTTTTTTAAGATTGAATGGGTGATGGATTTTCTTAAATGCTTTTTCTGCATCCATTGAGTTGATAATGGTTTCTTTTTTTCCCTTTGGTTCTGTTGATATGGTGTATTACATTTATTGATTTGTGTATGTTGAATCATTCCTGCATTCCTGGGATGAATTTTACTTGATCATGACATATGGTTTTTTTGATGATTTGCTGTATTCTGTTTGCCAATACCTTATTAAGGATTTTTGCTTCTATGTTCATTAGGGAGATTGGTCCATAGTTTTCTTTTCTGGTTGGGTCCTTCTCTTGTTTAGGTATCAGAATAATGCTTGCTTCCAGGAATGATTTTGGAAGTGTTACTTCCCTTTCAATTTCATTAAAGAATTTCAGCATTAGTGGAATTAGGTCTTCTCTAAATTTGTTTTTGAATTCACTAATGAATCCATTGGGAGCTGGCCTTTTCTTCATTAGTAGGTTTTTAAATTATATTTTCAATTTCTTTGACTGATATTGGGTTACTAAGTATACTTATATCTTCTGGATTCAGGTTTGTTAACTTGTACATGTCTAGGAATCTGTTCTTTTCTTCTGTGATTTCTATTTTATTAGAGGACAGATTCTAGAAGTAGGTACTAATAATCTTTTGGATTTCCACATGATCCATTGTGACTTCACCCCTTTCATTCCTAATTGATTAAATTTGAGTCTCTTCCTTCCTCTCTTTGGTAAGGTTGGCTAAGGTTTTATCAATATTATTTAATCTTTCAAAGAACCAATTCTTTGATTCATTGATTCTTTGTATTGTTTTCCTAGTCTCAATTTCACTTATTTCTGATCTGATCTTTATAATTTCCTCCCTTGTATGAACTTTGGGTTTGATTTGCTCTTCTTTTTGTAGGAGTTTTTTTTTTTTTTTCTTTTTTGGTACTAGGAATCAAACTCAGGACCTTGTGCTTGCCAGGCAGGTGAAGTTCTACTGAGCTGTATCCCCAAGCTCCTTTTGTAGGAGTTGGAGGTTCAACATTAAATTTTTTGTTTCAGCTCATTCTGTTTTCTTGATGTGATAGTTCATCAGTATAAATTTCCCTTGTATGACTGCTTTCATTGTGTTCCATAAGTTCTAATATGTTGTATTGGCATTTTCATTTAATTGTACCTATTTTTAAATTTCTTCTTTAATTTCTTCTGTGACTCACTGGTTGTTCAGGCAGTGTTATTTAATTTCCATGTGTTTATGTAGTTTTTGTGGTTTCTTTTGCCATTGATTTCCAATTTCATTGCACTATGGTCATATACTATGCATGGGATAAGTTAATTTCCTTTGCATTTACTTAATCATGTAGTATGGCTAATATGTTATGTATTTTGGAGAATTCCCATGTACAGCTGAGAAGAATGCATATTCTGGTGTTGTCTGGTAGAACACCATGTAGACATCTACTGTGTACATTTGTTCACAGGTTTGTTTCAATTCTGATATTTCTATGTTGATCTTTTATCTGTTTGATCTATCTAATTGTGAGACTGGAGTATTAAGTTCCCTGACTATAATTGTGTTAGTGCTTATTTGATTTTTCATGTCCATTTATAGTTGCTTTATTATGTTGTGTACACCTGTATTTGGTGCATAGATTTATAATTGCTATCTCTTCTTCTTGGAGTCCTCCCTTGACAAGTATGTAGTGACTCTCTTTATTTCTTTTGATCAGTCTTGGTTTGAAGTTCACATTGTCTGTGAATAGAATAGCTATTCCTATTTTTTCTGGGATCCTGTCACTTGGAATATTGTTTTCCATCCTTTGACTTTCAATCTATGAGTTTCTTTTTTTTTTTTTTTCCTCCGGTACTGGGAACTGAACTCACGACTTTGCACTTGCCAGGCAGGCGCTTTGCCGCTGAGCTAAATCCCCAGCCCCTGAGTTTCTTTTTCAGTTAAATGTGTTTCCTGGATGCAGCATATTGGCAGATCTTGTTTCTTGATCCATTCTGCTAGACTGTTTCTTTTGATTGGTGAGTTGAATCCATTTATGCTGATGGTTACAACTGATATGTATCGGCTTATTTTTTTTTCACTTTTTTCCTTGTTGTTACTTCCTGTTTTTCCCTCATGTTTAGTTGCTTGCCCTGCGTAGTGGCTTCTTTCTGTTGATATTCTTGTGGTTGTGGTCTTCATTTTCTCTTTTTAGTATATGCTTCAGAGCATTCTGAAGAGCTGGTTTGGTGGTCATTAATTTCCTCAGGTGTTATTTGTCATGAAAGTATCTTATATCTCTATCAATTTTGAAAGATAATTTTGTGGGATACATCAATTTCAGTTGGAATTTGCTTTCTTTTAGGGCTTGAAATGTCCCACACCAAGCTCTCCTTGATTTGAGGGTGTGTGTTGAGAAACCTGCTGTGATTCTGATGGGCTTTCCTTTATAGGTGATTTGTAACTGCTTTTAGTATTTTGTTCCTGTACTGAATTTCTGGAATCTTGATTATTAGATGCCTTGGTGTAGTTTTATTTTGGTCATGGCTGTTTGGAGTTCTATGTGCTTCATTTATTGTACATCAAACTTTTTATCCATGCTTAGGGAGTTTTCTGCCATTATTTCTGTGAAGAGTTTCTTTATGGCATTTTCACTTTCTCTAGCTTTCTCTTTGACCCCAATCAATCTTATATGTTCTTCTTTGCTTCATCATGTAACTGTTGGATTGATTTTTTTTATGGCCTCTTGATATTTTTAAGATTTTTTTCTTTTCATGATCACTAGCTGCAGTTCTGTTTTCAAAATCCAGTACTCTACCCTCACCTTCATTCAGTCTGTTGTGTATACTTTGAATAGACATTTTTTATCTCTTGGATGTTTCTTTCAAAATTTTTACCAGTGTAAGTGTGGCAGATATTAATTATTTCAGCTTTTATGTCTGAAAAATCTCTAATTTTATCTTCATTTTCAAAGGACAATTTTCCTGAAATTGAAGATGCTGCTCTGCTGTTCTCTCAAAAATATTCTAAATAATTTTTAAAGTATGTGGTTTTCAAAAGTTATTTTCCAGTAATTTGATTGTATATGCCTTAATGTAGTTTTTGATGATTTATCTCTTTGCCTTCTGCTTTGTATGTACTGCTTACCCACTAGCTGTTCTGACAGCTTTTATAGGACATACTAATTTTTTATGATTAACTATTACTGGGTGCTATTTAGGTGCTGCATGTTTGGACATCCATGTATATCACTGCTTACCTGTCCAACATATAATTCGTATAGTGCTCTGGACCCTTGGACTGAATCCTCATCTTTAGTGTGCTGTTTATGATCCACTCTCAATGCATAAATTTAAGGTCCAGACACATCCTGCCCTCCTAGTGAAGAACACTGGGAAGCTAACTAGGGACAAGCATGAGTTTAGTTCTTGGATAAAATATTCATGTACAAAGAACCTATCAGAATTTAGTGAGTTGTCTAGTTGAAACCGTTTGCTTTTCCAATTTACAGATAAAAGTACAACAAAAACAAAAACAAGGTCAGCAAAGTTTAATTGAACTTCCTAACATCACATAACTAATTAGTGTTAGAGGGAGTACTCCAATTGAAATCTTCTGCATCCTAATCAAAATTTCTTTTCTCCTGGATTGCAAACACTTAGGCAGTTCCTTTGATCAGTTACTTATTAATATTGTTCCCAGGTTAGAAGCCCAGTCATTCTAATTATTCTGTCCCTGATTTAGGTAGTGAGGATTTTTAAATAGATTTTATAAGCTACTATTATAATCTTTGTTCTCACTGCACTTTTTCCTATAATTCCCATTGACTTACAATAACCTAGATGAACAGCAAGAAACTTGGTTGTATTCTTTTTCTTAACACCTTCTTGACTTAATGGGACATGACACTTCAGAAAATTTTAGGCATCATATTTTAGCACTGAAAGTTTTCAAGAGCTATATTATCTAACGTGTATATCTTAGTAGCCAAGAGACTTATAGTATAAACCAGTGGAGCATAGGAGGAGGGCTTCTGAAATGTGAGGAAATGGATCTGTTGAGGGCCCTGATTTTCTGTTTTTCTTTCTATGTCCTTATGTTTTAATATCCCCAGAAGACTAACCCTATGTTGGCAGAGTTGGTATGCCTGGCATAAAGACTGGACTCCCAGGCCAGGATATTGTTTCTTTGAGGTTTACCAAGGAAGCAGCCTCAAGTCCACAGGGTCCTCCAGTGAGGGTTGGGCAGTGGTGGTCAGGGAATCCCCACTTGGATTAAACATGGGTGGAAGTTAAAGTAAAATAGACCTTGCAGTGATCCATCCTCTTCCTGCTGACTCCCACCTCATTACTGCAGTACCCCAGAGTAGAGAACAGTTTCCAGACAACCCTGGTGTCAGACATGGAGGGAGAGTTGGTCTCATAACTTGTATCTCTCCTTGTGGCATCTTCTAGTTCAGAGTCTTATGTAAAAAGCCTCAGTGTACTGCAGGAGCTCTTACAGATGGCATAGGTGTTTATAAGCTCTCAACTTTGTGAAATACTTCAGAATTACTAACAACAGTAGTGCGGGTTTGAATGGAAGTCACTGGTAGAACCATATTAAGGAAATTATTTATAACAGTGGAGCAAAAATAAAGCAGTTAGGACTTTGGTGTTACTTATACTTGTTTAATCTTGAATAAATAATAGCAGAATCCACTCTTAGGCAAACATATGTACAAATGACTCCTTAATTTTCTGTCTGTCAGCTGGGCTCTTTCTGACCCTTTAAAATTTTTTAAAGTTAATTAGGATCAGTGTTGGCTTCTGCAGCATTAAAACTGGAAACCACATTCATTAATATTCCTCCAACGTTGGCTATAGCAGGAATGTTGTAATTGCAGAAGTACCAGTAATGTGCTAGGCATTGTCAAAGTCTTTTAGATCACCCCTAGTTTGACAATAGCCAGTAGATGCAATTATTCCATTCTTTCAGCTGTGGGAGTAGCGTCTCAGAGACTGTAAGTAATTTGCCGTAGGTCACACAGCTGGCAGGTGATAGGTCTCTGTTGGATATCATAGTCCTCCCTCGCTTTTGCTGTTACCAGAAACATAGCTTAGGGAGAAAATATTCCTCCCTACTCACTCTGTTCTCCCAACTCAAAGGGTGGTCATCATTATTATAATCGTGGAGCTGCTTCAAAGACAGGGCAACCCTGCAGATTCAACCACAGGTTGAAAAAAAGCAAATAAAATGAGTGTTCATTTTCAGCCTTTATGTGGATCTTTTCATCTTCAAAGTCCTTTGTGAATATTAAACAATTAATCCCGCTGGAAGCTCACAGCACTGGAGAGAGACAAGTTCCCATTAATGTTGATGAATTCCTATTGCTTTTGAGGAAGTTTTGCCTTTCAGACTGTTTCTGAAGCCTGGAAACCTTTCCATGGAAATGAAGCCATCTCTACACGCATGGCTTTCCCAAGTGAATGAAAGAGTTGCCAAGATGTCTAAAACAGTACTTGTTAAATTGCATTGAGAAGTTAAAAGCTCTGTGAGCTCCACTCTGTGAATACACACACACACACATACACCACAGTGTTTTTATGATAAACTAGAAAAATGTATGGAAATTGTGTGTTACTGGGCCCTTGTGTACAATTCTGAAAAAATATCATAAGGAAGAGACTTCTTCTCAGCTATAGGTAAATAACCAAGAGCTAAAGTTCTTTTTTTCTCTACCGCATTTGGTTAGTGCATTTTGTTGCTAATTCAAAAGTTGATGGTTCAGACTCTAAGGGATGATTTTCTTGGTTACTTTCCTCTTATTGCTGAGATAAAACACCCAACACCCAAAGATAAGGAAGGAAAGGTTTATTTAGTTTCCTGTTTGTAGAGGTTTCAGTATATAATCAGCTGGCTCCAAGACAGGGTGATGTGGCAGAGGAATAACAGTTCATGGCAGCAGAAGAGAGCAAAAGCAACAAGAGCAAAAGGGGGAAACACTTTCTTCCCCTTTTATCTTGTCCAGACAACTGGGATTAGGGTGGTGCCAATTCAATCTGGAGTGATCCAGCAATCACCCAGCCTTGCATTAGAAAACAATCACAAGCACTCTAGATTCAGCTGCCTCTGAAAAAGCCTACCCCCATGACTGCATTAGACTTTGTGGGGACATCTAGACACAAATCATAAGAACAATTTAATCTTCCTTTCAGAAATATGTGAGCAAGGCAATTTATGAATTCATCAATTCTTTGCAAAGCACTGGAGCTTGGTGTTCTCAACTGATTTGCTAAACATCAACCCAGATCAAAAAACCACAAGTACCAGAAGCTTGATATTTTCATCCATTTATTCCATAGGTACCTAAAAATCTTCATTTTAAAGGCATATGTTTCCCCATGGAAAGTTCTTAGCATCAGTCAAATTTGCATGGAATTTGTGTGTAAGATAAAAGGAAGGACTCCAGAGTTACATTGCTTAGGTTTGAATTTCTGAATCTCTGTTTATCAACCCTAAAATGTTTCTTGCCCTTTTTAAATTAACCACCAGTGACTTTATAGTACAAGTTTGACCTGTAAGTATCTACATGTGGTATCTGATATATTTATTTTGGTTTACTTCTATTATTGCTTTATTGTGCATCAGTCATATCACCACCTTGCCCTCCCTGCCTGGCCACAGGGGTATATGATCTGTCAATGAAAGTAAAGTGCAGTTACATTGGAGTCACATTTCCCAGAGCTATCTCAAAATGACCTGGTTTATTCAATTTTATAGTATTCCTAGATGGAAGAAACACTTTTGTTCTCCATTTTTTGCCTATATATTCAGAATGAAGCAAGTTGCAGGATAGACCTATGACTGGGGACTGATCAAAGCATCACATTTACTTAGCCAGAGAGACTACATCTGGGATGAGTTCATGGTGTGATTTTCAAGCAACTGACCTTATATGGTATACTGGTTAGGGTTCTATCTATCTATCTATTTATCTATCTATCTATCTATCATCTATCATCTATCTATCTATACAAGGGATTTATAGGGTAGACTTACGAAGTCAGAGCCAAGAGAATCCACAATGGCTATTTCTATGCTAGAGAGCCAGACAATCCAGTAGCCACTCAGCTCCAGGAGATAGAAGCCACAGAATAAGAAAATCAAAGATGCAGCACGAGTCCAAAGTTGAAGGTCTGGAAGTTCACTGAAGGGTTACTTGTATGAGTCTCCATTAGAAGGGTGAAGAAACTGGAATCTGATGTCAACAGAACAAAAGATTCCCCAACCTAAGCAGAATGGAATTTCCAAAAAGCATGTCCAAGTTCCTTCTTCTTTCTTTTTTTTTTTTTTATTCCATCCTGGGTACAAGCCTATTGGTTGATGATACCTCAACCAAGATGGATCTTCCCTTCTTTGCAGGCCTATATGCCAACTATTCCACAGACACACCCAGAACTGTGCTTACTAATCTCCTAGGTTTTGCTTAATCCAGTCAAGTTGACATATCATGATTAACAATCACATATGAGAATGGTCAGTGAGAGGAAGGCTCTCTCTTCTCCTAGAGTGCCAAAATGTGAAGATGCTGTCTGTGTATCCAGAGCTGCCTCAGGCTTCTCCAGGGAGTCCAACCACAAAGGGGGAACCAATAAAGCACAAGAAGAAGATGGAAAGAAACTGAATCTTAATCTCCTATCAAGCCCTGTCTGAAACTATGCTAACTATGAATATTATGGGTAAAATTAAGTAAGATGAGGTGCTTTTTACATTTTCAGTTAAAAATATCCATAATTTTAATATGAACTATAAAACAAACAAAATAAAGTAAACCAAGTGAGTAGAGCATTTTCTACTATTCCAGATTCAAACAGCATCATTTTGGTCCACAGGTGTAACTCTGTTAACATAGAGTGACTACATGTCCCTGCAATCCTCCTTTCCCCACACTACTGGTATGCTACTCAGCTTGGATACCCTGGACTTCATAATGCTAAGTACACCATTCATTCATTCAAAACACACAGACTGGAACATTAACACTTCATAAGTTTTATATTCCAAGAAAAAAATAAAAATAAACAATAATGTTTAGGTATCAAGCACAAATCCAGAACTTATGAAAGCTGGTTACAAAGATCTTTCCTGTCAAAGAATGTGTGTGTAGGTTTATAGAGAAAGGCTTAAAGAGGAAAAGAGGAAAATATATCCAAATTACACTTTTATTGGATTAGCAAGAATTTATTGCTTTGTTAAGAAATTATGCAGAAACCTATGGAGAGAGGACATGCCACGTCATAAAGATGAATGATATTTCAGAAATACACATTTATGCTAGAGTACAGAATACAAGGGAGGACTTTGGGGGAGGATTCTAAAGAAATCTGGTAATTCTGATTTACTACACTAAAATGGACACAGTTGGCAATGGGGGACCATGAAATGGGTTGAGATCAGGCTGTTCTGGTTTCTTTGAGGTCACATTAATCAGAATGCTTTGTTCTCCTCTTAGATAGCTTTTCAGAGCACTATGCACTGACTTCCACCACCTTCAGTAACATCTTCCTGTAAAACTTGTATCCTTCCAAGAGAGAAGACATCTGACCTGTACCCTGCCCATCATTCAGAGCTCTTCTCCCAACATGCATCTTTCAGAGCTATTGCCTATCTTTGGGATAAATTAGAGAGATAAATTCTACTGTATTAGTTCATTTAACTTCATCTACTTATCTCTCATCAATATTGCTTTGGACTAATTGTTCCTTAATCTTTCATGCCACCTCCCCTTCCTTCACTGCTTCGCAGATCTAATGGTAAGATTTGCCTTTTAGAAAGACTTATGTGGAGAATAGTTTCAAACAGTGCCACTCTGAAGTCTGTGTGATAAGATGGAAGGTTGTTAAAAAGTTCAGGGAAGAAAAGGTATTAGTGAAAAGACATGGAAAGAACGATTTGAAGCAATAGCCACCACCCATGTGGGATGGGACAAATGAATGCAGTTGGAGTCTGAGTATCAAAAAGCAGTTAGCATATGTTCTGAGAGATAATTCAGCATGTGGAGTCTTAAACTACATTTGGAATTGAATTTCCAGATTCGATAAATTTACAATATGCTTCCTCAGCTCATCCCCCCGCCTTGCTGCTCCGTTCAATGAAACAGATAAATAATTAAACCCTGAAATACTTTTAGGAGAGGCTTTGTTGTTGCAACACATCTGCTACATGTTGGAGGAGCCCCTACTCACAGATGTTCTTTTCCCTTAGCTTGTTTATCTATGGAAATGAATATATTCAGCACCCTCCTCCATTAAATTTAATAAAAAGGGATCCTTTCCACGCCTATCTTTTCATTCTATCTTTGTGGTCCTTTATCAAACCATTAAGGACATATGCTGTGTAGCTAATTGTTTTTTTTCTCCCACTACAGTGCATTAATCCAAGAAAAGACCATATACGGCTCCAGACACAGTGGGTGCAAGGCACTGGTCCACCCAAACCACTCTTTCCCAAGGTAAGGAGAGTGTGTAGTTAGATGAAGAGATGCTGGAAACCAGGGTGCTCAGAGTCTGTGACCTCTCATTAGCTCCAATACAGTGCAGTCTATTCTTGGAGAAATTACTTAATGGAGTTCAGTGGAAACATGACCCACACATAAACAAAGAGACAGATAAAAACAACTTGACAGAACAGAATTTATTGGGAAAATGATAAAGTATACATTTGTTAAATTTGGGCAAGACTGGAAGCTGTGGAGGACCAGCAGGTAGGTAGGGTTCAGTATGCTCTTTGTAAAAATCCTAAATATGGGTTGGGTGTGGTGGTGCACCCCTGTAATCCCTGTGCTTGGGAGGCTGAGGCAGGAAGATTGTTGCAAGTTCAAGACCAGCTTAGGCTACAAAGTGAGCTCAAGGTCAGCCTGAACTGCATAGTGAGACCCTGTCTCAAAAAAAGACAGAAAACTCCTACACATAAGGAGAGGTGTAGTAACCATCCGGGGCCATTCACAGTCTCTAAATTTACTAAAAGCACTGGTGAGTGTCACTAGGGAACTCTTAAGAGAGACATTTGCTTTCTGATTATGCATGGATTGGTCAAGATTATATTGATGCAATAAAAAACATAACTTAGTCATCTCCAAAATACAAATAAGGGAGGAAAGGAAGGGAATTTTAATTAAAGTCAAGTATGGTACAGTGTTGCAGCATGAGAGGACATAAGGCTGTTTATTAATTATTTCATACAGTAGCAGGAAAATATTTTTATATATTAAAAGTGAAATAAATATTTGGCTTAAATTTTGTCATTTAATGGCATAAAGACCCCAGAAACCAAGGCTTTAAACACAGCTGCTGTGGTGGATTACCTAATGGTGAACTTGTAACCCCCAGGTGAACTGAACCAGCATGGTTCTGGGTGTGGAAGACCTGAGGATTGTCACCAACAGTGTAAAAAGAAAACTGCAGGGGAAAATAGTGTGCTGTTGATTCTTCTGGAGAAGCTTCTCATGCTGGCTTTCCTGACATGAACTCAGCTCTTCTCATCATCAGAGGAGCTTGGGTCCTTGCTGTTGCTGAGGATGGCTGTGGTTTTCTTCGGAGTAGCTCTGGTCTTTACTTTGAGTATTATTTACAGGATCCAGCGCAGATTCCTCAGCCTGCTGGCACAGATTCTCCATTCCGCTGGTGCAGACTTTCTAGCTTCCACCACTGACCTTTAGAGCTTCTGTAGGGAGCCTCTCTGACTGCTGCAAAGCTCAGGGGCATCTAAGGACACCCAAGGACATCACCTCACTCATCTAGTGCAGGCTCACAGTGGGATACATTTGTGTAACAATGACTTAGCACAGGTAAACACATATGTGCTGTTTATGGCATTATGTAAGAATACAAATACGTGATAACAGCCTGCATAAAAATTATACAATAATGATACAGGAGGCTCTTGCACTCTTGCTCTGGCTCTTGTGCTCTTGCACTTGTGTGCTATTGTACAATGGTCTTCTCCATGCTGCCTGCTGTTGTTGCTGATGTCTTACATACATTCATTCTTTCAAATTGGGTCCACACCCTTGAAAATCTCTCTTGGGCCCCCTCAGTGGGCCAATATCTTCCCAGTGCAGATCCTTGATACAGACTTGCATGAAACATTGTCAGCCCTAGGCCTCCAGCTGGACTCATGGGGGACATTGCCACAGACTCTAGTTCTTCAAATGGACTTGTGCGGAACATAGCCATAGGATCCAGCCCCTCAGCTGGCTTCTTCTGGTCTCTACTGTGTGGCCAGATCTCCCACACTGTTTTGTATTTGACTCTTTAGGTGAATGTTACAAAATAATCTTATAAATTTTGTGTCCTGTATTAAATCTTTTCCGTGGTAAATTCTGACTACAATGACTGCTTTTTCGTACCAGCATTTAGCTTATATTTTATAGATCAATGTCCCATTCTAGAAGTATTGTATTATTAAAAGCATCTAGCCTATTTTTTTATCCCTTTAGGAGAAACCGTTTTGCCTCTTGCCTAGATATTTGTAGAACAGGTTTTTTTTTTCCACACTTGAAATTCACATTTCTGCCAGGCATGACTCTTTGATTGATGTTGGGTTAGTGACCTCTTTCCATTTGCATATTAGCTCACAGATTTCTCTTCAGTATTGCATCACTGCTAGTTGCACTCGTGGACTTCTTCTCCAGGGGTGTAGCAATTATGCAAATAGTAGCAGGATATTCTCTCTTTCCTAATTTTGAGTGACCACTACTTTTCTTGTGTCCTCTGCATTTATTTCTTGAGTCCTCTGTTTGATTTCTCTGGTTTCTGTTCACAATCTTGATTTGATTTCTCACATTCATTTCTGCCTTCATCTGCCTTACATTATGGAGTTCTGATACTATAATTTTAAAATTTTCATATTTCACTTTAGTTTACTCAACTTTGCTTCCAATCTATTCTATTCTTTTATTTTGGTCTATTTTTTATTTGTGATATTTTGGTATTTAATATACATTTTTTTCTTTGTTCATTTTATTATTATGAATAATGCTTAAACATTCTTTTGAATAATGCTTAAACATTTTTTGGACATTCTTTTGGATTTTCAAGAGCATTCCTAATATTTTCTTAATACTCTTCACTCAGTCTTGGAGTAAGATGTCTCCTGGCTGGGCGTTTGCCAATAATATACGGAATATTTTCTTAAATGCTGCTGCCCATTTGTCTCATTATGGGTTCTCCTTTGTAATCAGTAACTGGAGGGAAAGTTGATAAGCAAGCCTCCCAGCCCATTTTCTGATTTTTATAGTATAACTAGGTAACTTGCGTCTATTTCATTGGACTGAGAACTTTTCTATTCCCACTGCATACACGATATATGTTAGCTAATCTTCAGCATTTTATTGAAATATATTCAAATGGATATAAAATGATTAAGAATCCAGCCCAAATTCCAGTCTTAATTTTGGGAGTGGTAAGCTTTTGCTTTGCTCACTTTCTTCATGAGTAGCCAGAGAATGGAGAGCCAAGGCCATATTAAGAGCTGATGGGATGCCAGATGCCGTTTGAAACTGGAAGCCACCCAGCAATTAGCATCTGTTCCATGCTTGGAATGTGGTCTATCACTTGAATGCAGATTAACATTTAGAATACAGCTCTTTCACAATGGAGGGAATAAACATACCATAAATTAGTTTATTTCCCCCAAAGCAGTCTACAATTTGAGTTATTTCAGTAAAAAATACAAAGCTAAGGTGTGGAACAAAATCATTACTCTCATTCCGCATCTGAGGGTGAGAAAAAAACAATAAAGAAAAATGAAACTCCACTCTGCCTCATACATGTAATTCATCCTTAAATAAGGATTTTAAAAAAGTGTGAGAAGATTCCACTTCCAAGAGGCCACCGTTTCCCAAAAAGTCCTCTGCCCACTCCAGTAGCTTTGCCCATGGTGGTGGCAGCCTGAGACACTCACGAAGGAGCAGATCCTGGAGCTACTGGTGCTGGAGAGTTCTCAGTGATACTGCCCCAAGAGATCCAGAGCAGGATGCAGGAACTGCCTCTGAGAGCAGCGAGGAAGCAGTGATACTTGTGAAGGATATGCGGAGAGCTTGGGAGACTGAAGCAGTAATTGTGTAGAAGTGTCGAGGATGTGGCAATGTACATCTCCCAGGAGGAATGAGAGCATCAAGATCCTAATAAAAAGCCCTCTCCAGGGACATAGTGAATGAGAGTTATGAGAATGTGGAGTCACTGGAGCTTCACATTCCCAGTCAAGAGGCTCTAAGTACCTGGGTAGAATGAGGAGGGAGGGTATGGGATCTCAGTGTCCAGAGCTGTAAGGAGGACATGATCCAGAATCCAAGCTCCAGGGAAAGAGAAATTTGAGAACCAAGACTGAAATATCCAGTCTGTTTCCCCTGACAACACTCACTTGCAAGTGCTACTCCCTGGCCAGAATGGGGGGCAGATGCCCTGGAGTCCTGAACAGGAATAACCTCATGACAGGGAAGAGAGGTATAGGAAACATCTAGAGGACAGAACAAGGTGGTTTCTAGTGGGAGCAACAAGTTGCAGAGAACTGCAGTCATCTGAGAAATTTCAGCTCCAAAACTCCATTTATTTCCCTTGTGTGGCAGAAATTTCTCTAACAACTCAAACCTAATTATGTATCAGAGAATACATGCAGCAGAAAGACTGTGCATGGGTATGGAGTGCGGTGAAGTCTTTAGAGTGCACCCACATTTTCTTTCACTACATGGAGCACACCTGAGAGAGGAGGCACATAAATGCCTAGATTGTGTCAAAATATCCATCTGACTCACCATCAATACACGCATACAGGTCAGGAGCCTACTAGTGTAATGTGTTGGGGAAAATCTTCTCTTGCATCTCCAGCCTCCATAGGCACCAGAGAACAAACATGGGAGAAAGTGCTCAGAGTGTGGGGAGATCTTTGTTCATTGCTCCAACTTTCTTTGGCACCCAAGTATCCATAATGCACAGATGACCTATAAGTGTGCTGAGTGTGGGAAAGTTTCCCTCAGAACTCTCACCTTGTCATTCATAAAAAGAGAGAGAGACAGAGACAGAGAGACACAGAGAGAGAGAGAGACAGAGAGAGAAAGAGAGAGAGAGAGAGAGAGAGAGAAAGGGCCTTGAGCGTTTCTCTGAGAATGAGGGGGCCATGAATGACTGTAGCTCTTCTCTTACAAACCATGGATCCCACAGAGCAGAGAAGAAATTCTTTGAATGTACAACTTGTAAGGAAAGCTTCCATCAGGGCATGCATCTCATCTGACATCAGAGCATGTATACAGGACAGAAGCAGCATAAATATACCCTTTGTGGGGAAAACTGCTGTCAGAGATGCAACTCAATCAAGCACCAGAGAATTCACATAGGAGAAAAGTCCTACACCTGTCACGAGGGCAGAGATAGTTTCTCTCACAGATTTAGTTGGAGTCATCACTTGAGAACCTCTAAACAGTGAGGAGAAAGCTTCTCTCAGAGTTCATGTCTTATGAGTCATCAGAGAACTCACACCACTTAGAAATGATGAGCTTTCTTTCTGCCCCAGATTGGTGGCCTATAAAGGGTTATCAAGACCTGACATTTTTTGCCTAGCTGGGCAAATTTCCCTGTGTTTTCCAAGAGGAAATGGGGACTCATTCTGAGGGAAATGCAGAGGCAGCAAAGCATTGACATTAAACTAGAGAGGGGTTCAATTTGCAGTAGTAAGGATGCAAATTTTTGAGGTGATTTCATTTAGTTCATTATGTCACAAGGTATACCACTTTCTTGATATATTTAACCAACATGTGGTTTGAGTGCTTTAATGTGTTGTGTTTCTCCCAACAAATTTGGGAATTCATGTAATCTTTTATTCTGTCCTCACCTGGTACATTTACTGGACATTTAGACTCCTAAGGCCCTTCAGTCCAAAGAAGAGAGGCCAAGTCTCCTGAGAAACCAGCCCGAAGGTCAACAAGACTAGTTGTGAGTTGTAGCTCTCTGGCTGGAATCCAGGGGGGTGGTACAGGCCAGCCATCATAGTGTTCCTCAGTGGGCTGGCAGGAGTTGATTGGCAAACCACATGATATGTGACCTCAGACAAAAGAAAAACAGAGACTTATGGGAAATTTAAGGGAGAACTTGCATATGAGTCAGAAATTGGCAGTTGAAATGGGTGTACGATCAGTTTACATTTTGGATATCTCTCTCTCTCTCGATATATATATATATATATATATCTGAGGCCTTGCTTTCAAGTGGATGTTCCATGAAAGATGGCCTCCCTTGGAAACACTGACAATATGGATCCTAGGGAAATTAGGGATTATGTCTGTCCCATTGAAAAGGTGTGAGTAGTAATAAATATTCTAAAGAAATGTAAAAAGTGTAGTGAGAGGATAATGTATTTGATGTGACAGAGCCATAAAATGAGAACTGGGAACTTCAATTCAAACCCAGATCTGGCTGAAATTGTAGGTCAAACGTATATTGCCATATATATCATCCACAATTCCAAGAAGTACTGAATGGATTTCTTTCAAATTTCTGGTGACCATATATATATATATATATCTGTGGCAAAGTTCTGTTTTGGGTCTTTATTTCTCTTGGAAATGCTTATTCTTGCTTGTTATAGTCGGTTTTTACTTGGGCCTGGCAGGTGTCCATGGGGAAAGGAAGGCTGGAGGTCAAACAGGTAAAACTGTCCATTGCACATGATCTTGACTGCTTTGGTGCTCAGCCCTTATCTTTGGATCAGGCATGCACTAATATCAGCAAATATTTGATATTCTTTTTGTAATGAACTGAAAAGTGGGTCAGAGGGGATGTCTTCTGCTATTGTGCATATTAACCTGTCAAGTTGTCTGCCACCATGTATTATACAGGCTCTACCCTGAAATTTAAAAAGGAAGGAGTTATTTGCACAACCATAATTCATGGTTGGTATTCTCATATAAATCTCCAACTATTCTGTCAAATCTCTTTATTCTATTGACCTTCCTTTTCATTGCAGAATACTTTAGCTTGATTTAATGCTACTTGTCCACTTTTGCTTTACTTGCCTGTACTTTTTAGGTATTTTTAAAAAATAACTTTCCACACTAATAATGCATATCCAGTGCTTTTTCTTTCCAGTTGTTCTAGAGTTTGAGATTTTACATTTAAGTCTTTAATACATTTTGAGTTCATTCTTATATGGTAAGAGTTAAAGATCTAACTTTATATTTCTACATGTAGGTATACAGTTTTTCCAGTGGGAGAAAATATTTGCAAACTGTATATCTTACAAGAGGTTAATAATAAAATGTAAGGAACTCATTAAAAAACAAACAAAGCAAAAAAAGGTCAATTTAAAAATGGGCAAAAGATGAGACAAGACAGGACAGGGAGTGAGTGCATGGGTGCATTTGTCAGGCAGACTGACTAAAACCCCAAGATCCAAGACAGCCAATCCCGGGCATGCAGAGTAATCAGCAATACGAGCAACGTGGTGGTATCTGAAGCAGCAGCAAGGGGCCAGCAGTTGGGCTGTGGAGAACTCCATCAACAGAAGACCAGTCCTGGCCCCTACATCCAGAGTATAAGATCAGCTCCATAACCAGCACAGTTGCCATGCTTGGCTGGAGTACACAGCATATTTCTGGTATGAGACATGGTCACTATTGAAAAACTATAAACACCAGAGATATTTTACTACTTTTATTCTCCTTGTTTGTCTGATTGGCTATCCTTTTCCTCTCTGGTTGGAAGTCATCTTGTTTTGTCATGTATTCTGTGGTTATTTTTGGAGTCTACTTTTTCCTTCATTGTTTCTTTAATTCCTTTCTTTTCATTCTCTTCTTCCTTTCTTGTTTCTTTTCACTGTTTAGGTTTCTTACCTATATTTTTGGTTCTCTTCTATTGATCCTCTTTCTCTCTTTCTTCAACTACTTTTTGAATTTAAACTTTCAAGTGAGTAAACATTGCCTCTTCTTCTTATTACTTGTTTACATTCTATTTCATTATTTCCCCCATGTGCTCCAGTTTCCCAAATCTTGGGTGATCATCTTTTGATCTCCAGCCTTGATTCTACTGTATTTGACCTCATTCATAACTTGATGCTGTCCCCTACACAACTTAACCCCCAACCCCCTCAAAAGTGTAAAATGTCTCTACTAAGCGGAAAATCCCTGCATACAAGTACACGATATATATCTGATTTTGTTATATAACTATAGAGTTTGCTGCTGTGGTTGGAGGTAGCAGGTTAATAGTTCCCATAGGTTATCAGTAGTTAAGTTGTACCTGACACTATTGTTATTATGAACTGTACTAACTTAGCCAGGCTGTCATGCATGTTATAATCAGTTTTTCTCACATGTATGATAACACTATGATTGTATAGGGTCATAGTGACCACTACAATCCAGTACCAAAAGATTAGGTGCTGATTCAAATAGTTTGTAAATAATTGGCACCCTTTATAAATTGGGAAGTTGTGTTCTTAGGGTAGCTACAAAGAAACACCTACTTGTAGAGGACACACCTAAAAACGCGACATCCCCTAGGGAAGCCTCAATACTAGTGATAAAGGTATCATAAGAAGTTGGCAAGCATCAACATAGAAAATAAAATAAAATAAAAAAGGAAAAGAGAAAATAAGAAACGGAGGCAAAATGCAACTCTAGACATCCAGCCCACCCAGGACAAGCCTGGAGCACAATGAGTTAGATTAAATTGGAAGTCAAACACTGGAAATTTCTGAAATGGTAGAAACAGAAGTGAAAAAATAAGTGGAAAAGGCTCTAGAGAAATTAATCTCTCAGGTACAGAAAGAAATGACGCTTAAAATTAAAGATAGAGAAGACACAGATAAAAGAATAAATGAGTCTGAAAAAGTGATGGAAACAAAAAAGGTCCAACATAATAAAGAAATGGAAACCATGAAACATCAAAATGGGCATCCAAAAATTAAAAGCCTCAAATGGTCACAACTAGAGACCATACTCATAAGCAAAATAAAACAAACATACATGTGCAAGCACCGCATTGTTTCTCTAGTGTAAAGCCTGAAAGAGTTAATTTAATCTAGGAGATATGATAGACATTGAGAATTGATAGGAAAGAACTCATAGGTAAAGGATAACTGGGATATGGGAAAAGAGAAGGGAAAGAAGGAGAAAGTTTGTATATATGTATATGCAGGATAGTTAACACGGGTGTTCTACTGTCCTGTATTTCCTTGCTGAAAGAAACTGTCAGTGAGGCATTGGTTGATTAGCTTTGTATGTCTATATGTGTTTTCATGAGAAACTACATTGAAGATATCAATATGTAATACAATAAGCATTGTTAATTCCCTACCACTCTGTAACTCTGTAATGTCTGTACTGATCCTATGTTATTTTGTAAAATGTTGTCGGTCTGTTAGTATTTTCCTCCTTTAATTTCTAAAATAAAAAAAACAAGCAAAAATTAAAAGCCTCTATTGAAAGCATATGCAACAGATTGAATGAAAAAGAGGATAAAATATCAAATTTTGAAGATAGAATTTCAGCCATTGATCATAAAAAAATACCTTAAAATAGCAAAAGACCATGAAATATCAATCCAACAGCTACAAGATGATGCAAAGAAGAATAACATAAGATTGACTGGAGTAAATTAAAATGCTGGAGACAGCATAAATGCCATAAAAACTCTTCACAGAAAGAATGGCAGAAAACTACCCAAGCATGAATAAAGAATTTCACATACAAATAAATGAAGCATATAGAACTTCCAATAGCCATAATAAAAGTAAAATTATACCAAGACATGTAATAATCAAGATTCCCCAAGAACAGAATATTAATAGCTGTTAAGAGACAAGAAACAAGTCATCTATACAGGAAAGCCCATAAGAATCATGGCAAATTCTCAACACAAACCCTCAAGTCAAGACTTTGAAGTATTTCAAATCCTGAAAGAAAACTTCCAATTCAGATTGATGTACCCTGCAAAACTATCTTTCATAATGGACAAATAAGCTACTTCCATGACAAAGAAAAATTGAAGAAATTCATAACCCCAAAAACAACCCTACAAAGAGTACAGAAAAATTTTCTAGACAGAGATAAAAATGACAACAATTGCAAAACAGCAACAGAAAGAAAACACCAGGCAGGGAAAATAATTAAACTAGGGGAGGAGGAGGGAGGAAGAGGGAAATAACAGCAGGAAAATACCATGACAAAGATAAGCCAATACATATTGATTATAACCAACAATGTAAGTGGTCTCAATTTACCAATCAAAAGAAACAGACTGGCAGAATGGATCAAGAAACAAGATCTAACAATATACTGTATACAAGAAACACACTTAACTCAAAAGGAAATTCAAAGACTGAAAATACAAGGATGGAAAACAATCTTCAATACAACAGGAACAGAGAAAAAAGCAGGAGTAGTTATCCTGTTTGCAGACAATGTGAACGTCAAATCAAGAATGATCAAAAGAGATAAAGAAAAGCACTACATACCTATTAGGGTAAAACTTCAAGAGGAAAAGGTAACAATCAAAAGAATGTATACACCAAGTACAGGAGCATCCCACTATATAAGACAATTAATAGACATGAAAAATCAAATAAGCAATAACGCAATTGCAGCAGGAGACCTTAATACACCATTGGCACAAAGAAATAGATCAACTAGACAAAGAATCATCAAATAAATATCAGAACTGAACCAAACCTGTGCACAAATGGACTTAGTACATGTTTTCAGAGTGTTCCACCCAACATCATCAGAATATACATTCTTCTCAAATGCACATAAGACATTGTCTAAATTAGACCATGTACTAGCCCACAGAACATGCTTAAGTAAATACAAAGGAGCTGAAATTATTCCATGCCTATTATCTGACCATAGTGCAACTGAACTGGAAATTAATGACAAAAGAAACTGCAAAAACTCCATGAACACATGGAAATTAAATAACACCATCCTGAATAACTAATGTGCCACATATGAAATTAAAGAAGAAATTAAATACCTACAACTAAATGAGAAGCCAGATACAGCATAAAGGAACTTATGGGACTCACTGAAAGTCATCTTAAGACAGAAAATCTTGCCTAGGAGTGCTCACATAGGAAAACAAAAGGAGCACAAATCAACAACCTAATGTTGTACCTCAAACTTCAACAAAGGAAGAGTAAGACAAGACCAAAGACCATATAAGGGAGGAAATTACTCAGCAGAATTACTCAGCAAAAATTAATGCAATTGAGACTAAGAAAACAATACAAAATATATCTGAATCCCAGAGTTGGATCTGTGAAAGAATAAATAAAATTGATAAACCCTTAGTCAACCTTATCAAAAAAGGAAAGAAAAGACTCAAATTCATGCACTGAGGAATGAAAAAGGTGACACCACTGTGGATCCTGGGGAAATTCAGAAGATCATCAATACCTACTTTGAAAATCTTTACTCCCATAGGATAGAAAACTCAGAAGAAATGGACAGACTCCTAGATACGTAGGAATTACCAAAGCTGAATCAAGAAGATATAAAAATCCTGAATAGTGCAATATCAGTTAATGAGATTGAAAATGTAATTACTTACCACAAAGAAAAGCCCACTGATTCTACCAGAAATTTAGAGAAGGATTAATGTTGGTACTCCTCAAGTTCTTTAATGAAATCAAAAGAGAAACAATACTCCCTAACTCGCTCCTGGAGGTAAGTATTACCTTGGTACCAAAACCAGAGAAAGACGCAACCAAAAAAGAGAATCATGGGCTAATCTTCTTAATGAATGTAGATTCAATAATCTTCAATAAGATACTAGCAAAGAGAATGCAGAAAATCCTCAAGAAGATTATACACCATGACCAGGTAGGATTGATCCAAGTAATGCAGGGATGGTTCAACATACGTAAATCAGTAAATGAAATACACCATCTCAATAGAGCCAAAGACAATAATAACATGATCATCTCAATAGATGCAGAAAAAACTTTTGACAAAGTACATCACTCATTCATGATTAAAACTCTACAGAAAATAGAATACATGGTCTTTACCTCAACCTGTTAAAAACAAACTAAGAAAACAACACCCAACATCACACTAAATGGAGAAAAACTGAAAGTTTTCACCCTAAGATCAGGAAAAAGACAAGGATGTCCACTATCATTACTCTATTCTATATAGTTCTGGAAATATTAGCCCCAGTAATTAGACCAGAGAGAAAAAAAAAGGGAATAAAGGATAGGAGAGGAAGAAGTGAAATTATCATTATTCTCAGATGACATGATACTCTACATACAAGACCCCCAAAACTCCATCAAAAATCTTCCCATATTTAATGGAAAAATTTAGTTGCATATCTCAATACAAAGTTGACACTCAGAAATCAGTAACATCCCCGTACACAAAAACAAACTCACCAAGAGAGAAATGAGGGAAAATACACCCTTCACACTAGCATCCAAAAGAATGAAATACATAGACAGCAATATAACAAAGGAAGTAAACGATCTATCCAGTGAAACTTACAGTACTCTGAAAAAGGAGATTGCAGAGGATTTCAGAAAATGGAAGGATATTACTTGTTCATGGATAGAAAGCACCAACATAGTGAAAATGTCCATACTCCCAAAACTGTTATACAGATTTAATGCAATCCC
The DNA here is from genome assembly GCF_000276665.1 of Chinchilla lanigera. Lineage (NCBI taxonomy): Eukaryota > Metazoa > Chordata > Mammalia > Rodentia > Chinchillidae > Chinchilla > Chinchilla lanigera. The sequence continues at coordinate 1,225,842 of NW_004955461.1, forward strand.
AATGAAAATACTATTAGTATACCTTACAGATCTAGAGAAAACATTCCTAAAATTCATCTGGAACCCAAAGAGACCTAGAATAGCAAAAGCAATCCTGGGCAACAAAGGCAAGGCAGAAGGCATCACAATCCCTGACTTGAAATTATACTATAAAGCTACTGTGATAAAATAGCATAGTATTGGCAAAAAACAGACCTGAGGATCAGTGGAACAAAAGAGAAGATGCAGACACAATTACACATATACTCAGCCCTTTAATCTTTGCTGAAGGGGCCAAACATGTTCCCTGGAAGAAAGACAACTTCTTTAATATATGGTGCTGGAAAAAAATGGCTTTCCACTTGCTGAAGACTAAAACTAGACTGATATTTATCACGATGCACTAAACTAAAGTCAAAATGGATCAAGGATCTGAACATTAAAGTAGAAGCACTGAATTGACCTGAAGAAAAAGTAGGTAGAAATCTTGAAGACACAGGTGTAGGCAGAGATTTCATGAACAAAACCCAAACTTTAAGGGAAATATTCAAAGAATCAGCGGATTGGAACTCATCTTATTAAAAAGATTTTGAATATCAAAAAAATCAACAAATGAGGGAAAAGATAACCCACAGAATGGGAATATATTTTAGTCAACAGTCTTTCAAGCAAAGGACTTCTATCTAGAACATGTAAAGAATTGAAAAAATTCAGACACCCAAAATGTAAAGACCTAAACCAAAAATGGATGTCTGAGATGAACACACACTTCTCAGATGTAGAAATACACAGAGAAAATAAATATATGAAAAAATGTTCAACATTTTTTCTCATTCAAGAAATGCCAATTAAAAGAAAATGGAGGTCCATCTCACCCTAGTATGAATGACTGTCACCAATAAGTCAACCCATAACAAATGTGGGAACGACTGTAAGGACAAAGGGACCCTTCTCTACTGTTGCTAGGAGTGTAGACTGGTGCAGCCACTGTGGAAATCATTGTGGAGATTCCTCCAATAACTAGGATTAGAGGTCCCATTTGACCCAGCAATTCCCCTTCTGGGTATCTTCCCTGAAGAATTACAAGCATCATACCACAGCAATATATGTGAACTCACATTTATAGAAGTAAGATTTGTAATAGATAGATCTTGGAAACAACTTAAATGCCTATCAAATGAATAAAAGGTAAAAAAGATGTATTTTTATATAATGGAGTACTACTCAGGTATAAAAAAGGATAAACTTGATAGTTTTAGAGATAAATGGATGCAACTTGAGAACATCCTCATAAATGAAACAAATCAGTTTTCCTGTGTAAACATCATATTGTCTTCCTAGGATAAGAAGCTGAAAGAATAAATAAGATCCAATGTATACAAAAATTTTGGGAAATGGGAAGAAACTTCAAAATAAAAGAGAAACTTGGACGGGGAAAGGGAAAAGAAGGACAGGATAAGTAAAAGAAAAAAAATATATATGTGTATAACTGTTAAGATAGCTATACTACTAATTTCTATTAGTTCATTGAAAACAAAATTTTGTGCTTATCTATTTTATCAATTTTTCAGGTCTACATCTTGTAATCTGAGCAATGTTTGAAGATAACAGCAAACAATATACTCACCTTTTTTACTCTCATTCTCTCTTGTTTTGAAATTTTGCATCATTGCTTTTATTCCTTTTTCTCTTTACAATAAAAAATACACAAAATGAAAATAGGCAAAAGACTTAGAAAAATATATCTTAAGACAAGATGTGGAAATGGCTCACAGGTATATGAATAAATAACATTACTAAACATTAGAGAAATCACAGTCAAAACCACAGTGAGATACTACTTCACCCCAGTTAGAATGAATATTATCAGAAAGACAAAATATAATAATGTTGGTGAGGATAGGAAGAAAAGGGAATATTTCCATACTATGGTAGTCGAACTAGTGTAATCATTATGTACAACAGTATGGAAGGCAATCTTTCCTCAAAAATTAAAAATAAGACTGATGACTATAGCAGTCTCACTTCTGGAAATGAAATTGGTTTGTCAATATCATCTGCCCTGTCAGGTTTATTGCAGTACAAATTATAAATATCAAAATATAAATAAACCTAAGAGTATCAGTTGATGAATAAAAATGTAGCATATATACATAGAAAAATATTATTCAGACCTAAACATGAAGAAATTCTATCATTTTCAACAGTGTAGTTAAAGCTTGAGGACATTATGCTAAAACAATAAGACAGGTGTAGAAAGATGAATATCACATGCTTTCAGTCACATTTAGAAACTAAGCAAGCTGACACCAGGGAAGAAGAGAGTAGAAGTGTGGTTGTTTGATGCTGTAAATGAGAAAAGGTTGATCACAGAGTATATATTTATTTTTATAGGAATAAATCTCAAGACACCTATGTTATAGGAAGGTGAATGTAGTTAATGATGATATAATATGTTCTTAATAAATGTAAAGGGAGTATGTGTAATGCACTCTCTTACCATAAAAATTTAACTGTGTGAGATGATATATATATTGATTAACTATTCCACAATGTATACATTTTTCAAAGCATCAAGTTGCACATAATAAAAATATACAATGTTATCTACTAATTTTAAAGTAAAAGAAAAATTTAAAAATCTTACAGCCGTGGCTTTTGAAGAATTTGTCTTTATTATCCAGCTTGGAACATCAGCAATAAGTAGGCAAAGATCATAGGAGAGCTACTATAAACTAATACTAATATAAACAACAATTCCTCTTATTCACATTCCTTACTCTTACTAACCCTCATCTTGCTGTCCTTTTGGGGTGGATGCTTTGAAAATTTTGTAAAAGTATATCACTAGTATCTTCAAAACTCATTTTAGCAAAGGAACAAAGAATGATTAGAACCTGTTTGTGGGCCATACCAGTAATTTTCACTGAATAATCATAAGCAACATTCCAGGGGCAAAAGAGAGCTTCCTTGTTCATCTTTAAAAGGATGGTGTGTCGGGCTGGGGATATAGCTCAGTGGTGCATTGCCTGCCTGGAAAGCTCGAGGTCATGAATTTGATTCCTGGTACCACACACAAACATCCCTCTAGTCTCTAAAATGGTAGTGTGTCATCCATCACCCTTGAGCACTGTTACAGACAAGGTGCTTCTCAGAATTGCACCTTTGCTGTAGTTTCTATATAGTATCAAGGAGGTAAATGGTGGCTGAAACTAAGCAAGCAAGCAAACCACTAATAAAAACAGCAAGCACCCATCAATTATCTGTGCACTTATACACCAAGTAGTTTGTGTTTAACCCTTCAATGCCACGATCCATCTCTGAAACAAAAACAGCAATGGAGTATAATGAAATATATGCTCTTCAAACAGGAGTTCCTTGAAATTTCCAAGATAACACAGGTGAATTTCATGCCAAAATTCAAAAGATTTCAATCTTCAGCATTTTTTGTTCTTTAATCTAGATATTAGCCTCTTTTGCTGATTTATTATTTTACACCTCAAAGCATCTAGCATTTAATCTTTCAACTGGAACATGTATCTACTAGATATTTATTGAATGAATAAATGCATGGGTGAAAATATTGTATGGTAATGTGTGGATGTGGATAGCTGGTAGACATTAAATTGAAAGGAGCTGAAGAGATAAAGTCTTGAGATTCTTTTCACTGACAGTGCTTGAAGTGAATGAAAAATTGCATTTCTCTACTATGTCTGTGTTTTAGAATTGTATGAATTCTTTGTTGGAATACTCTTAACCATTGTGCAGTAGAAAAAATAGAGGATATAAGAAGAGTTTTTACCTCAGAGGACACTCAAGTTCTAGTTGCAACTATGACTCTACAGTCTTTGTAAAGATTTGTTTCATATATTTCAATTTATACCTGGTTATATTGTGTATATAATGTAATGAGTCAAGAGAGTTTTGATGCTAGGTTTATTCTGTATGGTAAATACAGGACAAGGACAAAAGCAGGAAAGAATAATAAAACTGATCCAGCCAAACATATGAAATGATTGTTCAACAATATCAGCCTTTGTCTTGTGATAAAAGTTGCTTCAGAAAGGAACAAGTCTCCTCAGCAGTGGGAAAATTCAGCTCATTAACAAATATAAACACTGCTTTGGCTATTGGACTCCATATCATGTGTGTTATGTTTTGGCCAAAAACTTGTCTCATTTTACTCAAGTCTAGAGACTTTCCCTGAGCCTGGGATTAACTGTTGCAGACTATTTAATCTGGTGAAAGACATTTCAAAGCAGGCTAATGTTGAGGCAGTGGCATGGGTACTTTTGGGGGTTTTAGCCAGATTCATATTGAAAATCAAGAGAAAAGAGCTCACAGCATGATTTGAAACGTTTTGAGTTTGGTCAGAAAGGACACTCAAGTAAAGTTGTAGACTACAAAAATGGAGCAGAGGAGAACTTGGTTGATGTGAAGAAAGAGGACAATGGAAAGTTGACTTGAAGAGATCAAAAGAGCCAGTAGAACTCCACTTTTTGCACCCTCCACATTGCAAAGGTTAAAGACTTTGCCTTGGGAAGAGAAACCCTAGAGCACCACATTTCAGAATGGTAGCAATCTAGATAATTTGTTCCTCTGGATTTGGTTCACTGTGCTCAACAATCCAGACACTCTACTCTACAGCCAAGACAAAAAGAAATCTGGCCGGTGCTCTAGCCTGTGGCAGACTTTGTCATCATCTACATGAGGTTGATTTTAGGTGCACACAGAATGCGAGAGTTGTGGGGTCAGAAAGACTTCCAACCAGATTTTAAAATAAGGCCTGGGAGGGCAAGAAGTGTGCCCCTGAAAGGGCAGTGTGTGAAGCTGTGAGTGTCAAGGCAAAGGTGCAGTGGAGACTGCAGAAGTTTGGAGAAGCCAGGGATGTGGATTGTCTAAGGAAAGCTGCAAAGAGTGAGCAGAGCTGGTCCAAGAGAGAAGGTATGAGAGCTTTGACTACCCACAGTACCGAAGGGGTGGAGCCACCCAAACACTTTAGAGTTCACAACTTGCCAAAGATTGCCTTGAACACTGCATTTAGAACTACAGGACTTAATGTTTGCCATGCTGGACTGTGGGTCCCATTCCTTTCTATCCCCCTATACATAACTTTTGGAATAGGAATGTTTATCCTGTTCCATTGTATGCTGGAAGTATTTAACTTTCTTTTCACTGTACAGGAGCTCACAGCTAAGAGTTTGCTCTAAATATTGGAGGACATTGGACTTGGACTTTTCAGTAGTATTGAAACTGTTATGACTTATCTTCTCCCTCCCACCAGGGGATAGTTTTTAAATGACAATTTTCCTCTCATTATAAATATACTATCCATTTGCAAACAAAGCAAGCATCACTGAATTCTGTTATTACACTCCACTATGACAGCAGTCACTGCAGGCATCCTGGACACATATTTTCCAGTATTGCTTACCATGTACATAAACTTTATGAAATCAAATTTGAATGGAATATAACAAATGCTTCTGAGAATCAAGGAAGTACATGTTCTGACACTGAATAAGTTAGCTTTGGACTTTGCAGAAAGTGAAAGCCCACTTAAGACATAGATCTCAGTTCATGCTGCAAAATGTTTGCAAAGAAACCCACTCCTTGGGACCAGTGTGACAATAACCAGTTGTAAGTCCCTCTCTCCCAGTGAAACCTTGGACAATATGACTGGGCTAAGTCACAAAACCCACAGCTACAGGGATAACATTTCTACAGTCCCTTTTTTGCTGTCTTCACTTAGTTGTGGTCTGTTCATAATTTGAAATGTTTTTGTTTCGAATGGGGCATTAAAAATATTTGGTTCCTCTGGCTACTGACATCATAATGTGTATTGTATTTTTCCTTTCAGTACTGTCTTATGTTTTGTGTATGTGTCTGTGTTTCAGTACTGTCTCAAAAACCTCATGAGAAAGGAACTAGCAAACCCATTTGACAGGTTTATAAACTGGAATTCAGGGAGATAAAAAGATTTGTGTCTTTTCACATGCCCTGTAAATGGCACTGTCAAAAAATATCTTATGTCTTGGTCTGTAAACCTTGTATTTTAGTATCAAATTGCTATTTTATTCTTTTGAGACTGAAATTATCATTTTCTCCTTCTAAAACCCTGCTTTGGTTCCTAAAATAGGCCTTTAGGGTGATAATCCTAATGACTCTTGTTTGAAAATAGAAGCTAATGAGATAGGAAAGCAAACTGAGGTGGAGATGAGCTTAACAATGAGAGTAAGCAAGACATTCATCTGGGTGTTGTGCCCATTTTCTGAATCATTCAGAAGGATCATGCAGGGGAATGAAAGCAAAATATGATTCCATTTCACTGTTAATGGATTTTAACTCACTTTTAATTCAGCAGCAAATGGACGCATCTATGGTTCTTTGCAGATCTAACATCACATTATTCCTCTGAAGTATCATTGGCTGACTGTTTAATCAATGTTGGCATGGATACAAATCTAGTAAAATGCAGGGCATCCTAATATAATTTACATTTTTTCCCAATTACCATTTAACTCATCTGATATTTGCCACATGGTAAACTTGTCCACATTCCAAATATGAGATCTCTGATATTTTTAATTGTATACATAACACTTAATACTATTTTTCTTAATTGAAAAATAATATATGTGCATTGAATGACATTTGGAACACATAGAAATTTGTAATAAATAAAACAATGATCACTGCAATAGCCACCTAGAGATAAAGACAATCTCAATGTATGGTAGATGATTCTTCTTACTATGCATATGCATACTTTTTATAAAACTGAGCTTCTACTATCTATAGCACTAATTTTTAAACTGCTTTTAAAAAATTAATAATATATTGTGAATACTTTTAATACTCTTCTAAAATTTATTTATTTATTTATTTGCTTTTCCTGGTACCCAGAATCAAACTCATGACCTCGCACTTGCCGGGCAGATGCTGTGCCACTGAGTTAAATCCTCAGCCCCCTAAAATTTATTTTTAAAATCTTCTTTTCAGTCCCATAATTTTAAAAACTAATGTTTCATAGTTGGATTTTATGTTTTTCCAACTTTTTATCTTTTATAATCACACTGTTAATGTGATTATAAATGTGATTATACACCATTGAATGTAAACTTTTTACATGTTCATGTCTTTGAGGAATGCTTTTGGCTACAAGTTTAGAAAAAAACATACTAATAGTGTCTAAAATAATAGAGCTATTTTTCCAATGCAGTGAGACATAGTAAGTATAAAACAAAGGCTAGTGTGCTGTTTAAATATTTTAAGATGTAGGTAATTCCTATACATTTCCTCCACTAGCTTGAGTATTTTTTTTTCTTACTTATACTGTTGGAAAATAACACTGCAGTATGATTACTGTACCTCCAGGCTTCACATCTATACTCAAGGCAGGAGAAAATGAGAGGGAATTTTTCAGTAGCCATATTACAGTACTTTCCCACTGATACTTTATTGGCCATATCTGTGACATGTATCTACTTTAGATGCAAACAAGTCTCACAAAATCCCTTCTAACCTCTGTATAGGATGGGATCAGAAGAAAAAGGAGCTGAAAGCAGGCATTAGGATGGCTAATTGTATTTGTCATATTGCTAAAATAAAATAAAAAATTTCCCCTATAATGAAAGTTCTAGAAAAGACAGTTTTAGAACTGTAAGATTTTCTCTGGTGTAAAATCAATATATGTTCACTGTAGAGTTAAGCAGAAACAGAAGGAAAAATGTATATGTATTTTGAGTATTTATTTCATAGTAGTTCAGGCAACTCTGTGTAGCAGCAGAATTAGGGGATGTTGTAGTAGACACAATTGCTAGATCTAAAATCTCTATATAAATACCCTCACTAAAGTTCTCTTCAACACATTCCTCTTAAATTTGTGCAGTAAACTATGTCTACCACAGTAATTTTTGTCTTTTTGAGATAGAGTCTCACTATGCAGTTTAGGCTGGCCTTCAACTCACTTTGTAGCCCAGGCTGGTCTTAAACTCACAATGATCCTCCTGCCTCAGCCTCTTGAGTGCTGGGATTACAGGCATGTGCCACCATGCCTGGCTGATGCTATGTTTAGTAATATAATTAGATGTAAAATGCTGCAATAATGCAAAAAAGAAGTAATTCTTTTGGAGAAAATCAAGAAAATATTTTAAAAGATGACTATAGAATAGAAATTTAAGATTCATTTGTTATTTCATATGTGGGCAAAGGGAGATGACAGAGATGAAAATAAGTGTTTGAGATTCAGAAAACTCCATGTAAGAGTATAGGTGAGCAAACCCAAAGAATACATAGTTGAAATTTCAAGGAATTTAAGGATTAACAGACTGCAAAGTTTGAGAGATGAAGGTGTATGGGAGCAGGATGATGCACAGGTAGATGTAAAGTAGGACTCCACTGACCTCTCTTCTGCCCTGGTGCTCATGAGGTGTGCTGAGACCACTCAACTGAAGCAGCAAGTACCTTGATCACAAAGATCATTTGTTCGGCAGCATGTCTTATGGATGCACAATAGCAAGGCCTGAAAACAACCACCCAGTTAAAGAGACAATTGCAGTAACCAGTACTACCTCTGTAGAGAACACACCCACAGGAATTACGGTGCTGGCCTGCTCTGGTGGCAATGTCTTTGCCCTGAGAATTTTAATGATGAACATCAACATCCTTCTTCTTGTTTCAGTAACTGTAATGTCTACATTCCTATCACCAGATCTAGGAATTCTATGTATGTGTAGCACAAGAATCCCAAGAATTTGTGTTTAAAATTATATCGTTGGGTGTCAGCATTCTGAATTCTCACAGTCTCAGTCATGATATAGGAACTGAGGCTGTCAGGCTCTCTTCCCCTCCCCTTCCCTTTCCTGATTTTAAAGAAATAGTTCTACATTTATTTATTTATTTATTTATTTATTTATCTATTTATTTATTATTTATTTATTTACTTATTCATTGTCACAGGACCTGGGTTCCAAAATCTTTCTACATCCTCTGTTGGCCATCCATATGCCAAGTCAGGAAAAAAGCAAGGAAAACTTTTATATTATAATTCAAGGCACTCAACAGAAATAGAGAAAACTCTTTTGGTTTAATAAAGCCCAAGAGTAATGGGAAAAGAAACTATGAAAGTCTAATTGCTCTTTGCATGCCTGACTCTAGACAGCAATATTTCCTTCACCTCTCTTCTCTACTTGCATTCAAACTCACTTTCTTTGATACAAAGGGGGAACTCTTTAGAGACAGAAAGACTTCCGATGCCAAAACCAAATAAACAAAAATGTCAAACCCAAACAAAAAGTAATGAGTAAGGAAGTAGAGCATCTAGTAGTAGGAGAAAAATGAGAAAAGAAGGGTGTAGGTGTCAGGGGTACAGCAAAGGAGGAATTTAAAAAGGAGAACCCCAGAGAAAGGTAGAACTTCAGGCCAATCCAGCTGAAACTACAAGTTATGAATGCCCTCTTGAAGAGCTAGTGGTTTGAAATGAATGGAATGAAAAGCCATTTCCAGTTCCCTAGTACTTTCTTAGGCTCCATATGGAGCAGAATAGGCAGAAAAGCCCAAAAGAAATGAAGGTCTGCAGGGCTTCTAGCTTCATATGTCCAGGGACTAAATCTCTTACTTGTTGGTCCAATAAAACTTTGTAGAAATAAGCCAGCGACCCAATTTGTCCCACAGCAGTAGTTTGTGGATACATCGTTTAGAATGCTGCTGGACACATGTAAATAATTCAATATATTAGTGATGATAATGATAATGATGATGATGTTATTGGTATTATTAACTACATGTAAAAGATTCATATATATTAGCTGTTATATTATTAGTACTATTAACTAGTCAGTGTATTCTTCCAGATTCTTTTTTGTTTGATAGTTATCCAAGAGTAAAATTTCCACATTGATGTCCTGTCCAAGTATTCTAAAGGGCACATTAAAGAGATTACAACAATTACAATGTCAGTAAAATTTATTTTTAGAAATAAGTTCTTATTAAAACATAGAAATAGAGAAATACACACACACACACACACACACACACACACACCACAGACACCACTAGATTAGATTTTACAAAGTTCTATTCTGGCACAAATTTATTATCACATGTGTTCATAACACTTTTCTTGGGCAATTCAAGTTTTAAGGTTACTCTGAAGGGTTCAGACTTTTGCAGAGCTGGCACATGGGTGAGAGCCAGTACTTAACAAGACTTTTCCTCCTTGACACCATCCTCCCTGCTGTTGCTGTTACTATTATCCTTTCAAAGCGAGCATCCAGCTTCTAGGAGCTGGTTCTGCCAGCCTTTCAGCTTCTTTCCCACAGGTCCATCTGCTTGCACTGCTCAGGCAAGGCCCAACAACTCAGAACATATGGCTGGGACTTCTTATCTTGGAGATTTTCTGCTGTAAAGTACTTAAGAACACACATTTGGTTGGGATGGGAAGTTGGCCCAAAGAATCTTGGTCTATTTGAAAACTTGAATATCATTGGGATGTTACCTGTAGTCCTTAGAGGAGAAGAATCTTTCCATGTTCACAATGTATAAGTCAAGAACAAATGGAATGAGCACATACTAGAATGGTGTTACTCAAGCTGTACAAATGCAGGAAGTGAGGTTGAAAGAATTTGAAAGGCGTTCCCCAATTGATGTTGGTGTAAGGTGGCAGAGACTGAACTAGTTTGCAAGTATTCTGACTGTCACAACAAGGCTATTTACATTTGCACTGACTAAAAAAACATGTCTCGTTTTACAATCACTCCAAATAAAAGGTACTAACTTGTCTGCCAATAGATGTTGAAAAATTATATTTGTGTTCAGACACAATTAGACAAAAATATTGGAAGATCTCTGTAGATTGGTACAAAGTGAACATAATATACTCATCTAAACTTGAATGTTTTCAACAATAGGATACATTTCTACAAGGCTGTCAGGTTCTTTGTGCCATAAGCCTTTCAGGAATTGGTTTTCTGGAGGTGGAATCAACAATAAGACAATCTTAGTTCCTGCTTTTGTACAGTTTAAATTTATTAAATCAGGTCTCAGTTTGAACTAATGGCACACTTAAATTGTTAAAGTGCAAGAAGCTTAATGAAAGATCTACTGAGTTGTGGGAAAAATTAAGGAAACCAGGTGAAACTGGGGGTGGGGTGGGGTGGGGTGGGTACTTGTGAACTGAAACATAGAGGAACTCTTCCCCCTCTGGGGTTAAGTACTCAGTAGTCACACTCTGTGTGCCAGAAAGAATCTTGGGAGAGGAAGCCTAATAGGGCCTATGGTTGCAGAGAACACAACACTAGCAGACAAGCTGTGACAGAGCAGAGGAGTAGGTATGGGAAGTGAATTTTCTTGCTTTCCACATCCCTCCCCATGGCTCCCAATGGTAGAGTCCCACCAGAACCCAGAGTATTAAAGCAGCCTGGCCCAGCAAGACAGGAAGTGCAGCCTCTTGGGGCACAAGATACGGACAAGCAGAAAGCTGAGTTTGGGGAAAGGTGATTGGACAAATAGCCACGGTACTTATGACAGCTTCTTAAAGTCTAATATTTATGATGGCCCTCAATATATATTTACTTTCCTAGGACTAGGGAGGCTGAGGTGGGAAGATTGCCAAGAGTTGAAGGCCAGCCTGGAACTACATAGTGAGTTCAAGGCCAGTCTGAACTGCATAGAGATCCTGTCTAAAAAAAATTTAAAAAAGAAATATATATGCAGTGTAATGAAGAAAAATGGGTTCTAGAGGCCAATGAAATATGAACTATCACCCCTTTCTGTCACACATAACTGTGGGATATTGGGCAATTTCCTTAAATGGTTTGTCCTAAGTTCCATAACTGCAAGATAGAAATAATAATACCTTCTTCTTAGGGTCTTTGTAAGAAAAAAATAAGTGTTTTTTAACACCTGGTATATGGGAAACTTCCAAATTGTGTTAATGCTCTATCCTCTGTTTGTACCACTGTATCCTTCTTACTATAATAGTTTCAAGAATTTATGACCCAGAAAGCATAAAATTTAGAGCTGAACATAACTGGAGAATATTTTAACAAACCTAAAAGTTTTTAAAAACTTCTCAAAGTCAGAGCAAAAGTAAAATAACTCTGGTCTTGAAAGAGATTAAGGAACCCGACCTAAAGATTATAGTCATTTAAAATTCTACTCCCTAAAAATAGCTTTTTGATTTCTACATCAGAACATTTTGCACAATCATTTAAAAATGTAAAACTTATCCCTGATGCGTATGTTTAATCTCTTCCTACCTCACTCCTCTCCTGTGGAGTTGTTGTTCAAATCCAGAATTGATTATATCACATCCCTTTTTAAAACACACCTACAGCATGAAGTTTAAAGTCCTTAGCAAAACTTTTAAAAGATTTTCTTAAATTATAAAAACATACCTCTAGCCCAATCTTCCAGGAGTCAATATACTGCAGCTCAGCATCATTGAACTACTTCTACTTTGCAACATATTTTTTCATATCTCTGTTCACTATATTTTTCCTATGACAATATCCCTTTGCATGGCTAGGTAAAACCTTATTCATCTTTCCCATATTGGCCCCAGTGTTCATCCTGTCTTCCAAGGAAAATAAACCACTCCGTTCTCTCTCTTCTTATAGTGCTTTATTATAATTGCTAAGACTGACTTATAGTTAAGCCTGGCATGCTAACTACCATGGACTCAAGTCAGTTTACATTGTGTGTACAGGGCCTGGATGTGCATACTTCTGATTGAATGCATGCTTCTGGTAAGGAAGAATTTATTAAGCTCAGCTTCCAAAGAAAAGTACATACGAAGTGAATATTAAATTTGTAATGTGGAGAGGAGACGTGCTTTAATAAATTAAGAA
>NW_004955461.1:1240771-1242297 GCF_000276665.1 Chinchilla lanigera
TACACTGTAGGGTGTAGAATTGCTGAGCCAAATGCTGAACCATGTTCAGTTATGCTTCTAAACTTCTCAAGTTGACATAATCAATCAACCACTACAATATATATGCTAATTTGCTTCATTTGTACTACTGGTTTCTCTTAGTTCATTGCAAAGAAACTTTTGTGCTATTATCTGTTTGTTTCTTTTATGTAAGAATTTTTTTTTCTGTGATTTGTTCTCCAAGTAACATTTTTTAAAGATTATGGTGCATAGTGTATTAAGTATTGTTTATTCTCTAATTTATTTTTTTACAAAATTTTGTTTTACAGTTTTAATAGGAGTAAGGAGTGCTTTTTAAATATTTTTCTTATTAATATCTAATTGTATTATATTAAAGTAAAAAAATCTTTTTCAATGAAAGATCCTCTGAATATCAAGAAATATGTGTCAAGTGAGTGGACATACAAATAACAGAAAATCTGGCTCTAACACCCACATTGTTTCCAGGATACCCTGGGTTCTCACATAACAAGTATTTTGTACAATGATTTATATGCATAAAGCATAAGGTAAATGGAAGATTTGCTTGCCAGCCATGGAGCTGTGCAACAGTTAGGCAGTTATGGCCTCACTTATTGTGATGACAGATAAGATAATTCAGATGTTCAATGCATATTTACTGATTTTCTGATAAAAGTAAAACTAAAATTATGTTCTGTGTAGCCACATTTCAGCACACATATAAGCAGTTTACATTTTGCATCATTCATTTACTTACTAAGCTCACCAAAATCTTATAAAGCCCTTATGACATGGTCATTATGAACACATATCCCTAACTGTTTATCACTGGTTTGACAAAACATTGCATCAATGCACCAATGACCCAGCACAAAACTTGAAATCATTTGTCATTTTCCTGTGACGAGACCTTGAAATTCATGTTTCAATCATTTCACTAATCAGTGAATCTGGGCATCCATTTTCCATGCTAATTTTAACTTAGGTTCTTATTTATCTTTAGAAAGGAAGCTCAAACAAAATGATACTAAGTGAAAGGAGGATATTTAAGAAAGCAAGAGTTTTGGATTAGGGCATATGACAAGCTATGGTGACACTGTCTAATGTAATGCTAATATCTGCTTTTTTTCCACCAAATTGTATCATATATTATAGCTACTATTGTTCTTCCTTGCCAGGACATCTACCTTCTCTTCTCACTTTATCTGATTCTGTATCACAGGTCCAGAATATGAGGTTTTCAAGGTGACAAAAAATTGGTAACTTGGAGAGCAGGAGCTGGGGAGATAGTCTGTAAGGCTCCCTGTTAGTGGATAAAGAAGTAAGCTGGGCATTATCACATTTAATTTTGTCCCTTTACTCCTGAATTTTGACCTTCATGAAAGTGAATATTTTGTCAGGGCATGCTAAGTAAATGTTATTTTGAAAAAACTCTGCATCCAAAGTTGTTCTAGGTTCCTGTCACACAGGTACAGGAAGGGAACTGCGGAAGGATTTGAGTGTTGGCTTGAAGTCAGAAAGCCCAC
>NW_004955461.1:1243088-1245500 GCF_000276665.1 Chinchilla lanigera
ATTCACTCTACTTACTGCACTGTGCCACCACTTTATCCTTATAAATTCAAAAATAATCTTTTTTGATCTGGGCTGGCTATTAATTTATTTTCTTGGTTTAACACTATTAACATTTAACAGAGAGCCTCAGGAAGTTCCAACACAAAGGACTTCACTTGAATCAGTGCTTTTCAGGGAACTTTTCTACATTAATGAAAATGCTCTCCAGTCTGCACTGGCCAATAGGGTTTTCTGGTGCCACAACTAGTTATTGAGCCCTTTAAATGTTACCAGTACAACTGAGAAATGAAATTATGGTTTTTGTTTAATGTTAATTACGTTAAAATTAAATCTGAATAGCTAACGTGGTTCGGGTCACAGATAGCACGGTTGAAGAGATAAAATCTCAGATATTGGGACAATCTTGCAGGTAAATATGAGGTGTGTGACTCCCGAGCACTTCTCAGCCACTGGATATTGTACCAAATGTGATCCTCTGCTCTTCCTTTCCAGAAATTTCCAAGGTTGTGTATGTTTTGGGATACAGGAAATTACCATTACTACCAATTTTAAATATGTCTTTATTATTTCTATATTATCTAGATTGCTGTTTCATTTTCTTTGTTCAAGGAAGATGCTAAAATGAATTCAGGAGAGAAGCCAATTTGGAGTCATCATAAATTTCATTTAGTAGGTTGTATACTTAGTCCCTAACAACACCTTTCTCTCTTTATTGTAAATGCATTTTCATTCTTTTAATTCTCTAAGGGTAGGTTTAACTCACTATTGATGGCCTGATCTCCAACCTTTATTAAATCAGAATCCTGTACTTTGGGAGTTTTCCCTGGGACAATGTTTGCTTTAAGTGTGGGCTGGCTCCTCCTTATTTCTTCTGGATGGGACATCTTTTTATAAGCTAGTTTGATTTTTTATGTGTAGAAGTCTAAATAAAAAAATTGAAACAAATTAAGTCAGCTTTCATGTAATTTTCTCCATGTACAGTTTATTTTGGGTCACAAAAGATTTACCTCACAAGATAGTGAATGTAGTTTCACTGGAATTACTGAAACAAAGGTGTGAGGTCAAATTTTAAAGATTCTAGAGATAGGAATCATGACTTAAGGTTCTTGCCAGTTACGTGGTTTTGATATTATAGTGAAAGAATATTGAGAGGTTGCAACTTTTAAATTTTATCTAGATACAAGAAAATTTGCTATTGTGATATTTCTGATTCAATTGCTATTTTTTTTACATGCTTGCATTTTTCTGGGTTTCTTACAAGAAACTGTCTTTCTCTACCAATTCCCTTAATTATGTATTTCCTGGAATTCTCTGCACATCCTTCTTCCTGTCTCACTCTTTATATTCCTCTTCACAGGATTTATCTGCTGCGGCTGCAGGCAGAGTCCACCATCCAGACAGAGCACAAACAAGCTCTGTTTTCTTCTGAGACAGGGACTTAAAAACTGTTTTTACTAAAAACAAACAAATAAAAGACCTGAAACATTTAACTTGTGCCTATGGATGCCCATTAGGTAACTAAAAGTAGAAGAAAACTTGACCTTCATTTTATATCTGTTTTCTTTATTAACTTTAAATTTAGGGTCAAATCTTTTCTTAACTCTGTGTAAAAGCATGTTAATCAGTTTGGAAGTGTCTGTCAAAAAGTTATCAAAATAAGATTGGTTAGCCTTGAATGTATATAGCCTATCTCAGCCCATGCAATACCAAAGACACCAGCATAAGATATTTACAGGACACAACTACCAGTGAGTGTCCTCAGTTATTGGCCTAAGCCTCCACCACTTTGGACTCCAGGAAAGCCTCCTGAAAACTTAGGCTCTCCTCAAAAGGAAGCAATTATCTGATGGAGACTGGATGGTCCCTTCAGGAGGAACTTCTGGTGCCATCTTGCAGAGTGGAAATGCAGATAATGCTAAATAGAATTTAGCCCACCTCGAAAGACCCCGCTGACATTGCAGACTGAGTTTCTAGGCGCTGGGAGGCCCAGGGGACGGGCAGGGTGAGCAGGCCCTCGGAGCCGGCCGAGCAGGCTCCCCCAGCCCCTCGCGCCTTGCGCCCAGGCAGCGAGTTCTCCGGGAGCGGCAGGGCTCCTGGGTCTGAGTGTGGGCCGGACTCATACCACCGGGATTCCCAGCCGAAAAGCGCGCACAGAGCCAGGTAGGCCCCATCCAATCCCGGAGGCCAGGACATGAGAACAAAGACCCCAGGGACATTACACTGAGTCGCTGTGGTGGCAGAGAGGAGATCGGGACTGAACAGCCCAGGGTCTTCTCTGGCTGGGGGTGGGGCGAGCAGGTTCTATGAGCCAGGCAAGCAGACTCTCTGAGCCCCACACCCTGCGCCAAGACAGCAAGTACTCCAGGTGCTGCAGGGCCAGTGGATTCGATTCTGTGCTTTGCCTTCGCCCAG
>NW_004955461.1:1251255-1260836 GCF_000276665.1 Chinchilla lanigera
CCACTTTGTTTGTAACTCTGTATTGTCTGTATTGTGCTTGTGATATGTTGTAAAATGTTGTATGTCTGTCAATGTTTCCCTCCTTTTATCTTTAAAAAAAAAAGAATTTAGCCCACCTGGGCTAGCACATAAAGGCTGGTCTTACTCTTTATTAACATGTCAGTCTGACCCTTGTCATCAGAGCTGTATTCCCTGAAGCTGCTCAAGCTGAAGCTTCTCTACTTTCTCTTTCTTTCTAATTCTATGTAACGCATTTGCCCATGCCTCGCACTGATGCAGCCTGAAAGACTTTTCTGTGATGAAAGTTTGCACACCTACCTGAGATGAGTTGCAGTCCCCATGTTCTCTTTGGGGGACCCCCTTCCACCCCATATGGTAACACTATCACGGTTCTACCTACAATGTAAACACTGATGACTGCATGCCTTCTCCTTAACCTAAGCTCCTGATGTACATGTAAAGTTGTCTACTAAGAATTTCCTATGTGGATGTCCCACAAGCACCTCACACAGTGTATCCAATGTTAAACTCGCTGTCACTCCCAAATCATCTGAAATATCTACTATTTTCTTATGTTCCCTATTGAGATGGATGGTAGAACAATATAACTAGTTATGCAAGCCAATATTCTAAAAATTATCATTTATTTTTGTCTCCTCTTGACTCCTTTTCCAACCAAAGAAGTCACTAAATCCTACCCACTTTACTATTATTTGTTCATTTCTCAAATATCTATTATGTGTATTGCATGGGCCATGTACTCTTCTAGATATTGTGAACTGAGAAGTGAACAACATAGACAAAATCTTTGCCCCAGTGAAGCTTAAAGTATATTAGGGCAAGAAAAATGTAAATAAATAAATTAAAAATAAAGCAATTATATAATTTGTAATCCAACTTTTACAATAAATATACCGTGTATAACAAAGTGAATATCTCAGGTATCTTTGCTTCTAAGAAAATTTCCAAAAGGAGGGTTAAACTCTTATTTGGACATGAAAAGGCCTAGATGCCAAAACCATAGAATTTCTCCCTGATAAATGAATACTTGTCTATATGACTGTGTAGGCTCTGAATCATTTGGATCCTGATAAGTCTCTTCCTTTAAATAATTTTGCTTCTAGAAGTCATTTAGTCCAACCTCTTAATTCAGTGCCAGACTCACCATTACAAGGAGCTGATTTTCTTTTGTGAACCATGTGGAATTGGACAAGCTTACATCAGTGGTCTACTGCATTTTTAGTGACTTTGCTTTTTAGAAATTACCCCCTGAATCTCCCATCCACCGCTGTTTTTCTGGAATTCTTTAACATATCAATCCTTCCTCTTGTGATTACCTCTGAAATTTTAGAAAACAATTATCTGAAGCTTACATTTTCCAGACTAAATATTCTCAATTATTTCATATGAGATGATCCTCATGAAAGTGATATGGTCTTGAGCTAGTGTAGTCACCAAATTCTGGTGACATCCTAATTTATAAATGAATATATTACAATCTGATATCCAGAACTGAGCACAAAGCTTCCAGTAAAAGATGACTAGTTCTGACACAATGTTGATGAATATAAAAAATCATAAACACTATTATTGACTGTAACTTTTTTATGTGCCACATAAAATAATAAGCACTTAATTAATTATCTCACTTCATGCATCCACTTTGTAGAATAATGTGGCAATTAGGACGATGTGTCAACTACATCTGGTTTGGAATCTGCCCTAGGCATTTGTTGAGAACACTGGGTATTTTTGTATGGGTGGTGGAAGAAAGACTCCGAGTACAATATACAACCCCTGGTTTCCTGGTTGACACTGTTTCTCTCTTTTGCTTCGTAGCTACCAGCAACTAAGCAGCTTTGCTTCATTATATCCTAACACTATCATGTTCCTGCCATGGAACCAGCTGACAATGGACTGAGTCAGACTAACCCTCTCCTCCTTTATGTTGAGGTGTCAGGTATTATCTCTCAGCAATGAGAAAGGTGAATAATACAGATGTAGACACTCATCATCTCCATTTATGTTGATGTGGATATTGAGACTCAGGTTACATGGTTTAGGCAATAGCAAGTAGCTATTAAGTGGCAGAAGGCAGTTCTTGTGTTTACGTATGTTTATTTTCAATGTCAAATGCCCTTAGTCACTTCTTTGTTCCATTGTCTCCATGCAAACTAGGCAGAGACATAAATTTACCTCTCCATGCCTGTGTAATTTAAATCTGTGTGATTTTGATCCGTAGCAATGGAATTATATTTCCCTCAGAGAAGTCTTGTGAGGATAAAATGAATATATGAGTAGCACATGAATTTAAAAATGTGAATATTGCTGAGCATGGTGGTGCATGCCTGTAATCTCAGCACTTGGAAGGCTGAGGCAGGATCGCAACAAGTTCCAGGCCAGTCTGGACTATGCAGTGAGTGTAAGGCCTGCCTGAATTACATAGCAAAACCTTGTCTCAACCTCCCTGCTCCCAAACAAATAGGGGAATAAATTTTAGGATTCCCCCTACTATATCACATAATATTTGATTATTTTTAATACATAATTTGGAACTGAAACACTGGGTCCTAACAAAATCAGAGTTAAACCTAAGGGCAGTTGGTATATAAACTCAGAGGTTTCTGTCTTCTCAAAATGTTCCTGGTGATAGTCTGGATAGAAAGGCTATATGACAGGAACAACTCCCAGTACTTAATGTCTTAAAACAAAACAGAAGCTCATTAACAATTCATTATATGTTTATATATATTTTACTCAGTATCCTAGGAAACTGGCAGCTTCAGCAGAACTACAGCAGGGAATAAGATGAACTCAAGGAGGACAAGGGAGCTACTCATAGCTCAGGCCAGGTGTGATTTACTTTAAATTATACATTTAGCTCCACTAAACCACTAAATAGCAAGTCTTCACTGAGCCCGCTAAAAGAGGAAAACTCCGGGGTGGAACTAAGACTGTTGATGTGACCACGTGGAACTACTGGTGTTCAACATTCTTGGTCTACAACTGATCTCCTGACATTTATTACTTTCACTTCTTTAATTGCACCATGTGGCTGCCTCAATGTCTCTAACTGGTACAAAGTTTTGCTTTTCCTGGTCATTTTATCTTTACGGAAGAGCCAGAAGTTGCTTGATGCTAGATCAAATAAATAAGGTTGAAAAGGTCACATTTTAACATTTTTATTTGACAGAAATTGTCATAAAAGCTTGGAATCAATTCATGACATTGACGCAGCTACAAAAGACATTCACAAAAGGGGACTTCCTGAACTGCTTCAGAAAGTGTTGAGACTGATGTGTGTTTTTGAAGTGTGAGGGAATATTTGGAAGGGCATTAATAGCAATAGGTGTTTAGCTGTAATAATTTTTCTAATTGTTGTGTAAATATTCACCATGCCTTTTGATCATGTCTTTACTCAGTAATGTCAGTTTGTAATCCTTAGTGCCCTAGACTAGTGTTGCAATGTTAACTTCCACCATCCTACTTATTTCAGTGAGTTATTCTGTGAGAGAAATCTTCTTTGTCTCCCTAATCAAAAGTAGAATCTCACAGTCTAGCACATCACCCTCTTTCTTTCTCATTACAGCACAGATCACTACTTGTTTGCTTGCCCATTGCTCATGGACCTCTATTAAAATGTATTTGAGAACAAGAATCCTTTTTTATTCTTATGTAAGTCTGTCTTCCCAGTTCTTAGCTAAGGGCATGTTTATAGAACACATGGCAGAAGGTGCTGTTTCTTTTCTGTCTATGCATGTTATGGCTTGTGTCTACATGTACCCTCAAAACTTCATGCAGTCACAGGTGTGCGGGGGTAGTGCTTTTTCACAGGTGGCTGGATATAAAGCATGTGGTGCTGGAATTAAGGGTTCATGACTACTAAATCAGTCCACTGATTGGTTTGGCATAGTTCTGTCTAAGATTAAGGATGTGAGTGCTACACTCGCCTTAGGGTAGATAGCCTTTCTAAAATATAAGGGACAGGAATGGGATAATGTGTTCTCATGCTGCAAACTTGCCATGAACTATTTCTTCTCTATGATGCCCCTCTGCCACACCAACCTGCCTTGGAACCAGCCAACCTTGGTCTGAATCTCTACAAACTGTGAGCCAAATAAACTTCCCTCCTTTAAATTTGGGTGTTGGGGGCTGGGGATTTAGCTCAGCGGCAAAAGTGCCTGCCTGGCAAGCGCAAGGTCATGAGTTCGGTTCCCAGTACCGGAGACAAACCAAAAAAAAAAAATAAAATAAAATAAAATAAATAAATAGATAAATTTGGGTGTTGGGTATTTTGTCTCAGCAATGAGAAAAGTAAGAAATGCAATGTACCATTAGTAATTGGAAAATAAACATCAAAGCTATAACAAACTACTGCATCATAAAGGGAAACCAGTAGTACCTAGCAATAGCAAAGACTGATGAAAATGTGGAAAAATGGAAACTCGGTCATTGCTGCTGAAACTAGAATTTGGTAAAATCACCTTGGAAAACACTGTACCATTTCTTCGTATAGCTGACTATGATGTACATTGGCTGTAGCACAGAGATCCTATTTTCAAGGGCATGACCTTGGCTTCTGCATATATGGTACACCAGAAAACAGGCTCATAAGTGTTCTTAGAAAAATTAAACAATAAAATGCAATGGAAAACATCTTTATCTGTCCAAATGTTCTTTTGGAATAGAATATAGGAACAAATTGAGTGTTCATATAATAAAATATTAAAGAGCAGAGAAAATAAGGGATCTCAGCTATACATTTCAACATAAATAAATCTCAAAAATCCAATATTGGAAAAAAGAGGAGAATCATCTAAGAATACATAGACTAAGAGTCCATTTGTACAAAGGCTAAACAGAAGCAAAATTTAACATAAATTATGTATAGCTGCATGCACAGTTAAGAAAACTATAATACAAAACAGGAATGACCAATATCAAATTTAACTCAGTGGTTAATTTTGGGTTTTGAAACTGGAGTATAATTGCAGAAACAGATATGAAGGATTTCAAAAATATTCAGTATGTTTTTCTCTTAAGTGGTAGGACTATGGCTAGTATTATTAGTTATTGTCACAATTGGTAGTATTTAAGCCCTTTTAAAATTATTTCACATGAATGATCCAACATTTCACCAGTGAAGGAACAAAAAGTGAAAAATGACTAATTTGATCTCTATGAGGTTCCTACTTTTGGGAAAATATTCAATTCATTGTGTGAGAATCAGTATAACTTTTCAGAAATAAAAAAGAAAAAAGTTAACTTATAAATTCCTTTCTCTGTGGTTAAAATTTCTCTGTTCATTTTATCCTTCTCACTTGTTCACAACTCTAATCTAGAAAAAATTTTAAGCAATGCCCTGAAATATAGCCCCAGTTTCTAAAAAAAGGAAATTCAGATTAGAAACATTTATGACTTCAAATTGTGCTATTTTAAAAATAAGAGTCTAGTTCAATTCGGGATATTTGGGAGTCGAAAAGCAGAAAAATAGTTACATATGCACACATACATGTGCACAAATATATAAAAATATGCAGATGTGTATGCTTCTGTGGAGGATTATATACATATATATGGTTATATACATATGTAAAAGAATTAATTATCCTTGTGCTCATTTAATCACATTGTTTATAAAGGAATCAAATGACATATTGTGTCATTCAACAGAAGTACATAAATATATGAATGAAACCTCTGGAGGTGCAGTCTGAGAGATAGTGAGTGTAGAGTCAGAATTATACTTAGTATAGACCTTAGAGTCAGATTCTGTTTAATCTTTATTTTGCTCTTTACCAACTAGATGTCATTGGATCAGTTATTTATACTTCCTAAATTTTGAGTTCTTTCTTTCTATGATGAGGTTAATAAGCAAAGTTATGTCATAAGATTCTTGGAAGAATTAACTGTGACAATATATGCTCAATGTTTAGCACAAAGACTTACACGTAGTAAGCTTTTAGGACTGTTGGTTTCATTAATAGTTACTATTATTATTGCCATTGTAAGAACCTATAGGAGGAACTCTGGGGTCATTGTACTAATCATAAAACTTGTTCAGGCTCATATTTGAGCCTTATGTTCAAATAGGTTCCTGGCAGATGGATCCTATGATGTACAGCAGGGGGCAAAATAAACTGGAACTATTTTCAAGTAGTGTTTATAGTGCAAGATATTCTGTGTACAGTGAGTTTTAGTACAATTCCTAAAGCTAAAGCACCTGACTAGAAGTGAGAGATCACTGAAAGACAGATATCAATAGAAAGAAAAAAGGTAGAGGGCTGTAATAAAGTGAAGGGCAAACAAAAATAGCAAGGTGTTACAATAGCCTTGTGATACTTTGAAAATCTGTCTCCAGTCAGCAGATTAATTCACTGTGGAGTTAGATATGGAAAGACGTGTTAGCTGGAGCTCTTTGAAGCAGTTTCCACAGAGTATGTGCAAATGACATTGTTTCTTTTTATTATTATATGTTGGAGATACATAAAATTACATTCTTTTTTTTTGGTTTTTCTCCGGTACCGGGAACCGAACTCACGACCTTGCGCTTGCCAGGCCAGTGCTTTGCCGCTGAGCTAAATCCCCAGCCCCTTGCATTCATTTTATCTTGATAAATTTTTACTCATTTTCCTGACACCCTCTTCTCTTCTCCAGTCTTCATCTCCATTCACATCTCCAGAAAAGTCTACCTCCTTGTTTCATAACAGCTCCCCCTTATTTCACAGAACATATCACAGACAGGAGACAGAATAGTGATGTGCAGGCAAATACCAGCAATTGGAAAAATCAAGCGAAAAGAGCAATTGTTCCAGAATGCAACCACTTCAGGTTGGGTTGGAAATATTTGGAGTTTTGCTGACGTTAATTCTTACGACATTAGAATCTGAAGGCAACACAGAGTCCATCTAGTCAAACACTTTAAAGTTCAGAATTTAGGGAAGCAGAGAGGAGGGACAGGGTCACCTGACGAGCTTGGCTACTGATAGAATGCTCTTTTACTTTATCACGTACATCTCCTCTCAAAGTTTTCATGTCTCAATTACTCAGTAGACCCTGTTTCTCTAATGCATCTCTAAGATGGTAATCCCCATAGATACCACAAAGACACACACACAAAAGAAGAAGAAGAAAACAGAGGAAGAGGTGGAGGGAGAGGAGGAGGTAGCAGAGGAGAACAGCAAGAAAAGAGGGGCAAAAACCAACACCTAAAAAGTCAACAAGGTTTCTTTGAAAATCAGGTTGTTACACCTTTCCTACTTGATCAGTCACATGCATCATAGTTTTTAACAGATGTAAGAAATTCTGTCATAACAATTCGATTTTTATTAAATACATGTTCCTGTTACATGTAATAATAGCAAGAATAACAAGTTGTGACACTCAGTTTTTAAAAAAAATATTATTTTCCATTTGGTAACATTTTATAGCTTACATATCATCTCAGAATTTTAATAAAGATTTAAAGAAAATTATTTTTCTAACTTCTCTATGGACTTTGCTGTTGACCACAGTGATGCAAGTGCTCAGACAAAGCTCCCTGATTTGAGAAATGGTTTCATAATTGCTTACATCATGTACATTAATTATGTTGGGTTGTAATATTTGTCTCTCATTATCTATAAGAAATAGTTCAAAATAATTAACTTTAATAATACAGATTCAATTAATTTAAATATGAGGGGATTCAAACAGAATCAGAT
The DNA here is from genome assembly GCF_000276665.1 of Chinchilla lanigera. Lineage (NCBI taxonomy): Eukaryota > Metazoa > Chordata > Mammalia > Rodentia > Chinchillidae > Chinchilla > Chinchilla lanigera. The sequence goes on from NW_004955461.1 coordinate 1,258,959, forward strand.
ATTTATAGAATGATTGGAAGGCTATAGGAGCAAGATCTAAGCCTGAAGTATGATGTTTTCCAGAAAAAAGACCATAGAATTGGTCCACTGACAGCAGTACTGAGGATGTGAAACACATTTGTGCTAATCACCATGACTTAGTCATAGTCTACCATTGGGAGACTGTCATGCCAACTACTGCTCTGGACTCAATTCCACACCCTCAGGACCTGATGATATTGTCAGGGTTGTAAACTCCAAATAAACACATCTCACTTAAAGAATCATGTTACACTCAAGTGAGAGATACCGTATGGAATTTAAACCTATATGCTCAGTTTATTTCACTCAACATTGTATTTTCCAGGTGCATCCATTTTCCTACAAATGTCTCAAAAATTACATATATATCACATTTATATGTCACATTTTCTTTATCTAATTGTCTGTTGATGAGTATAGAAGGTTCTTCCAGGATTTAAATGTTATGGACTGTGTTGCTGTAAACATTGGTATTTTATTTTATTTTGTTTTTTTTTACCAATCTCAGGAAGATTGGTATTTTAGACAGCTGTAGTATGATGTTTTTAGCTCATTTGAGTCATTCAAAGTACAAAGAGATAAATAGAGAATGCATAAAAGGAGACAAGGGGATGGATTTCTTGCAAGTGGGAAGGAGTCCAAGAAACCAGAAACCTAATAGCCTCAATGAATGCAAATGTTATAAGTCATAAACTGAGGTAAAATTCATAATATCATTAAGAATGAAAATGGGGAAAGGAGAATTAGAAAAGAAGAGACGAAATGGGGAGGACGGGAAAGGGAGTTTCAAAAAAAGAAAGAAAATTTAAACATTCACCATAGAAAAAAAGAATCACATTCCAGTTCAGTTCTGAAATGTTTCCTCCAGGTCTTTTGTTTAGTGATGGGGCCTTATCAGGGAGGACCAGGCACTGGTTTGTGACCTGGAAGGGTGGGCTCTTGCTCCTGGCTCCTCCTTACTCTCTCCTTCCTGGCTTTCATGGATTGAGCAATTTCCTCCACTATAGCCTTCTGTTATGTTGCTTCTGCTTTGAAGCCAACCAACCATGGCATGGTTGATCAACAAGTCCACCAAAATAAACCTCTTCACCTTTAGGTTGTTGGTGTTAGATACTTTATCCAAGCAATGGGAAGGTAGCTAACATGGAAAATTAGTACCAGTGAGAGAAGGTGCTTCCCGTGACTGTGCTTGCTTCAGGGTATTGAACTGCAAACTTTTCATTTGAGAGGAGTGCCGCTGGGATGCTTGCTCAAAAAGGGCCTTCTAGGAAATTAGTTGCCCAGAATTCATTTCATCAAAGTAGTTAGAGGCCATTGCAGCTATGGTTCAAGGGGGCCTAGTTATTTTTTGAGTTGGTGGAAAACTTTGTTGTCATTCACACAGTGCTGGAGATTACTCAAACATCTAGGATTAAAGGTCCCATTCAACCCAGCTACTACCTTTCTGGGTATTTTTCCAGAAGAATTAAAAACATCATCCCACAGCAATATATGTGCTCCCATGTTTATAGCAGCACAATTTATAACGGCTACATCTTGGAAACAACCCAAATTTCCATCAACTGAAGAATGGATAAAAAGATGTGGTACTTTTATACAATGGTGTATTACTCAGCTATAAAAATGATAAACTCAAGGCTTTTATAGGTAAATGGATGCAAGTAGGGACCATACTCAAAAGTGAAATAAATCTGACTCACATGTGTAAACATCCTATCATCTCCATAGTGTACAAAACTGAAAGAGTAATAAGGTCCAAAATCTACAATAGATACTGTGAAAAGGAGAGAAACTGCTCAAAAGGAAAGAACAACTGGGATGGGGTAAAGGAGGAAAACAAAAAGGGAAAAGAAAAAA